>NC_056730.1:905418301-905750801 GCF_019279795.1 Protopterus annectens
GCCCAGTCCACCCCCTCCAGGGGACATCAGTTGGCAGGGTTCCAGGGTCTGTTCCATAGTGGGCTCCACAGACGTGGGATGTGTTACATCACCTTGAGGACCCAGTACACATTCACAGGGTCCACATGCTCCTCCTGCTCAGCCTCCAGGCCAGGCACCTTCGGGACATTGGACTGCTGTTGTGAGCAGCAGTGGGTGGGAGGCTTGTTCCCATTGTGTCCATTTTGGGGCCCATGAGGCTTCCACATCACAGACCATACACACCATCCAGGGTGTTTACCCACCATATGCATCACATACCACCCCTGTAGGCTGTCCTCTATATCTATCAACCCGGACCACCTCCACAACTATACCTGCCATACTTCCCCATATTCCCATTCCCTACTTCACAGACAATGGCAATGTGGTCCCAACAAGGGGTTCACATGTGACATACCCATCCATGTTGCACACACTGACAGCTGTATATATCTTTCAGTATTGCTATGTGTGTTGTTCCCTCATAAATAGCATGCAGCACTGTGGTGGTATTATAGGGGACATGTATTTACATACATATATGTGTGTGTGTTTGTATATATGTAGACATGTGCATATAGGTATATATCTATATATGTGTAGATATATATGATGTATGTATATATATATATATATATATATATATATATATGTTTATATATATGTCTACATATGGTATCTGAATATCTGTGGACATACATGTATATATATATATATATATATATATATATATATATATATATATATATGTGTGTGTGTGTACATATATACATACCTATATACGGGGTACATTCAGACATCAGGTCCACAATCTCAGAACACCTTCCTGCACAGGCTGCACTGTTCTGCCTTGCTACAACACAGACGGGTGTCACATATGGACACAACCTATTATTAGGAGGGTATATGTAGGGCCAGATTGCAGGTAACCCTATTACACACCTATGGCATTCCAGCATGCTACAATACAGGTTAACCTGAGCATCCTGCGAGTGGTGGGCTGTGGAACCCACATGTCCATTATTATGTTATTACGTCCACCACCAGCTATTGGCCACAGTAATATACATGCTTCCCATTACACAACACGCACTATGATGGCTTACATCTTATCAGTCAGTGCTACTCTGCACAGCTGATGGGTATGGCCCACTACCCACAGGGACAGACTCTATTGTCTTTAGCAGTTATTCAGCTGAACATCATTACAACAATAACACCGGATGACACATATAAATCATTCCACATCATCTATTCCATTATTATGGACCATGTACTACAGTCAATTACATGCATATATACTTGACATACCTGTTGTGGGAATGATGTCTCTTCTGGATAGTTTGCTGGATGGATGTTTCTTTATTTTTGTTGTGATTGCCTTTCACTCTCTCTCTCTCTCTCTCTCTCTCTCTAGGTCTCTCTCAAGTAAATGGATTGAGCTGCTTTGAAAAGATTGCAGCATTGCTTTTGGAGGTGATGCACATGATCAGGTGATGACCTCTACATCAATCAGTGTCCTCCACTTGCTACCTGCATGCAGCATGCCGAGTAGTACTTCCAATTACCACTGTCATGGCAACCCACTACTATAAATCCCTACATCATGTGGGCATGGTCCCTTTACCTTTCCTGTATGGTGGACATCCTTCCTGTGTGTGGGCAGCAGTGTTACAGACAGCAGGTAGCAGCACCTCTTACAAGAGAACTTGCAAACCAGGCTAGCTACATATTTGTATGAGGTTCCAGAATTACAGACAGAGTGTAAATAGTGTTGTATGCATTTTATAGCACCAGTGTTACAGGGTTTTTGTGTACATACTAATTTAACATGGAATGCAGTCTGTCTGCATAGCTCTCAACTGTGGGCCTATCTGCTTGATGGGCAGAGGTGTGCCTGTTATGTTTTGTCTGTTCACCACACAGATCTTGTATCAGATATATCACTGGCAGTTTGTGTGTTGAGTGTTATCAGTACATGTCTACATCCATTTGTGTTTCTAACTTCATATTCCTGACTAAGGGTATGTTGCAGACTATCCTGTAACACCAGTGACTTGCTTAGTGTATGACAACACTATTTCACATATGGGCTTGTGTTCCAGCCTCTGTCCTCCACCTACATACCAGGCTTTGTCCATATGACATGTTATCAGGAGTATGTCAAGCTGCCATTCCTGCCATAATTCCACTGCTGTTGTGGCCCCCACTCATATTGTGTGGTTGGGTCCATATATGTGTGGGCTTCATCTACACAATACATGTGTGTCCTTAAGCACTCCAAAGGTTAGTGTATGTAACAGTGGTATATGGCCTTGTATGTCAATCTAGGGGAGGGGGGTGCACCATAACTAACCTAGGCTGTTACAACATCTGGGGGCATCAGGGGGTAAGCTCCCTTAAGGTATCTGGATGTACATTACCATACAATTCACCTTGGGTAAATGCAGGCCTACTGCTTTCTGCCATACAGACTGTTCTGTTTGTCAGTGTGATTGTGATGATGTCAGTTATGCCTTGTTATGTAACAGATACATCCCATTGTGTCAACTGAGGTCTTTACCTCCCTAGGGATTGTGTACAGAGTGTAGATAGAGTCTCCTGGACTATATGTCTGCATTACTTATGGTTGATTGATTGTTATCCTGTGACCCAGTCTGTCTTTACTGTTGTACTACTTGAAGGCCTTGGCCTGGACAGCAACATATGTAAACCTTTCCAGAATACTGTATTAATTTATCTGTTTGACAGTTGCATTAGTCTGTTTATATGTATGTCAGAGTCTAAACAGCTATATGACATGGCATATACAACTGTAATAGTACACAAATAAAGCTTTCACGTGTATGCAAACCTGTGTGTGTTGTTATATCCTTTGACCTCTCTGTGGGTATATATTGCAGGCAACAATTGTCATTTGTATGGGTGGCTCATACAGTGTCCAGTTGGTAAGGTGGCAACTGTAAGCATAGTGGCTGTTCCATGTTGTGTGCACCTTCTACATATGTATCTTCCTATACATATCCCTGTGTGTGTATGTGTAGTTACATATATGTGTGTGTATATATATATCTATATATATATATATATATATATATATATATATATATATATATATATATATATATATATATATATATATATATATATACATATATATATATATATATATATATATATATATATATATATATATATATATATATATATATTTATATATATCTATAAATATGGATATATGTTTCTGCATATATGTGTCTGTGTATATGTATCTTAGGAATTTTGATTGCTTTCACATTGTACATTCCCTATGGTAGCCAGACTGTACTGCATGATATGTTACTGATACCAGCCTGACATCATACAGGTGGGATGGAGTACTGTTAACATATTGTGCCTATGTTGTGTCAGGTCCTGGTTATGGGATTTGCAACAGTTGATATTGTATTGCAGGGCAGACGTGTTTGGCTGTGGGGGGATATCTATACGTAGAAGACATATGTTGCTTGGGCCCCCTCGCCCCCAAATGGTTCATGTGGACATATAAGATTCTGTTATGTTCTCTTTTATATCTATAGATATATGTCTGTATATATAAATATATATATATATATATATATATATATATATATATATATATATATATATATGCTTACATATATATAGACATATATAGCTATAGATGTATGCATATGTGTATATATATATATATATATATATATGTGTGTGTGTGTGTGTGTGTGTGTGTGTATGTGTGTGTATTTATATATACATGTATATATATATATATATATATATATATATATATATATATATATATATATATATATAGGTTTATAGGTTCATAGGTTCATACTAGGCTATCTGCCCTAGGGCATTTATAAGCCTAGCCAGAATGTGTTTGGCTTTCGCCACCCATTTTAAATTTATTTTGCTATGCCCTTTTTCGAGGTTAGTATACTGTGCCTCTGTCTAACAGTGACACAGAAGTGATACCTGGGCTAAACCTACGATCTCCCATCCACTCATCAAGATTCCTCTTGAAGAGAGTCAATGAGGGACTCTGCCTAACCTGGACTGGGATTTTATTCCAGAGTGAAGGGAGCCTCTGGGTTATGAATCTGTCCCTCCAGCATGTCCTATTTATTTCAGTGCTGAGGTTCAAGTCTCTCGACCATGTAGCTCGATGGGATTTGGATTTTCTGAGGTGCAGCATGTCCATTAATTCTGGGTTGTACATGGCTTTATACGTCTTGCACAGATCGCCTCTGAACAGGCGGTATGCCACTGAGTAGAGCTGGAGTTTCTTTAACCGGGCAGCATATGGCATCTGTTTGAGCCCTTTGATCCGATTGGTGAGGTACTTTTGGGGTCTTTCCAGTTGCTGCAGGTGTCTGGTAAGGTACATCCCAAAAGGGGCATTGTACTCAATTATGGGCCTGATGAGGGATGAGTAAAGAGGCACGATGACCTCCCCTGATCTAGATGTGAATCCCTTCATGATTAGGTGGGCTATATAAAATGTTTTTCTAACCATTTTGGCCATGTGGTTCTCAAATGAGAGATTGCTATCAACTTGGGTCCCCAGGTCCCTAATTACTTCTTCTGTACTTAATGGATTACCACCTATGGATTACCAGAGTCGATTATGGTGCCCAGTTTGCAGTCATCTGCGAACTTGGTCAGCCACAGTCCTTCCGTGTTGGCCTGTACCTCCGAGAAATATATACCGAACAAGAGAGGTCCCAGGACTGAGCCTTGTGGGACACCACTTGTAACTGGTTTGGAGTCTGACATGGCTCCAGCAATTCTAACCATGTGGGTTCTGTCCTTGAGCCAGTTTGCAATCCATCTAGTGACATAGGGGTTTATATTTAAGCTGGTGAGCTTATCTATAATGCCCGAGTGGGGTATTGTATCGAAGGCTTTTCCGAGGTCCAAGTAGGCTGTGTGGACCACCTTCCCCTCGTCAATGGCCTTGGTGACTGTTTCAAAGAAATCAACCAGGTTTAAGAGGCAGGATCTGCCCTTAACAAAGCCGAACTGGGTAGGATCCAGTGTCTGTAGGTCCCCAATATCTTTATTTATGAGGTCCATGATGATCCTTTCCATTGCTTTGCAGACCAAGCTAGTCAGGCTTATGGGGCGATAGTTTCCAGGATCCGTTGAGGCACCACCTTTATGGAGAGGGACCACTGTTGCTGTATGCCACTCTTTGGGCACATATCCTGTAGTAAGGCTGAGATTGAACAGTAGTTTTATGTTTGGGTTTAGCTCTTCTTGGAGTTCATGTAGGACGCAGCCCGGGATATATATATATATATATATATATATATATATATATATATATATATATATATATATATATATATATATATATATATAGATATGTTATATCTATTTAGATATAAATATATATACTCACACACATACATCTACATGTTTAAATACATTTCCTGTACAGCTGAATGACTGGGCTGGATGATATGTTTGTGAAAACATCAGGGTTATATATACCTGATATGGTGTAGTAGTAAATCACTTTGGCTGTGGTGTGCAGGGTCCTGGGTTCGAGCCTTGCAAAGGCTGTTTATTTTGTTGCTGGGCAGAACAAGGGCCATTGGATACAGAATGACTAAGGCACTTTTAAGCAGTTGTAAGCGGGTTTGCGCGGAGGTAAGCACTGCTAGCTTCCAGTTACAGTTTCTTGTACTGACTTAGCTTCTCAATTGCTTAACCTTTGTAGGCATTGCTTACCCCATGCAAACAAACTTAAACCCACTTACTGCTGCTTAAAAGTGCTTACTCACGCTTACCCTGTGCTAATTTCTTTAAAAGAAAATAAAAAAAGGTTGATAGGAAAGTGGTGAAAAAGGGGCACAAAGAAGAAAAGACAGTAGGGAAAATAGCTAGGGATGTGCAGGGATGGTGTAGGGAAGGTCCAGGGCTGGCCATTTCTTGTACAGCAACAGCTGTGCATATACACTGAATTTGGAAGTAGATTTGGACACTCAACCCCCTAAGAGAGGGGTGAGGACAACAATAATATGATGTGATGCCAATTAGACCAGATTACATGTGTCCAGTGTACATGTGTGCAAAATGGACAGCTATGTATGGGGCGAGATTTTTTTTAGGAACAGATTGCCCTTTTTTTTCAGGGGAGAGTGGGATGTTGGGGAAGGATAGCAGGTATATTTGGGGAGGTAGTTTGGGTAGGTAAACAAGACAAACAAGATGCATACAGGGGTGGTATATGACACATGTGGGGTGTAAACACCTTGATGGGGAGGGGTGTTGGGAAATCGGAAGCCCATGAGCCCCCCTACTGGAAACAGTGGGACTGAGGTCCCTACCCATGGGCAGTCACCACTGCACCTTCACAGCCCCGAAGGTGGCTGTGCTGGGGGGCTGAGTTGGAGAGCCAGGCCAACCCTCTAGTCACAACATGTGGCCCTCGAGCTGGCATAGCAGATCTCCAAACTGCTGATTGAGCTCACTATGCACCACAACCTGGACCTGGCGATGGGTGACAGGTTCCTCTATGGTACGCACCCACTCACGGGGGGGTGAGACCCATTCCCTGAGCCAGTTCCACCTGAAGGTGGTGCAGGACCAACAGACGAGGAGGTCCCGGGTTGGGCTCCAGATGTTCTGGTGCCCGGTTGCATGACCAGCTGAGTTGGGACAGGTGGGTCTGCTGGGACCCGCATTCCCATATGTGCTATGGTCTTTATGTTTTATCAGCATATGTGGGTTAGTAATAGTCAACACATTCCAGGATTAGGTATAACAGCATGCATAGATATTCCCATTAACCCAGACACCAGATATAGAACTGCTGCATAGCAAACAAAACACATGCATATATGGGACCACAGTGGTAATTACAACAGCATGCAGGTACATTGATGGCACCATGCCACCAATGTTGGAGTATTTCAACATTGCACATTGATAGAAACAGATTTAAATAATTATCAAACAATAAGACATATATCCCAACATTACACTGAAGTCATCACTTACCAACTGAGTTGGGTAATTAGTTTATTGTTGTAGATATGGTGGCGGGGAGAGAAAGATGTCAATTAACAACTAGTATATTCCTGTAGTTCGCATTACTTTCCTAGTCAGTGCTGTTATCTGTACCTTACAAGTATTACTACACTACCCTATTGCCTTAGTTTGGACAGTGATATGGCTGTCGACAACTATATACATGAACTGATTTTACCTGCAGTATACACCTCTTACCTGGTATACCTGTAGAGGAATTGTTTATTAACACTAACTAACTGTTTCTACACATACTTCCAGATTCCAGGTTGATGTCATGCACATACCTGTCCATCTCTTTTTACACAGACTATGGCCATGTCTTAACCACATGCAGGTGAACATATGTAGACTATTGTCCTCTTCAACCTTTAGTGACTTACAGCACTCTTATACAGAATTTCTTAGACAGTTATATTATGTAGCACAGTGTGGGTGACAGTGATGAGTGATACCTTATTATTCAGAGCAACTGCAATACTCACAATGCCATACAATACCAGAGTAAACAGTACCAGTACAGGGTATCAATCTTTTATTTCTAGGCACAGTGTTTGTATCTGACAGACCTGTGGGAGCAATGGTTTTTAGCAGTACCTGAATGTTGCCACACAAATTACCAGAATCCACATTAGTAGTATGCACATACCTCTCATTCTGTTACTGTACACACTCTTGTCACAGCTTAACAACATGGAGGTGTAGATTGGACATACTTGGGACTTATTACTCTCATAACATTTTGGGGAGTTGCTGGTGTGGCAGGTTTGTTCTTATAGATGTGTAACAATCAGCTGTATTTTCTGTTTGCTGCCTAAACATCTGGGATCATCCCACTGATTTCCCAGGGGGACAGGCAGCAGATATGGGCCAATATACTGGACATTCTGGACATATCTGTACAGTTGTGGGGTATGACTCTGTATGCAGCCTACTTCCACTCACAGGATTCAGACCATGGCTGTGTCTGCTAACACTAAAACACTGTCCATCACAGTTGTGTGTGCTATATAGATATTGCTGTATATCTATTATGTTATTTCTGTGTATAATTCTCCTGTGGTTTTACATTCTGACCTTGTATTACATCACTCTTATACAAGACTTCCTAGACAGTTATATTATGTAGCACAGTGTTGGTGACAGTGATGAGTAATACCTTATTATTCAGAGCAACTGCAACAATAACAATGCCATACAATACCAAAGTAAACAGTACCAGTACAGGGTATCAATCTTTTATTTCTGGGCACAGTGGTCATATCTGATGGACCTGTGGGAGCAGTGTTTGTTAGCACTACCTGAATGTTACCACACAAAGTACCAGATTTCACATTAGTGTTATGTACTTACATATCACTCTGTTATTGTATACACTCTGGCCACAACTTGACAACATGGGGGTGTAGATGGGACATACTTGGCTTATATTCTATAGTAAGTCCTGCGGTTCCAGAGACATGAACACTTGTTTAAAATGTAAAGATATAATTTGACTTTATCAAAAAGCTTAGTCTCCATCCTTTGGAAGTTACCTTGCAAACCTCCAGAGGTGCATTGGAAAGAATTAATGAATTCCTCAGTATCAGACAATCTAATACTTTTACCAGGATAAAAAGGTAAAGCTAGATCACATAACAAAGTTGGCTAGGGGTATAATAATACCTTCCTCCAACAATCTTGATGTAAAACCATTCAATAACCAAGCACCTTCCTTTTTAAAACTGTGAAGTACTATTAGTCATACTTAAATTGAACAAACATTAAACAGTACACAGCTTAACTATCTACATCTATCCAAATCATATTACCAGCAACCATAGAAACCTATGAAAATATTCTATTCTGGGTGATAAAAAACATAAAACAGTATGTACATATGCTGAGAGACACAAATATAGATTGCTCCATTAGCAAAGTGAATCTCTAAAAACATGTCCTATCCAACAATAAATCTGTACTACCTGACAGAAGTAGTAACCAGAATAGATAAAGTATGTCAAAAGAAAAGTACTCTAGACGGAACAGTAATCAAAAACACAGAGCAAGCTTGAAAAGTAGGTACCCTCATTCTCTGACTCAAGTAATGTCTCTTACCCAACTAGCATCCTATGTCCATAAGACAAAAATACCACAAAACATCTCATGCATATGGACAATGTCAATGAAAATGTATTCAAAGGATACATTTGACTCCCTATGACAGCAATGTGAGTGGCACATTCTCAAATATCTTCCTCTGGGTGAAGTATTGAACTATTTTAAGATAGCATTTGTACATAACTTAAAAAGTGCTTAACTCCAGTCAGTAAAATGAAAATCAAAACATCTTCTGCTATTTGTTTAAACTTAGAAACTGCAAGACTTATGAGATAAAGGATGCCAAGAAAACATGGAAAGTGCAATATATACAGACAGCCCTCCAAACATACAGAATCAAAACAAAAAAAAAATGTCAAAACCTTAGTAAGACTAACAAAAGAAAAACCTTTTCCATAAAGTGCAAACATCAACTCAAAGAACCCTAGACTATTCGGGGATAATATTAACAAGGTCATTAGTCCAAGCAATAAAGTACAACCAAGCCTAGTGCCAGATGAAACAAGTTGCATCATCACCTGAAAACTGGGCAACAATTTTATACAGTCACTTTACTTGTGTAACAACAGGACTTATTTTAATAATAAGAGTACACCAGTGCTAAATAAATGCCACTTTAACAGAATATCAGTACCTACTAAACTAATAAAAAAGCTTCTATACAGACTAAATCCAATCCTTCTAGTCAATGAACAACTATCAGCAGAGTACCTGAAAGGTACTGTAAATACAATAACATACACGACAACCATTCTCTTCAGCAGATCAGTCGCAGCACTATTTTATCATTTGCAGATAACTAAACCATAACATGTTCTGCCAAATCGCTTAGTTACAGCTTCTGATTTAAACCAGACATGTTAATATTTTACCAATGAATCCATGTTTAACTTAACTTATTTTATCAAGCACTCAGGTATGAAGTGGAGTGTTTGGAACTACAACAGTTTGTCTAGCACATTCCTGTAGTGCATGGTTTGAATCTCTCAGCTTTAATTGGTCTTTTATTTGTACTCCTGGGCTGCTCCTGAAAAGGGACACTTTTGTCGAGCTACTGTCCGTGGCTGTTAACAAATGCATTATACATTTGTCTTTTAAAGTCCTGTAATATTTACATAGCCACTAATTATGGCTTCCCTATATGGTATTTGACAATCCCAGCAAGTCTCTTGTAGTTTAATCGGTTGCCAGATGTATTTTCAATATATGTGAGTTTCAAGGGAAGACGGGTCTACTGTTGTACATGCTAAGTCTGCAATGTGAGTATATTTTGTCTTGTTTTGTTTTGTTTACCAAATGGCGGTCAGTGTTTTTCCTGTAAAATCTAAAATAAATATTAAATTAAATCCAAATTTCTGATCAGGACAAAGCAGTTAGATCTTGCTGATCTTGAATTGCTGTACTGAGATTATATTCATCTTTCTACTGAAGCAAAAATGTTTTTGTGCAGTTCTCCAACTTCTGTCATATTGTTAGCTATGATGTGATTTGTTATACTGTAACATCCTTACACTTCATCTAAACCAAAATCTTTGAGCATGACACATCTAGTTATTGTCTATGTTTTGCATATCACTACAATATGTAAAATATGCAAATACATAATTAGACTGTGGCATTCATTTTTTCATAGGGGAAACATAGGAAAATTGGGAAAATGGTTGTGCAAATTTAACAATGGATTGTAGGTGAATTACAACTATGCATTCTAATTGGAGCTATACATTCTATATTTTATACTTTATTGTTTTATTTTTGTATTATTTTCAGATGTCTTACATGCCCAACCAGGTAGCTATGGTGACCGTATTCCTCCCCTGCAAGAAAGGAAACCTATAGCCTCCACTTTTTGTTTGTAGATAATGAGAGTGGAACCAGAGATGCACATAGTTGTAAAGTGAAATGAGAAAGAATTGTTGAATAATATATCATACAATGCAATAATTTATTAAGATGCAGCATGTATACTAGAAATACATTAGCTAGTATTCAGAAGTCGGCACAAAATACAATATGAAATGAATGGAACAGATGAGTGTGTCTACTAATGTTTGAACTTCACAAAACTCATGCTTGTACAGCACTAAACATTGCTAGATCATAAAACCACTGCACTTAGCTATTAGTATTTAGAAATCAGCACATAATAAACTCGAACATGGAAGGAAAACATGACTATGTCTATTTTTTTTTCCATAATAAATTTTTATTGATATATATTTTCCAAATACAATAAAATCACACACATAATTCACTACTATTACTATCAAAACTATATACAATATCTACACAAAATGCTTCCATATAAAAATCGTCATTATTCCAAAAAAGAAAACACCAGGGAAGAAAAAAACAAAGCCAAAACATTTGTAGAAGTATTTTGCGTCCATACATATCATACATGTTTTCAAAACATTGTTTCCTCCACATATACATCCAAACTTTAATATATTCCTAATAACAGTATTATGCTAATATAATGTTAAAAACCTTTTCCCATGTTTTTGGGTTATTAATATTTTTATTACTTTGCTTCAGGAGTAATTTATGTGCTAATATATGCTTTATAGCCACAAGCTTGAAATTATCCCATGATGTCTTGTCTGGTTCTAACCAATTTGTAGCTATATATAACTTCATCAGCAAAAAAATATTCATACATATTATAGTTTGTGACCTAGAGAGCTTTCTTGGAGGAACAAGTAGAATCATAAATTCCCATGATAACATTGAACTTTGATAACCCATCTTTTGTAGTTGTGTTCTAAGAGAGTTCCAAAGTTTATATATACACTTGCAGCTCCAGAACATATGAAGAAGATCCGCCGTTTGATTTGTGCAATATGGACAAGTTGGAGAATTCCTAGGATTAAATTTATGTAACCTAAGACGAGTATAATAAGCATTATTCCAAATCATCAACTGCGTATACATCAACTTTTGAAAAGAGACCGCTTTTATTGCTAAATTAATTGCTTTTAATACCTGATTATCTGCTACTGTCATTTTGTTTACCCAATACCCTGACAACAGAATTTTATCCTGGAATTTTAAATCTTTAATTAATTTATTTGTTGTTGTTATAAATTTGCCACAATTCAGAGCATTTATCCACAATTCCGACTACCGGTTTAAAGTTTTCAAAATGACTCAGAACAAGTTCTCTGATTTGTCTCATGACAACCATATAACTCTTAGGAAGATTCAGTTCCTGTCTAACTTGCGAAGCCGATAAATTAAATTTATTAAAAACATCAATCAGAGTCAAATTAACTATTAATGGGAATTTACTAAGATCAATCAACTGATTATTTAGTTTAAAATTGGGATTCCTATGGAAAGGCTGAAAAACCATCATATATTGTAACAAGTCTACTGATTGGAATAAATTTTGCAAAGATGACACATATGTTTTTAAGTGGTCCATAATCCCATACTTTATCAAACTACTTTTATCCAAAAAGGGTAAAGCTTTAGGATTTATGTTCCGATCTAGAATATGCTTGTAATTCAAGACCACCCAAGTTGGTATCCACTTTGTACTAATTACCTCGTAATTAGCAATTCTTAAATACCTGTTGGCGTTCACAATTAAATAGTATACTTCAAAATTCGGTAACTCAAGTCCTCCTCTACTCTTCGGGGTCATTAATTTCTCATACGATATTCTAGTTTTCTTTGGCTCCCAAATAAATTTAGCTAGATCTTTATGAATTTGTTTAAAAACTGTCTTTGAAATTGATACTTGAGCAGACCTAAAGATATACAACATTCGTGGTAATATATTCATTTTCACTATTGATACTTTTGCCAATACCGGTATTCTTAAATTCCTCCATCTGCCACAATCAGCTACTATTAGTTCCCATACTCATTTAATATTATTACTATAAAAGTCCTTATTATCCGTAGAGAAGCTAATACCCAAATATTTGACATTTTCTTTACATGATATCTTCCCCACCAGGGACATTAATGAAAAAGGTTTAGGGGTTCTTAATGAGAAAATACTAGTTTTCTCCAAATTAATTTTGTAATTAGAGACTTCTGAAAATTCGTTTATAACATTTAATATCTTTTCACTATCAGAAATTGGGGTTGTACAATAAATAATAAGATCATCAGCAAATGCCGACATTAATAATTTATTCCTATAAAGTATTGGTGCATTATGATACAAATTTTGCTTAATATATAAAAATAGAGGTTCTAAATAAAGGTTAAACAATAAGGGGGACAAAGGGCAACCCTGCCGTGTACCATTTTTAATCTGTATTTTTTTAGAATAACTCCTATTAATATATAACGTAGTATACGGACTACTATATAATATTTGTAGTATCTGAATAAATTCCTGTGGCATATTGAAATAAGGTAACACATCAAACAAAAAGTTTATATCCACTCTATCAAATACTTTCTGAGCATCTATTATAAGGGCATAAATATTAGAGTTGTTTTGTTTAGCATACATCATCATATTATGTAGTGTAAGTGTGTTATCACTAGTTTGTCTAGTTGCCATAAATCCAGCCTGTTCCTTAGAAATTAAATGGATCATAATCTTTTTTAATCTACATGCTATAATGGTAGTTAGAATTTTCATATCCACATTTATTAATGCTATTGGCCTGTAATTATCCGGGCTTTGGGGGTCTGAATTAGCTTTATGTATAAAGATTGTTTTTGACGCATTAAGGTGAGGGTCACTAATTTTATTTCTGATTATGTAGTTAAATACATGAGACAATATTTTACCAAAACTATCAGCAAACTCTTTATAAAATTCAACTGTCAAACCATCAGGACCTGGTGACTTATGTATTTTCATATGTTGAATTACATATACTATTTCCTCTGGAGATATAGGTTTAATCAGATCACCTTGCAGACTCTCTTCTAATTTTGGAAAATTAATTTTTTGCAAGAATCTTTTATTCTGTTTATGTATAGACCTATCAATTTGGCCCTCATAAACCTTGGTATAGATTTTTTCGAAAATATCAATAATATCCTCAGTTTTAGAATACACTGTGTCATTGCATTGTATTTCCGAAATATGTACAGTTGTTTTCGATTGATTTATAATCCTTGCCAATGCTTTTGACGGTATTTGAACATTATTGGCATATTTCACTAAACACCTATGCTCCTGAAGTGTTACTCTACTATTATGCAGCAAGAAGAGATCCCTTTGACATTTCAACATTTCCTTCTCTGTTTGAGCATTAAAATTCTGAATCAGTTCTTTCTCAAGTAGCTTCACTTTTGTTTCTAATTTTTGAATATCATTGTTTTGCCTTTTCTTATAATATGAGACTTTTTGCAAAAGAAATCCTCTAATTTGAGATTTAGCTGCTGCCCATTCAATATCAGGAGTATGTTCCTGAAGCTTCATCCTATCTGTTAAACCTTTCAGATATTTTACAATTCCATCTATTATATCCTTTTTATTTAACAGATTTGGATTAAGTGACCAATTGTAACCTCTATGCATTCTTGTATCTTTTAAATCTTTAGAAAACCTTAACGAAATTTTTGAGTGATCTGATAGATATTGAGTATGTATAACCACTACTGGTTCCAAATTAATTAATGCTTTGGATATCAAGAAAAAATCTATCCTAGACCACATTTTGTGGCATGGTGAATAGAAGGTATACTTAATTGCATTATTAATATTATGTGCATAACAAAAGGGGTCATATAATTGAAAATCTTCCTTGAAGTCATTTAATGCTATCCCGGCCTGCTTATTAAATGCTCTTTGTGGACAAGACCTATCCAACATTGGATTTTGATAGGTATTCCAATCCACCCACAATAAAATAATAACCATCATACTGTGTTAAGATTGGATATAATGATGTTATGAAACTTTGTTGGTCATTACATGGTGCATATATATTCAAAAGTAAAAGAGGTTTATCAAACGCATTATCCGATAAAATAACATAACACCATCGCCCATTTTGATCCACTTTAGAGTCTAAAATCTTGTCTTTGTATTGAGTTTTAATAATTATGGCTACTCCAGCACTGTTTGTCTTACCTTCTGATGCCACTACCGCTCTGATCCAGTTCTTTTTCCTAATATCATCCCACTGATCATTTAACAAGTGTGTTTCATGTAAAAATGCAAACAGTGCTTTGTCCTGTAGCAATATGTGTAGTAACAGCTTCCTCTTCTTCAAGTTCTGGAGCCCTTTAATGTTCCATGAGTCTAATTCCCACATTGACAGGTCTAATTATCCAATAATAGTATAAGAGGGAAATTGTCCAATGGATATGTATTAACTGCATACTAAACATAATCTGGAAGCATTTCCTACATCCCGTCCCCAGCCAGTGCCTACCCACTTTACCCCTGGACCAGGACTTATATAGGTCTTGTATGTGAAAAAACATGAACAAGGTTAAAAACACAAACATATTTAAAAGTTTCATGTAATAAAACTTAAAACATTTCCTAAACTTACAACCTATATATTCTAACTTAGCTACTACAAAGTCTAAACTAAACATTCCCTAACAAACACTGCTATTGCTCTACAGCTTATGTTCCAACTATTAATTAAGCAAATCTCCATTGTAAGGTATTATTACCATTTAAAGAAAAATTTTAATATATTGACTAGCTACTTATACCTACCCCAAATACCTCTTTTGTTACAATCATTATTTATATACCACTTTTATTGAGAGAGAGAAAGAAAGAAAAAAAAAACAAAAAAAACAGACAAAAAAAAAAAACGTAAATGCATCCCACATTATAATTCTGTGCCATACACAGTGCCTGCAACTACCAATTATCAAAGTTTTGCAGTTGCATGCTTTAGTTCCCAACTATACTAACATTAGTTGTCTGATTAACACCACTCAATAGCCACTATTTACCTATTTATATTCATATATACAGTGCTATACCTTGCACTCACTGCAGATATTGTAAAAATATAATTTGGTTCAAAACTATAAGCATAAGGAAAAAGAAACAGGAAAAACAGATGTTATTATGTGCTTCACGTACACATTCTAATGTTATTTACTTGTTATAAAAAGCATTAACACATTATGTCAGTTCTTTTCAGCTTCTCAAACCAGGAAACCATCAGTAATACTCGTGACGGGGGACCGCTTTCACAGCCGGACCACAGGAAGTGTTACATCGAAATCCACACTCTCAGCTGCATTCAAGAGATTTCCTGTTTACCACTCGATGAAAATAGTTCGTAGAGGTCATAAAAGTTTGGAAAACGGCCAGCAGACCCTCGGATTATCGCAAACAAACAGTTTTATTGCTTTTACAGAGGCCTAAACGACTTAAGCAGGGAACAAAGGATTACCTAAGCCTCGAAGTATAGTACATACTGGATCTGACCGCAGGAGCATGCCAGTCTCAACGAAAGTTTCTTTCAGCCCTCTGATGCAGGTAAAACTTTAAAAACCTTCAGAAACACTCTCTTTGCCTCGTTTTTAGAAGAAATAGAGTATTTAATCCCATCCACCATAAATGTAAGCACATTAGGATATTTCATCTGGAATTTAATTTGCTTGTCAATCAGAAATTTACAATATGCAGATAAAGACTGCCTAGCTTGCCTTACTTGTAGTGGTAAATCCTGAGCCAGAGATATTTTATTATTTTTCCACATAACAAAGCCACCATTCTTTTTTGCAGTAAAAAGTATTTTGCTAACATCTTGAAAGTTCAATATCTTAGCATATACAGGTCTAGGCATATTAGAAGCTTGTACCTCTCTCAGTGCTCTGTGTGCCCTTTCGATAACAATTTGTTTCACTCCATCAGCATCATTTAACAAAACTTCAAGTATTTGTGTTATACTTGGTATTAGCTCTGCATACTGAATGTTTTCAGGGATCCCTCTAACAATAATATTATTTCTCCTAGACCTCGCTTCTAAATCAGTAAGTTTGCTTTGCATGGCTTGTAACTCCACATCATATACCTTTGTTTTCTTCTCCAGCAAGTCTATTTTGTCCTCCGTTTCTGAAATTCTAGCCTCTGTTTTCTCCATTCTCTGAAGCAGCTGATTACATGAAACTCCAAAAGTTTGTATTTGAGTAGTCAAGTCCTTTAAAGCTTCTTGTATAGGCAACAAAGCATGTTTGATATCGTCCATGTTCAGTGGCTGATCAGTTTTAGATCTAGTCTCTGGTTTCTGTTGTTCCTGCTGTCTAGTAATTCTTTGTTTTTTCGCACTCCCATCCTTTACTGGTGACTGTAATTCCGACAGTTTTGTTTTGGTAGTAGTTGTTTCCATGCTTTTTCCTTCTTGTGACATTTTCCTTTCCCCAAGCTGACAGGTAAAATGAAGAATGCACACAGTCCTTTGTTTATTTCTCTCTTCAGAGCTAGCTAATCACTTGGAATCCTGATAGATAAATACTTTTTTTTCCACTTTTTTTCCTGGTTATAGATTAATTAAGTGTAGATGCATCTTTTTTGTCTTTAATTTGATGTTCAAACCTCTTGGTATCGACTCAGGTTACAGATTTTTCTCAGGTTTATTGAGGAGCTGCAGGTCAGCAGTGTTTACAGAATGGCAGCCATCTTTGAATCTGAGATGACTATGTCTATTAATATGCTTCCTACAGAGCTGCTAGAGGGTGAGAAAGTCATTACACTTGGCTAGTATTCAGAAAGCAGAACACAATAAAGCATGAAATCAAAGGAAGAGAAAGAGTGTTTCTATTATTGTTTGAACTTTGCCTCTCTCAGGTGCATTCTCCAGGGCTTCCAGCAGTTATGTCATAAAATCATTGCAGAAGTACAACTTTCAGAACTAGCACAAAATTGTTTGTGTCTTTTGGCTTTTCCCGGTTAGGGGTCACCACAGCGGAAATCCGGTCCGCTAATGATTGGCAGTAGATTTTTACATGCTGGTTTGCCAGGCCTAATGCACAACCTTCAACGAAGGAATGCCCATTCACGCATGTCGCCACACAGAAGACGCTCTAACTGAGAATCGAACGGGCAAACTAGCACAAAATAAACTAAGTAAAAGGAACATAAAACCATGTTGACTAATTTTTAGCCTTTCTTTACTTGTATGCTTTCTAGGGTGTAATGCCAGTCATCATCGTCATCATCGTCATCATCATCATCATCATCACTAACACCCTTTTTTACATTTCCTACATGGTCACATCAATTGTCACTGTCTCCTTCTATTCAATGGTACCTTCTTTGACAGTCATGCTTAACTATTATGGGTCTTCTCTTACACCGTCTGTACCATCATATTATCTACTTCCAAGTCCTGTCCTGTCAGTGAACCTATATTGAGTGAATTATTTCATGTTTAGCAGGTTGATTAATTTTACATCCAGCATATAGTCAACAGAGCTATTCCAGGTAATCCAAGCTGGGCAACTGCACACCAGCTAGTCAATAACTTATTGACACAGGGCTGCTTGGCTTTCTGGTGGGTGCACACTGGCCAGTTGGAGCATGTAGACCTTTCCTATCATTAGCAAGAGTTTCTGGAGTAGGTTGCAATTGAGCTGGTCTTCATAGGTTCATAAGTTAATAAGAGGTTACTAGGCTAATGGTCCTAGGGCCTTTACAAGCCTAGCCTTGCAAAAAACATGTACCATAGTTAGGTGGTCATTGCTAGCAGAGTGCATCTATGATCAGCACTGACTGCACATGCCCATGATGGACATGAGTGCCATGCCCAGGATAAATTTACAGTTACCCATCCAATTGTCAAGGTTGTGCTTAAATAGGGTCATTGAGGAACACTGCTTCACTTGAAGTGGGAAGTTATATGAGAGAAGAAGCAGTCTGTGAGAGATATATCTGTCTCTCCCACATGTTCTGTTAATGTTATAAACTAGGTTGAGATCCCTGGAGTGAGTGAGTCTTGTCCCATTTGATTTGTGGGTGTGCTGCATTTCCATTAGGGCAGGGTCCAAGACTGCTCTGTAGGCCAGTCATAGGTCATCTGTCAGCAGCCTGTATGATAGAGAGTACAGTGACAGGGCTTTCAGTCTTTCCATGTAGGTCATGTTTTTCAGGCCCTGGATTCTCTTGGTTAGAAACCTCTGTGGTTTCTCCAGTTGCTGAAGGTGTCCGATGAGGTACATACAGAAGGGAGAATTGTACTAAGTTAGTGGTCTTATAAGGGATGAGTACAATGGAGTTATAACCCCCTTGATCTTGGATGCGATGCCCTTATATATGAGATGCACAATGTAAAAGGCTTTCTTTACCACTATGGACACATTATGAATAAAGGTTTTGATTGCTGTAAATTTGTGTTCCCAAGTCTTTCACCACTGGATTTGAGCTTAGAGGGGTGCTATCTATATTGCAATTAGTAGAAGCTACTTATTTGGCAAAGGGGATAATAAGACATTTTTTGCTTTTAGTTTTAGTCCATGGCTTTGGCACCATTCATTTTTATGCGTCATTTCCTTCTGTAATATGTTATCATCACTGGGGGACTCTATGACTGAGCCCAGTTTAGATTCATCTGCAAGCTTGGTAAACCACAGGCCATCTACATTTGCCTGGACTTCAGCAAAATAGATTCCAAATGGAAGAGAGCCGAGTACAGATACATGTGGTAAACCACTAGCAACTGGTGTACTGGTGGAATTGGACTTACCAACTTTGAAAGTGTGCATTCTATTGGTGAGCCAGTTGTCAACCCATCTAGTGATGTATGGGTTAATCCCCAGCTGGGAGAGATTCTCAATGATCCCTAAGTGGGGAATTGCATTAAATGCCTTGGCTAAATCAAGATAGGTGGTATGTACTGCCTTCCCCTCATCCACGGCTTTGGTAACATTCTCAAAGACGACTACTAGGTTTAAACTCATTCCCTCCAGTACAGCCTTTTGAGTGTGTACCTTTAACTCTCAGTGGGTGTGGCTAGAGCCTTTAAAAAATTAAGTTATCACTTTACAGTTCAAACAAATATTCATATCACTGGAACCATAAGTGTTAAAAGAAAACTGTAAATGGTAAACTATTCAGAATAAAATAATCTTTACATTAGTGGCATTCATCCAGTTTTATGCTTAAAACTGGATTTTTTTAAGCCAGAATAAAGGCAGCGAATATTAATTTTATAATGTTGTATAAAGAGATTATTTTATCTCAGTAACCATTCATGCAAGACACATACAGGTAGCATGATTTTCTTCATATAGCTGTGAGCTTTCATATAAGGTTATGCAGTTCTGTGTTACCTGAATACTGAGATATTTAGAGAAATATGAGAATTATTACAATACAAATAAACAGTATACAAATAATATTCAATGTCTTTTAAGCTGTATTAGATGGAGGTCAAAAATCAATACAATTGTGTTTGCTATCATGTATTCTTCAAGATAAAATATTCTGATACCTTGTATGTAGCAGGGTTTTGGAATTATTAATACAAACATGAACAAGCAATATTTGATGCCTAGAGGTGCAATAGGAGGTAGCTGCAGAAATGCATGGAGGTGCATTCAAATGTAATGAGCTAAGTATGATCTACCCTTGACAAAACCAAACTGGGTCATGCCAAGAATATGAACGTCACCTATGGCCTGGTTGATAAGGTCCATGATTATTCTTTCTATGGCCTTGCAGATAAGGCTGATCAGGCTAATAGGTCTATATTTCTCAGAGTCAGTTGATGGACCCATTTCGTGCAAGGAAATTAGTATTGCTGTTCTCCACTCCACCGGCACAAAGCCAGTGCTCAGGTTGTGGTTAAAGTGAGTGCTAAGTGGTTCCACTAGGTCTTCAACCTATTTGTTGCCAGCAAATACCCATGCCCATTTTTGGTGACATTCATTGATGTGATTAAGTCACCTACAGCCAGTTTTTTACACTGTCAAGTGACTAGCTCTGACACAGTATGCAGTCTGTGATCCATGTTCTCCCATAAAATCCCTGAATAGCTACTTTTCCCTGAGGACAAAATGTTCAGGCTAAATTATTTAATGGTTCAAAGTAAGACAGCTGTTGTAAGTACAGCTGCTGTCTGGGATGGAATTTGGCCTAACTGTAACCATATGAATTTGACTTACAATGTGGATTATCAGAATATGTAGACTGAATGACTGAAAGTCTGGACTTTTATAAACAAACTCTGAGATTGTCATTTTTTTTAATATTTCCTTTTCTCTACTGTGTAGTGATCGTGAAGACTATATATAAAGGCATAGGGGCTGTGAGGGTTTGTCCTCCACATTGGGAAGGGGGAGATGAGGAAGACTTATCCTTCTGTGAAAAACAAGTTTGAAAGAGAAAAGAGTTGTTTGATAGTCTGTCTTCATATACCTTTGGTCTTTTTTTTTGCAGCATTTTGGGACACAGCATTGCAAGTCCTGACAGTTTAATAAGGAGCCTCTGGCTTATAACCATTGAAATGTCCTGCTGGAATCCCTCAGGAAAACAAACTACCAATCAAAGCAGGAAAATTCTCAGAAAGGTACTCAAATACTGCAGTTGTAAACAAAAAGAGTAAAAAAAAATAGCTTTTCTCCTGAGGACTCTGCAGAAAAGGGGCAAGTATTGGACTTTTGCAGTAAATAAGTGGAAATAACCCACTTCTGCAAAGTACTATTTGATATGTGGATAAGAGAAAATTAAATAATCTACCTATTGGTATTTTGCAGACTGTTAAACCACAGTATCCTGCATGGTCAACAAATTATGGTCCAATATGTCACAATGTCATGCAGACAGATTATCAATCCAATTTAACATATCTTTAGAAGCAAGAAAGTAATCAAGTCTACTGTTATTTGTAGTTGTGAGTGAAATAATGATAAAATCTGAGTCATCAAAATTCAGGACTTTTCATGCATTCGTTAAATCCCAGCTCATCAGTAAATTGCTACAGTGGTCACTTGTGTCCCTAGATGAGCTTTCTCAGATGGCACAGGTTGGTCTAATCTTGAGTTTAGGACTGTTAAAGTCTCCTTGCAAGATCTACCATGGGGAACTACTACATTCACAATATGCCCCTAAAGAGTTGACCCAGTTACTGGAGATTTGGGAATTTATGTGGACGGTGACCTAATGTTCAACCAATGTTTGGCCATTATCATAAGAAAGTCTTTCTATATTACACAGGTTAGAAACAAATGGAAAGTGTCCATGTCTAGTGATGTCACTGCCCTCCTTTACTCAGCCCTCATTAAGCCAATCAAGTATAATGCCACCTGTGGTATGTATCTGTCCATACGGTTACAACAACTGGAGCACCAACAGAGATACCGTAAGAAAGTGTTGCTAGGTTTACAAAATATGACTTTCATGGACTGACTCAAGGCCCTGTCATTATACTCTGTATCTTACAGACTACTAAGAAATGAACTGTGTCTTACATGCAAGCCATCCTCTGACCCAGTACTGATGGACTTACTGCACATTAGCAAGTCAAACAGTATTAGAAATAGTCAGAAAAGGGATCTAAACCTCTTCTGCAATATCAACAGAATGATTTGGAGGGACAGGTTTATCTTGCAGAGGATACCACTGTTCTGGAATAGATTCCCCATCCATGTTAATCAAAGCGCATCCCTGTCCATATTCAAGCACAACTTTGATCTATGGATGGTAAACCAAAAATTTACCCAGAACTGACTCCTGTGTTACTAATAAAAAAAAGCAACTCCTAAATGTTTTTTTCCAATGCACGGGTCCCCTTACATTATCTAGGTATGAGCCTAGTTATTCTCATTAAAGGTAATATGTACAGATAGTTTTATATATATATATATATATATATATATATATATATATATATATATATATATATATAAAACTATCGATCATGGAATGGGTAAGGCCAATATAATGCCAAATGGAATAAGGTTAATTCATGCACAAGTTAATTCATTCACAGAAGTGCAGCTAGCCTAGTACATACCTATGAACCCATGAATGTGTACATTGCCTTCAAGGATGCAAGCACATTTGAAAAAGATGCACAGTAATGAGGGCTATCTATATTATGACAATAAATATAACATAAAATTAAGTTTGTTACTGCTGTATTAAGTCATTACCCATCTCCTTTCCCCACATTGTGTGAGTACTGGGGACCACTCAGGATGTTTCTTCACTACAATAGCTACTACACATTAGAGCAGTTATTTAACCTGCAAACTATTAGATTCCTCTACCCAGGAAGCAGACATCTCTTGGATGTACTGGCTATTTTTAATTCTTTCAGAAGCAGTACATCAGCACTATCTTATTGATTTAGTCATTTATTGTTTGTCTGTTTGTTTCTGTCTTTCTTACTTTATTTATTTCTGTCTGTTGACTGTAATCGTCTAAATTGGTAAGGAGTCCATTTTCAGTGGATTTCCAGGGATAGAAGCTTTACAGGTACAGCCACGTGTACATATAAATAATAACAACATTACAAAATAGCTTTACATATGTAGGTGCATACATAGATTCAAAAGTTCCTGTGGTACATAATTTAGAGACTGAAATATACAATTGTTTTATATACATATATATATATATATATATATATATATATATATAAATAGATATTTATATATATATATATATATATATATATATATATATATATATATATATATATATAGGTTCATAGGTTCATAGGTAGGTACTAGGCTATCAACCCAAGGGCCTACATAAGTTTAGCCAACAAGGTTCCCTGGCTTACACCACCCAAGAAAGTTATTTTCCTGTGCCACTGTCTAGCAGAGACACAGAAGTGATCCCCGAGGTGTATTTCCTATTTCCCATCCACTCATTAAGATTTTTCTTGAAGAGTGCTAATGAAGAACGTTGCTTGACATAGCTGGGTAGACTGTTCCAGAGTATGGAAAGTCTCTGGGACAGGAATCTATCCCTCCAGTATGTCCTGTTTATTGTGGTGACAAGGTTTAGGTCCCTAGAGCGTGTAGCTCAGAGGGATTGGGATTTCTTTAGGTGTAGCATGTCCAACAGCTCTGGGTTTGATATAGCTTTATATGTTAGGCAGAGATCACCTCAGAGTAGGCGATATGCTATGGAGTAAAGCTGGAGTTTTTTTGAGGCGGTCAGTGTAGGGGATTTGTTTGAGGCCAGTAATTCTCTTTGTGAGGTACTTCTGTGGCCTTGCCAGCTGCTGCAGATGTCTTGTGAGGTACATTCTAAAAGGGGCGTTGTACTCTATAATGGGTCTAATGAGTGTTGAGTATAGGGGAACAATGACCTCTTTTTTCCTGGATGAGAACCCTTTTATGGTGAGGTGTGCCATGTAGAAGGACTTCCTGACTACTGTGGCGATGAGACTATCAAAGGATGGACTACTGTCCACCTGGGTCCCAAGGTCTCTTATCACACATTCAGTGTTAAGTAGATTGTTGCCTATATGGTAGTTCATGGTTACAGAGTTTTTACCAAAAGGGATGACACTGCACTTTTTGGCATTGAGCTTGAGGCCATGGATCTGACACCAGGCATCTGTCTCAGCGAGGCCCTTCTGTAGGATGTCCACATCATTTGGGGACTTGACTATGGCTCCTAGTTTGTAGTCATCTGCAAACTTCATTAGCCAGAGGCCTTCTGTGTTAGCCTGTACCTCAGAGAAATAGATACCAAACAGGAAAGGTCCCAGGACGGAACCCTGTGGTACTCCACTTGTCACTGCTTTGAGGTCAGATTTGGAGTCTACAACTTTTACAGTGTGGGTTCAGTCAGTGAGCCAGTTGGCAACCCATCTTGTGGCATACGGATTTATACCTAGTTTAGTGAGTTTAGCTATAATACCAGAATGGGGGATGGTGTCGAAAACCTTGGCAAGGTCAAGATAGGCTGTGTAAACCACCTTACCCTCATCTACGGCTTTGATGACTGCCTCAAAGAAGTTGATCAGGTTCAGGAGGCATGATCTGTCTTTCACAAATCTGAACTGGGTGGGGTCCGGAGATTGGAGGTTACCAATGTCTTTGTTTATGAGTTACATGATGATACGTTCCATGGCCTTGCAGACCAGGCTCATCAGGCTAATAGGTCGATAGTTCCCAGGATCAGTGGTGGTTCCCCCTTTGTGGAGTGGGATAACTGTTGCTGTGCACCATTCAGTGGGCACAAATCCTGATGCGAGGCTATTATTGAACATGGTGCTTAAGTGGGGAGCCAGTTCGTTCTGAAGTTCATGTAAAACGTAGCCTGGGATGTTGTCCGGTCCCATGGATGCTGTGTTTTAGGCTTTAGACTGTGCAGCTTTTACTTGCATAGTTGTGATTACAGAGACTCTGCATTCTTCCTGTATAGATAAGGGCCCTTTAGGGGGTGAGGGGGGGGGGTAAAGTTAGCAGTGAACCTATCTGCCAGGATGTTGGCAATATCAGTTGGTTCTGTAATTTTCGTGCCATTGTGCTGTAACTTAGACCAGATCTGGGTGTTACCATCAAGATTCTTGACATAGCTATAGAATGCTTTGTGGTTGTCCTTAGAATTAGTGGCGATTTTGTTTTAGTAGCTAGCTTTGTAGGATCTTATAAGGGATCTCAGCTTCTTACTGAGGCTGACCAGGGAGCTGCTCCACTCATGGAATTTTACTCTCTTTTGCAACCGTTTCTTCTTTCTGTTGTACAGTTTGTTTATGGCAGGGGACCACCAGATTGGCTTCCTTTTTTTGGAGGATAGTGTCTTGGTTCTGTTTGGGATAGCACGATCCATGCACTTGTGTAAGTGCTTATAGAGTGCATTTGTGTAGGATTCAGCAGTTGTAACTGTATTTTCCATCTGCATGGGTGTCATGAAGTTCACCACTTCTGTCTTAAGAAGCATGAAGTTGGCTTTGGAGAATTCTTTTACCATGGTTTCCTTAATGGGGGTGGGGGCGGGATGTGGATATCAAGGGTGATTAGCTTATGGTCGGATCGGACCAATGAGGAGTTGACTTCAGGTGTGGAACACCGGTCACTCATGTTGGTAATGACTAGGTCTAGGATATTGTTGCCCCTGGTGGGGGTGTGGATAAGTTGATCCAGGGCATTAGAGTTTATGAATTCCCGAAAGCATTGAGCTAAGGAGTTGGTACATGAGTAGTTTTCCCAGTTAATGGTGGGGTAGTTGAAATCGCCCATTATTAGGGTGTTTGGTTGAATCCTAATATTTTCCAGTACATCAAGAAAAGAGGAATGGGAATCCTGGGCCATGGTGGGGGATCTGTAGCAAGCTACAATTTGGATTGCAGTTTTGCCCGCAGTTAGTTGCACTTGGATAACCTTGGATGCATTATGCTGAGCAACTAGCCTGGAGGTGTGGATATCCTTAATGAATATGTCACACCTCCGCCTTTGGTGTTTTGGTCCAGGTTACATGGCCGAAAAGTGTGGTATGAGTAATAGCCTTGTAGTGCAGGGGTGCTCTCTGGAGCCTTGAACCAGGTCTCAGTCACTGCACAGATATCGATGTTCTCCATTTTAAGGAGTGCCTCGAGTGAGTGCATTTTGAGATTTAGACTTCTAGCATTAAGTAGCATTACCCTCAGTAAATATGTTTACTATCAAAATCTCAATGTTGAAAAAAAACATGTTACCCTCAGTATATAAGTTTACTATCAAAATCTAGATGTTGAAAAAAAAAACATATTGAACATCGAAAGTCAACATTGAATTCCTGCATATTAAGTAGGTGCAAATGTCAAATCTGCTGAACGAATTTAGAAGATTCGACATGTATATCGAATATCGAATGTGATGTCTGTATAGGTGCAAAGGTGACTTGAAGTCCTACACTGGAATTCACATTTTAACAGGGGGAGAGGCCCCCCTGCACCCCCTTTGTGGGGCTGCCCCTTCACACCCCATGCAAACTATATATTCCAACTCCGAGATGGTACTACAGTGAGGAAAGGGATAAAGTTCCCAATCCACACTGTACCGCGATTTCTATTCATAACATCCAGCACATATCAGCAAATGCACAGAGACATTTGCTGATATGGCCTCATGCTCAATTAACGGTCGGAAACATGGGATTCATCCAACTGCTGTTCGACATTCTTGTGTTCCCATTTTGATAGTAAACCATATGTACATCTAATATATATATATATATATATATATATATATATATATATATATATATATATATATATATATATGTGTGTGTGTGTGTGTGTTTATATATATATATATATATATATATATATATATATATATATATATGTATACATATATATGTATATATATATATATATATATATATATATATATATATATATATATATATATATATGCATATATATATATATATATATATATATAGAGAGAGAGAGATTTATATATACCTATATGTATGTCCTCTGTAGTATATAAGAACAGTTTTTGGAATGTAAGAAAAGAATAATTTTTACATTGACACAATAAAATGTTCTATGACACATGTTTTATGACAATATAGGGATGAGCTGTATATAGTTAAAGAGAATCTGTTAGCTAAGACGACATATAATATGGATAGATGGACAGAGGGATGAGCAGAGTCGGGAATTATTATATAGGGAAGATAGGAAATGATTGTAGAGGAAAGTAAGAAATAAGTGAATCCATAGCAGAGAAAGTAAGACAGGGAAGAAGGGTATAGTATATCAGATGGGAACATTAGCTTTGAAAGCAGTTCATTTCATATGGTTGTGTAACACATAACACTAAAACTGAAAACAGACTTCTTATATAAAGAAGTACTTTGGTACAATGAAGTATGTGAAACATTAAGAATTATTAATAATCATTGACTAAATGTTACTATAAGGACTGAGAGGAGTGGAAGAAAGAAGAAGTAACAAGGAATCACATATGTGTGGCTGTTTTCTTTGGGACCATATAATAAGGCAGCATGTTTAACAGATAATTGTACTTAAAAGTAAATTAAGTTACAATGTATTTTTCTTAACTTTTAGTGTTTCTTTTTTTCATTTAATCTTCAAGTTGGGAGCCCTGGGAAACAGATCTTATGGTTTTCCTGTCACTGGGCATGGTTTGTCTGCTGCATAGTCATATTAAAGGGGCTTTCAGGTTCCATGGTTGGCCTACTGTAGTAGACAATCCACATCCATTTGTGTAACTTGACATTGGGATAGTTGCTTGAGTAATCAGAAATGGGGCTTGAAACAAGTCTCTTACTGATGCCTTCCTTTGCCTGAGCCACTCAATGTACTCTAAGAAGTTAAAGGGTTACAAGAGTGAGCCATAACTCAGACCTTTACGACTGCAGCATATTTGCCTGTCTAGTAGTCTTGCAAGCACATCCATCAATTCAAATAGATTCTGCTGCTCATGTTGATGTAGCAGAAGTGTCTGTCTGCACCAAAGCACTAGGATCCACTGAGGGAATTGGGGAACTCATTCTAACTTGTTAAAAATCTGATTTTGATTTTGCCATTTGATGTCTCAATTGGTTGTGTAGTAAAGATAAATTGAAGACTGTCCCTGTAACACAACTGCCAGATCTCTACAAAGACCCTGCCTTTGTTGTTGGTTACCACAGAATAATATTGAAATAATTACACCTTACTGTTCAACAAGTTATGCTTTCTATCTTCACCACCAATTTTCAGTTGCTCCTTGTCTTGGGAGTCTACAATTTTAATAATGGCCAGTCTCATTATCTGTCAGTTGGCAGATGAATCCTTCAAGGATTTATAATCCTTCTTATTAAAATGTTAACACAATTACTGACAGTGTGGGGTAGGTGATTCTCTGACAACAATTTCACATCTTTATTCTTTAAATCTTCTTTCAGGCTAAGGAAGCATACATATTTTTTGGTTGCCTGTTCTCAAGGTCATCAGTTTTCAGATTAATTGGGATAAGGTGCCCAGTTTAACTTCCATAATATTAGTGGCATGGCTGACAGCTTGGGACCCTCATGTCACATGGACAGTGTTCATATGTGAGTGCTCTGCAATTTCTTCTACCAGTAGCTGAAGGTAAGAAATTAGAGGGTTCATAGAAATGAATAAGATGATTAATATCACAATCCCTTAAATAATTTATAAAACTATGGCAGAACTTAACTATAGAGCCACAAATATTAAGCTGACATTATTAAGGCAGTAAGCTCTCCCACTCCCCTATACCCCAAACTCAAATAAATATTTTATAACTTTTGCAGTTCTTTTATTCATATTCACTATCAGTAAAACCACTGTGTGTCTGTCTTATCAATTCAAATCAAGCAGAAACTTTGCAGTGTGAGGGGTGTGAAGTTCATTTCTTGAAATATGTTATGCACCTAGTTTACTAATAAAATTCAAACTTAAAATACGTACTACAAAAATAATAAAATAGTAGGTAGTCCACAGTTGAGTTAAAAATGGAATATCCTTTATTGAAACACACAAACAAGTGATCCTAGTTGAATATAATGAAAAGCATTAAAAACTTTCATTAATTTATATATAATCAGGTTATTTGGAGCAAGGTAGTGGTTACAGAGGGTTTATTTTGTAGTAAGTATTTTAAACTTTGAATAGTATTTATTAATTAATTAATTAATTAATTGATTAATTAATTAATTTATTTATTTATTTATTTATTTATTTATTTATTGCATGTGTATACCGGGAAAGTCCACTGGGCCTTAAATGAGTCCATTTTCAGTGGAGGCCCGGGGAGAAAAGCTCCACATATAATTTCATACAACAAAGTCTACATAAACAATTACAGGGTATATAAGGTAGAGGTAGCACATTAAAATAAAGTAGTGGGACATAGAACAATTTGGTGCTAATATTGCATAAATTGATAAAACAGTGAAGAATTGCTTAAAATCATGGAACAAGTATGGGAGTAGAAGTTTTAAATATTAAGTAATATTATTAGCAGAGAGAGGAAATTATCTTAAATGATAAAATAAAGAGGCAGGAGGCTTAAAGAAGGATAGTACAGGCTAAAGTGGCAGCAAAGGAGTTGATATGATAGACAGAAGCGGAAGAAAGACTATAGTGAGGAGGACTGGGATCTTGGGAGGGGTCAGGTTTTAGGTGTTGTTGGAGTGCAGGTGCACATCCAATGTGAGGAAAGATGAAGTTTAAGGGATTTTTTTTAAAAGCAGTGGGACTAATGATTGTTCTGAGTGAAGGAAGGAGATCATTCCATAGCTTGGAGACAGTAAAAGAATACAGCATTTAACCATCTGAGAGGTTAGGTTTTTCAGTGTTTAAAAGCATGTTGTTTTCTGACCTTAGGTGTCAATTAGGATGGTAAATGGTCAGAATGGTGGAGAGGGATGGGCAGGCTGCTGGCAGTAAATAAGTTTATGGGCAGTAGTTAGTTGTAGGTATCTGAGGTGATGGGGGAATTCGAGCCAGTTTAGTTGATGTAGTGCGGAACAGTGGTGGGTGGAGAATTTAGCATTTGTAGCTAATTTGGCAATTTTATTGTAGCATGAATTGAGTTTAGTTTTCAGAGAGGACTGAATATTGGTTAGGATGGGGGCACCATATAAGTGTTGGCAGCAGGAATGATGAGGCAAGAGCTTTTTTTGCAGAGAGGCTAAGAAAGTAGTTGTGCCTATAAAGGGTTCCTAGTTTTTGATGTTTATTTTTATGTTGTTATGGATGTGAAGGTCAAAGGTTAAGGTGTCGTCGATGATGACACCAAGTAATTTGGTGTTGGGAATGACTTTAATAACAGTATTATTTTGGGAATGAACAGGGAAGTCAGACTTGTCAATTGGGCTGGATTTTTTGGGAGTAAATATTAAAAGTTTAGTTTTGTTGGGGTTAAGGGCAAGATGGTTCTATGACATCCAGGATTCAGTTGAAGTGAAAGCTGTTTGGGTAAGATGCTGCAGTGCAGAGGCAGATTTAGAAGAGTAGATAATAGTAGAATCATCTGCATATTGGATTGCAGTTCTGTGGGTAAGAGATGTGTGGAAGTCATTCATGAATATACTAAATAAAAGGGGACCCAGTATGGAACCCTGAGGTACCCCTGTATTAGTGTTGTTGAAAGGTGAGGAGCAGTGTTGCCAAATTGTAGATTGTTGCCTGTTTCTGAGATAGTTAGAAAACCAAGAAAGGGTGGAGGGAGAGGTGCCAAGGTTAAAGAGTTTAGTAAGGAGAGGGGAGTGGGAAACTGTGTTGAATGGTTTTGATAGATCGAGAAAGAGTGCAGAGACTATGAAGCCATCATCCCTAGCTCTATTAAATGTGTCTAGGAAGGAAATGAGGGCAGTGTTAGTGCTATGTCCTGGCCTGAAGCCATGGTGAGTGGGGGAAAGGAGGTGGTGTTTCACCAAGTGACTAAAGAGCTGAGCATGAATGCACTTCTCGAGTGTTTTTGAGATGGGGAGAGAATGATGATAGGCCAGAATTTAGAGATATCACAGTTAGTGCTACCTTTGTGAAGTGGGAGAATGTATGCCTTTTTCCAGATATCAGGTATATATGATTCCTGAATGTACCTATTGAGGAGAATGCTGATGGGGTAGGCTATGGAGGAGGCTGACAGTTGTAAGAATTCTGCAGATAGATTATCTGGGGCATTGGTGCATGGTTTTAGTTTATGAAGAAGTTTTTGTATGGTTGAGGTAGGTATGGGAGAGATTGAGAAAGTGGGTAGTGTAGTAGTTGAGGTATGTATTATTGTAGGGTTTGGTAGGTTTGGGTTGGTAGGTGGGAAGGTGGTTGTAAGTTTAGCAATAGTGTCAATGAAGTCAGTGTTGAAGAGTGGCTAACTCACAGGGTGTTTTTTGTGGGTCTGGGCAAGGATTATGAGGAGTCCCAGGATGGAGTAAGGGGTTGATTGCTTCCCCAAATTTTTTTGGGTTGTGGTTATGTTGGTTTTGGAGGGTTTGGAAGTAATCTTTCATGTTTTTAAGTACTAATCATTTTGCCTGTTTGCAAAGTTGTTTATATCGCATGAGGTTGGGAGGAGTTTTATTTTTTAGCCAGGCTTTCCAGGCTTTATCTCTAGAGGACATAATTTATTTTGTGGACTTGGTATGCCAGTTAGCATGTTTTGTCTTGACTCATTTTAGCCGGAGAGTGGAAAGACTATTCAGGATACTTAGAAATGTAAAACTGAAGAATTCAACAGCTTCATTAAGAGGGACGGATTTTAGTGGATTCCAGTTAGTGTTGTGTAATATATCATTAAAAGTAATTGGGGAGAACTGGGACAGATCGCAGGTATATCTGTATTGGTGTATGTTTGGTAAAGTGGTGGGCTTTCATATTATGAATGCTGGTGAGTAGTCACTTATACTGTCTGCTAGTGTACCAAAGGTAGATACCTTATTAGGGTCAGAGACCAAGATCCAGTCCAAGACGGAACCGTTCCTCTTACTATTGTCAGGTCTGGTAATATCTGAAATAAGCTGAGTATAGATGTGAAGGTTGTTGTCTAAGGAGGGGTTGTTTTTGGAGATGTCTAACCAGTTAATATTAGCATCTCCTAGGATGAATGCTTCATTTTTTATGTTAGTGGTTGTCCAGGCAAGAATGTCTTCAAGAATGGGAATATTGTTGCCTGGGGGGATGTATATGACTTTAATACAAAGGCTTTTATAGTCATTTAGTTTGAAGTGGGTGATAAGTAACTCTGTGGTGGAGAAAGAGGGAATGGGCTTTGAGTGTGGAATGACTGTGAAGGTACTTGGATATAATAAGGCAATGCCTCCACCTTTTATGTGGACTCTATCTGCTCTAAGACAGGAGTAGTTTGTGGGGAGAAATTTGGAATCTTTTATATATGGTTTTAGCCAAGTCTCAGTTATGGCTCTAAAGTCTGGTTTATATAGATTTAACCAGGCATGTAGAAGGGGGGGGGGGTTGTTTCTTATACTTTGAATGTTGATGGTTTATTAGTGAACTAGGTGCATAACATATTTCAAGGAGTGAACTTCACACCCTTCACACTGCGAAGTTTCTGCTTGGTTAGCTTTTGACCCTGTATAGGTTGCATAATGGGTTTTCTGAGACTTTGAGGGATACCACTGATTTTTCTTTTTGTCTTATCCATTCAAATACTCATTTGGAAAACTGTTCACTGTTGCCTAGTCTCAATGTTTATTCTATGTCTAAACTCTGTTACCAACAAAGTAATCTTAAATTAACTGAAATAGCATTTTTATTATTTTGTTTGAAGTCTGAATCAGGAAATCCCACAAGCTCTGCATATTTTTCTTAAATAACTAACTTTTTTATTTATTATTTTATTTATTTAACATTTGTTGACCAGGAAAGTCTGACTAGGTTCCACAGAGCCTGTTTTCAGTGGGGGCCCAGGGAGAAATACTCCAGATGCATGTCTTTGGAATGTGGGAGGAAACCGGAGTACCCAGAGGAAACCCACACGAACACAGGGAGAACATGCAAACTCCACACAGAAGGCACCCCAGCTGAGAATCGAACCAGGGAACCTATTGCTGTGAGGCGACAAAATTAACCGCTGCACCACCCACGCAGCTTCTGGCAAGCATGGTCTAAACTCTGTTATTACCTGAAGTGTATTTCACTTAAGATTATTATTACAATTGCAGTAGTGTATTCTATTCATTAGATAAAATTTAAAGTAATGACCTTTCTGTGTTCTCCCTTTTTGTCATGATTTAATCTCTCCTCCAATTACCTGTATCTCACAGTTTTGTTACCCTCCTGAAAAAAAAATCTTCCCGTGGCTGTGCCAGCCTGCAAGTGGAGATTTTTATTGTTGCATCATAGTGAAAAATGAAGGGAGGGAATCTTGTAGCTGGTTTGTATCTCAAACTCCATTTTTAAATATGCTGCTGTCAGTCTAGCATGCTGTATTATATTTATGAATATGTTTTATGGAGGATAGTTACATAATCTTTTATTGTAATTGCTACATTTATTACATTTGTTATCCTAACCAGCTGTATTTCTAAGATTTGCACCGAATTCTCTCAATATACTGCACTTTACTGTATGACTTTATTGCATCATATTAAGTACTGTACTTTCTGTTTTTGCCAGTTGAATGCAATCACTGTCCTTCTGAGTTGCTTCTGAGTTTATTTACTTCATTGCTGTAACTTCACCTACATCAACCCTTGTTTTGTTATTGTATAATTTTTCCTGCATTTTCACTTATGTTTCAGTTTCTTCTTCTGTAGTATCTTCATTTAGATGTGCTGTGATTTCTTCTGTTTTAATGTTTGTTGTTAACAAGTAATTTCTTTAATTGTTGCAGAAATGCTATTGTCAGAGGTGATACTGCTCTGTTCTGTATTTTACTGGAATATGTTGCCAAATTTTGAGTCATGAATAGGTCAAATAAATTTCTATTCTATTTGCACTATGCAAAATTCAGAGATAGCCCATGCATGCCAAAGAATAAGGTCCATGGGGGCATAGGTTCAACTGTATGTCTGTTGTGAAATTCAGAAATGGAATTGTACAGTTTGCGTTGTGTACAGTGTGATACCATAGTCAGGACCATGACAAAATGGTGATGCATTTTCTTTCTGTCCACAGTGGCAGTGCCCACTAGATAATGATGTGAACTTCATAGCACATGTCCATGTATTATGGACAGTACTGCAGAAGCATTCTAACATCAAGCAGGAGAATCAGCTTTAACAAGAACAACCAATTGTATTGTATAGTTTATAGATTTATAGTACTCAGGCATAAATTCATAAAACCTTACATATGCATTTCATATATATTTCATATGAATGGCTTGGATGGCACAGTGGTGCAGCGGTAGAGTTGTCACCTCACAGCAAGAGGTTCTTTGGTTTGACTCTTGGCTGGGGTGCCTTTTGTACAGAGTCTGCATGTTCTCCCTGTGTTCATGTGGGTTTCCTCCCACATCACAAATACATATGTTTGCAATGTTTCTCCCTGGGCTTCTGCTGAAAATGGGCTTTGTTCCAAGTCTGACTTTCATGATAAATAAGTATGTACTCAAACAAAGTAATGCAATGTTGTCTGTAGTGATGTGTATGCATCATGTGATTAGCAAGATATAATGGCACATTACAGTAACTGTATTATGTGCTGCAATGCCTAGTTCACATAGGCAGGAGTGCCTTTGACTGTATAAACAGCAGTGCTTTAACTTTTAATGTGGGACTGATTATAAAAATAAACAACAGTCCTATTTGGGCAGTAGCCTAGTTCTCAGGAACAAAGAACACCAGTATTCATGTGGCAGTACCTGTTAGACTACTGTATGGGATGCAGTTCATGGATAGAGACTGACTGACATACCTCATACATAATTTCTGCATGCTAAGAACAATAATACTGCTTTATTACACTGTACTAATCTACCAATACAAATGCTTGGCTACGTTTATAATTATTATTCCCTTTTGTTTGATAGGTTTAAAGAGATTGGAAAGGCATCCTGGAAAGGCAGCAGCAGCAGCTTTGCTATGATACAACAAAACTGGCAGCCATAAACAACAGTGTCTATGATGTTTTCAATGCTAGATTTCTTCTGTACTGTGTCTGCATATACACGTCTTTTTATAGACAAAGATATGTATACATGCTGCCACATCAGGTTAAATTGTCCATTGATTTTTAAGTTCTTTTTTTCCTTCTGTGTGTAATACAGTGACATTGTGAGTCCTAGCTGCTGTACAGATTATGCAGGAAGTACCGTGTGATGTGAATGTCAGAGCTTTAGGTAATGGTAGTAGCCATCCTGAAGAGGAGTACTGCCATAGATCGAGTCTGCAGTGGCATACAATGGTTATTTACAAATTGTGCTCCTAGAGAATCGAGTCTGCGGTGGTATACAGTAATTATTTACAAATCATGCTCCGAGAGAACCGAGTCTGCGGTGGTATACAATGGTTAGTTACAAATCGTGTTCCTAGAGATATTCATGCACTACACATCACTTATTTATCTCCTTCTGTTATACATTTTGGTGAATGTTTTCTTTGATTGTAGGTGCATTTTTAAAGATTTTGTGATACTTTCTCAAGTTGTAGATTTGAATCCTTTTTAATTTTTACAAAGTTTTGCATCTTTATTGGCACATGAGAAAGTAACTATTTTCCTTTAAAGTATACTTTATTTTTTTTAAATATTTTATATTAGTGTTGTGGAATTTTATTATGTGGTAGTATCAGATGAACTGAGATTTTGCAATTGTTTCAGTTTAAAAATAAAAACTTAAGTGATTCTTACAGCCCATTTTTTGTGTTTAAGAGTTTCTTACTGCCCACTTTCTTTGTGCTTGTGTGAGAGTGTGTGTGTTTGTCAAGATGCTACAATCCTGTCACTGTTGTATTGAGGCATTGATTTATTTATTGTTTTATTTACTATCAGTTCCATGGAATAAAATACACTCCATACTGTATTTAAAAATAATCTGTTGTTATTGTGGTGGGGGGGTGGAGCTTATTTATGCTTTTGTGTGCCTTTGTGCATTGCTGCTTATTGTATAAAGTAGTACAGTGGCTTTTGCTTTCTTTGGATTGGTAGCTATGTTAATAATTCTCTACTTATGGCTACCAGTCTCATAGAATATGATGTACTTCATGTGGGGGTAAAAATTTGTGCATAATTTAATGAAACACATTTAAATGGAACCCACACCTCTCAAATGCCCAAGTTTAGCTTAATATCCTTGATTAACTTTATATTTTTGGCCCTGCCACTTGTGCAATTTTTGATTTTCTGGTAAATCACTGAGGATTCTAGGCAGGTATACTAAACATTACAATTTCATACTTCTTACTGTTAAAACAATACATGTTGAATCAAAATCCTGTTGATATATTAACTGTTTATATAAATTAGAGTAATATTTAAAAACTGTACCCAATTCTGGGCCCTTTTCCTCACATTCTTGAGTAAAGTAGTTTAAAGATATAATGATACCTCCTTGAAACTATTTTATGAAGAATAATTACTCTGTGAATTCTATATTTAAGAAGGTGGTACAGGAGGTGATTTTAAAAAGAATATACGAAAGGAATGACATTACTCTCTTGGAATATGAACAAAATATTAAGAACCTCTTACTAAATTATGCGTCCAAGTTGTCTACAATACTTATGGGTAAACAGGCACTATTCATATTTTTGGCAATATAGTAGAGTATATTTGAAAGGCAAATGCTATTTAATTTTTTCTATATACATTAGTTGTGTCTCAGTTTTCATTAAATAATCCATAGTCTAAAGAATACTGTTAGTTCAAACTGTGGGTCACAGTCATTTTTGTCAAAATACACATCAGAACAATCCATGCTTTTGAAAACAAACTCCTTTATAGCCACACACACACACACACACACACACACACACACACACACACATATATATATATATATATATATATATATATATATATATATATATATATGGTTTACCATCAAAATTTCGAAGGCAAAGTAAAATTCCAAAAACAAAAACAACATTTAGCCTAAAAGTCAAATATCAGTAACACGATAAATGACATTTGACATACCAGACTTGGTTTTGAAAGTCTGTATGCCCATTTACGTTTTAGTGCAGAGAAAGCCCCCGTGCACCCCCACCCCTTGCAAATTATATTTACCAACTCTGAGATCACACTGCAGTGACGAAAATGGTAAATTTCCCCGATCCTCACTGTACCGCAATCTCCATTCTCAATGCTGAACTCATAATAACAAACCAAGCTTTTCTTTCATTATTATGATTTCATATTATTCCAGTTCAGTGTTGTTAAGCTTTGAAAACTTACTTTCAGCCACATGATTTTCAAACATGAGTCTTCGAAATTTTGATGGCAAACCTTAGTGTACTAACATACAGTGAACACTTTAGTTTTCAGACTTTACATTCTTATTCACATAGGTCCATTTAATACAAAGGATACTTAACAAAGAAGGACAAACCTCCCCTGCCTAGTTCTTTAAAATTATTCTTTTTTCTACTGAGGGCTTTAGTTATGTCCACTCAGAACTATATATACTATTTCCATATTTGCACAACAATAAAGAAAGTATTTCAGTCTAAGTCTCCACTGACAATATTTCTAAATCTGTTGCTATAGACACATGACCAAAAGTATGGAACACACACACACACACACACACACACACACACACACACACACACACATATATATATATATATATATATATATATATATATACATTCATAAAAATACAATGAGAAAGAGGTAAGAGGGCTCTGTATATGCTATCACAATGTAAGTGACAGAGCAGTACTGCACTTTGTGTTCTCAAATCAGAATGAAATGAAAATTGTAAGGATAAGACAGAAATAAAGGCAGTCACTTAGGACCAAAAATCTAGAAAGTTAAGAGGTTCTCCATCAGCATTACTAAGGAGTGAATGGATGATGAAATGATGTGATCAAAATTTCAGCAAGAAATTATTAAAAAAAAATCTCAAACATGCTACAGAAGTGCTCTAACAAATGTGAAAACATGTAGCTTTGTAGAAATTTGAAGATCATAACTTCATTAAAAGCTCCAGGCTTTTCTTAAAAAAATGTTATATCAAAAAGCAAGAAGAATGAAGAAATACCTACTATAAAGATGAGAATAAGGAAAGTCACCACCACATATAATTATTGAATAAAAATGAGCTTATTACTAGAGAGGTGTTAATCTATGTTGAATAACCAATTCATAGTGTTTGACTACTTAATGAATCAAGTAAGAATTGATATAGACATTTGTGTAGTTAATATTTGTTTTTATCATTTTAGTGTGCTTGCTCCTGTGTATAAAATTTCAGTAAGAATATTACAAAAGATAGAAGAAAGTGCCATGATTCCCCAAGACTAGGCTGCATTGGAGATCTAGATTATGTGTGCGAATGGTATCTATCTATCTATCTATCTATCTATCTATCTATCTATCTATCTATCCATCTATCTATCTATCTATCTATCAATCCATGTGCTGTTGGATTTGTTCATCCCTTTGTTAAACATTCCAGATGTTTTATTTGACTTAGTTTGCTTTCTGTATGATTTACTCATCCCTCAGTTAAATACCCCTTATTATATTTGCTTTCTTTTACCTTTGAAAATACTTTCTGATAAATTGGATTGTAGTTATTTGTTTCATAGTTGTTCTTGTTCATAAAACTTGACCTTCTCTAATTTATGCATATTTATTCCCTATCACTTTTTATTTGTTAACAAATTCCCAGAAACATTGGTTATGTTTGTGGTTCAGAGTCACACAGTAGGCTAATGGAGGGAAAAAAAAGTTAAAATCTGTACTGGTGTCTATCATACCTCTCAACTTCTTAATGCCAAAAATCTGAACAAAGCTCGAAAAAATGGGGGGACAAATAGGGGCATATTTTAAATATTGTTCTTATAAATTAAAAGAAAGTTGCTAGAGAGTAACGGGGTTCATTTCAACATTCTGAAGGATTTGAAGTCTGAAACTCAAATGTATGCCATTATTTAGTGACTTCAATCCTGAGATAACTGCAGTGATTTGCCAGGAAAAAAGAGGAATACGCCACAAATTTGAGCCAAAAATCTGGATATTTTGTGAAAATCTATACAGTTGAGAGGTATGATGGCTATAGAAAGCAACTCATAAAGAGCATAAAGCATTATCTAACTGTACTAACTGCAGAAATTCATTAACATCTCTGTTTTCTGGTGAATCACTGATGCCTACAATCAATATTGCCAGTCATTAAGAATTCATAGTTGTTATTGTTCATAAAATGCAAGTCCATGCAACATCTTTTGTTCTGTTAACTTTTGAAATGAATTTGAGTTGCCTGGCACTAAAGGCTTTGAGCTGCTAAATTGTTTCCTGTTGTTAGAAGTACAGGATCTGAACACTTCTACCTCCGTTTATGTACTTGTGTGACTTTGAGCAAGTCACTTAACCAGACAGAGCACCTATATCACCCCTGAAAAGAAACACTGTGCAGTGGGTTTACTTGGGTAAAATCTGCTAAATTTAAATAATATTTTAAATTTGACTCCCAGTATTTTTGGTTTTGATCTGAATTCATTAACAAAGAAGTTGATAGGTATTCTGGTTTTCTCCTTGTAGGAAATGTGGCTTTCTAACAAGTTGCTATTTTGGACTGTAGTCACTTGATATTGAGTGTCAAATGAGTTTCAGACTTTGTATCCTTCCAAAAATGCTGGTTAATACAAAGCTTATCATTCTTGCAATTTTCTGTGTAAGTAATACTTACAATCTGTTTTTGATTATGGGTTTCAGTCTCTGATTATTGAGCTAAGAAATTTAGAGGACAGAAAGGGGGGTTGCAGTAGATTGCACTTTATGGTTCTGACAGCATCAAACTGACATACATTTCTGGACACAATTGTGTTAATTCACTTGATGTCTAGCAGATAGCTCTGGTGTATAGCCATACAAGTGGATGTAACTCAGAGTCTTGCAGGTATTTGTGTGAGGGGGTGCAGGTGTGTATATGTGTGCAGAAGACATAGATCTCAACTGTCCTTGTTTTTTTCTCATATTTGTGATCTGTTTCTCATACAATTTATGTTTATGTAAAGTTTTGTGGACAGCAGTCACTAAATAATGGCAATCATGTGGTTTTTCAGATGTCATGCCCTTCAGAAAATGCTTGGTAATGTAAAACCTATTGTATTAGCAACTTTCTAAGTATGACCAATGTTTAAAATGTATTTCTGATTTTTTAGCTAAGAGGTTTGGTTGGTATGTAGGGTAAAATGGGTTGTACTGTCTGGTTCTCACAGCATTGAGCTGAAATTTATTTGTAAGTCATTATTTATGTATTTGTTGACGGATTTGATTGAAGGAAAGCATAAGAGGTGTGTGCAGTCAGACAAAGGACTGCAGATGTTGGTTACATCTGTGTGTGTGTGTGTGTGTGTGTGTGTGTGTGTGTGTGTGTGTGTGTGTGTATGTGTGTGTGTCTTTACATAAATACTTCTTTCTTTCATCCCAGAGTAGCTATGTTGTAAAGGAAAGAATAGATGGTAGTAAACAGAGTCGTTATCATCATATGAGTCATGTTCTTTGGGAATGATCCTTGATTTCTTTGTTTTGCTGACCACTGACAGTGTGCTTATTATTTGTTTTTTAGTAAGCTAGACAGCATTAATTCAATGAGTTTAGTGTTAATATTTTAACTATGAATACATTTTTAATTTAGCTTGTTTTTTTTCTTGCAAGTGCGCAGATGTGAAGTGCAGTGTGTTGGGTCATCATACTTTGGCACATATTGCAGATGATTAAGGCTATGAACTGTTAATTAGCTGCTTCCTATAGTGCATGGTTTGTTTCCTTCAGGCTTAGTTTTGTACTGTGTGAATGATAACAAGTCAGTTCACAAGACATTGTTCCTTGGCTGCCCTTAAAAAGGGCCACATGTATCCAGTGGGCTGTCCAACATTGTTAATAAATAAGAGTATTCAATTTGTCTTTTGAATTCCTGCACCCTTCATCTTTAATTACAAGTGAAACAACTGCAAAATTCCATTTCACCATAATGCCTGCTCATTCAGCATTAATTGGCACCCAAGAATTTCTCCTTCTCCTTCTGTCCATCATTCCATCAAATAAGCAATTGGATATCAATTAAAACCAAAACCAACATCATATATTGATAATACACATGCTATTTCAAAACATATTTTAAAGAGAACATTCCATAAAGTCCTACAACTCCATAGGCACTAATTTAATAGTTTCATCTAGTTTCAGCCTTTGGTATTCCCGGTCAGTAACTTTTTCATTTTTATTTGTATTTTCTAAACCATACAAATGCATGCTATGCTACACAAGTAGATACATGTTTTGTTAATACATTTGTTAGGATGTGCTAATATTTTTAAAGGGAGACTCATATGATTTGTCAAATGTTTGAATTTGTACATCAATTTTACTGATTTAAATGAAAAAAAAAAAAACATGTGACTGCATGCTATACCAAGCTGTAGAGAACTTTAACAGTTGAAACAGTATAATATCATTCGTAAATATCATATTTTGATTGTTTGTACCACTGTGAGAATGTGACTGAATTAAACTATTAGATGAAATAAAATTGAGGATTTCAGTATTCTCTCATTTCTCTGAACAAGGGCAGGTGCATACATAGACTAACTACCTGAAGATAAAACAATCCCTGGGATTCAATAAACTCTGTGTAGGTTCCACACAGAGCCTACATGGAGTGTATTTGCATATGCAGTACTGCACGTCTCACAGCATACTGCAATCTCATGCCATGAATATTAATGATGTGCAACGCATGTAGGCAAGGTTCCGTGGCTCACCCTGGTGTTACTGGCTGTGAAACCTGTATAGTGAATGTGGATCATTCCACTTAAACACTAAACTGATGAGAGGACAAAGGGCAAGCATGCATTTTCTGAAAGATATGAAGTACTGAACAGAACTGTGTATGTCATTATATATTGACTGTAATCTTCAGTGATTTCACAATAAACAGCCCATTTTACAAGGAGCAAGCAAATTATATGATGCAAATATCTGGACATTCTGCAAAACTGTGGACCGTATGCCTTTTGTGTTTTAATTAATGTTTTTAATTGTTTTTTTATTTTTTTGCATTGCCAGTGTTTAAGTGATGCTCCACTTGGCATAAACATGTTTACCTATACTCAACTGGTTTGTGCAAAGCACAGCAGTGCACAAACTTGAGGAATGGACCACCCAGGATGTAGATGGAACCCAGACAACCAAACATATGAACTGGATGCATTCAATTAATAATACTGTGTATCGCTCAAGTATGGTAAGCAACATTGCACTATGATTAATAGCAAAATCCTTACAATAACTACTAAGATAGCAGATATCATCTCACTAATCCCATGGCAGCAGGTGTTAAGTGTAGTGGTGGAGAGGAGATGGTACGGGGTTCTAGTACAGTGTGTGCAAGTTTTGTTTTGCTGTTGTGTGATAGCAGATTAGAGCAGTGAAGTGCAAGATACACAACTGTTTTTTCAACCTTCTTGTTGCTGCAGGTGTAGGTGAACCGTATATATGGTAAATTTGACTAGACCATTTACACAAGTACCTGTATACTTAATAAGCTAGAAATTGCATTGTTTGCCACTGTTTTGCATCACTTGCAAGAGCGCAAACAAGGTGCCCAGCATTACCTACCCTTGCCTACCTTGTTTGTGGATGGTAAATGATGTGCAACATTTTGAAATGTTGCAAATCCAAAATGTGCGTACTCTCAATAAGTGCAAGATGTGTAATAGGCAAGAAACAGTACCATATAAGCTGCAATTGGTGGGAAATGCTGATTAGACATTGAATTTGAACTATAGCAGGCATGTCTGGAGTTGCTGGAGAGGGTGTGCACTTTCAGGCGCAGTGTTGGAGTGTCCAGTAGCCAATATTTTTGTTGGTCTTTTAGTTAGGGACATGGGCCCAGGTTGCTGCACGCAACAGGACTATTCCAGCTCAGAATATAAATCTGAAGCCTGGAATAGTGTTGTCAGGGCCTTAACCAGTGTGACAGGTATCTCCTGCACAGGTGAACAATGTAGACATAATTTTTGACCTTTGGAGGAGGAAGCAGGATACTCTTGACCTTTTGATCAGGGAATGTTGGGCAGGGAGATCTCACAAATGTGCAAGTATCTTTTTCAGTGAGTAATTGTAAGAGTTAAAAACTGAATATAGTCAAGACTGGTATTCATAATAATGTACTGTTCTCTTTTTTCCACAGCTGCTGAGGAGAGAGTCTTTAATATTCAATCCCATGCCACACGTCCAGTAAGGATGCAAGAAGCATGTGGTATGTATGCATCAAAACAGTATTTTCTAAACAGTATTTTAATAATAATAATAATGATAATAATAATTTGTATAGTAATTTTGTAACATTAAAAGTTAAGGACTGCTTAGTTGGTATTTAATAGAGTTGTATCAAATTGAGCATGCATATCCCAACTGTAAAATAAACTATGCATGCCTTAGACTCTAGTACAAACCAATGGTGCCATCTTCTCAGGTAACAGTGGGGCTGCATTTCTAAACTGTAAAAGGAAAAGCATGCATGCAGTATTCTGTAAGACAAAATAGCAGTACAGTATTTTAGTGAAGTCATCGGTTGTAGGTTCAATAATCACACTTTCAAATATGTGATACTGCTATGTTTTCATCATTATTGGTATATAACTTCATACCTCTATACCAGTGGCACAAGTAACCTTCTGTAATCTGTAATCAGTATAAAATGAACACGCATATGTGCAATATATGCATATATCAATGATTGTTGGCTACAATCTGTACTATAGTGTGCCTCTGTTATGAACTGGGTAGGCTTAAAAGTAAGGAAGAAACTTGTTAGAAGTTTGTAGTGTTAAAAGTAAAGGTAACAGAGTAGAGTCAAATAATTGTATCAATGCTTTGTATATCACATATGAAGTTACTAATGCTCTCCCTTTTTTCCTCACCCCAATCATTTTATCTCTCTCTTTTTTTCAGTTTATCTTCTTTTCTTATGTTTACTTTTTTATTTTTTGTTTATCCCACAGCACAGTGGGGTGGGATTGTCTTATGGGATTCACCTGCCCCCACTCTACTAGCTACAGCACCACTGCTCAGTATGTCTGGTGCAGTACCTGGTAGCAACCTCTCTACTGCTTCTGCCGTACCTGGCCCCTCAGGTAGTTCAGCCCTAGAGGACAGGCATGTGGCTCCCTCAAGAAGCAGTGGCAGGGAGGTGAGTTTATCACCTGTGACAAACTGTCAGGGATGGTGCGTAGGATTGTGCACTGCACTGTTGGCGCACACCTACACTGGTTGGAGACACCGCTCTACATCATTGCATTAAATAATACAAGGAAACACAGACATCAGATACTGCAGCCACTGGCGCAGTGAGGTGACAGTGATGACAGCCTACTGGTAAAGGACTTGATTCTCAATGTCACCCAACTTGATGTCCATGGGTTTGCAATGTTGTCAGCTTCACCCCCAACCATGGTGTTCACCCACCTCATGTGTCCATCCCTGTCTCTTGTCTTGTTTGTCTTGTCTGTCTGCAGTTTCGCTCACCTGCCCAACTTACATCACCCAGACATTCCTATAGCCATTCCCCAACATTCCTCTCCCTCTTAAAAAAAAAAAAAATGGGCACCTGCCCCACAAAAAAATTGTCCCATTCATAGATCTCCATTTTGCACATGTCGTAATGATGCACACGATTCTGTCCAATTCTGTATACAACAGATTGTGCTGTGGTCACCCCTCCCTCTGAAGGTGACAGTTCAAACTCAGCAAAATTGTATGCTTTATTCTGGAAGAAATGTATAGCTATTTTTCTTTCCTACATCCTTCCCACATATTCTTGCCTTATTGTCACTTTGTCCACCCTGCTTGCTCCCATTTTGCCACTTTCCTGTCTTATCCATTTCTTTTCTTATAAGCATAACTATGCAATGGTGCACATTGTGCATTAATGTATGGCTTAAGCCAAACCAGTTCTAAGTATTATATAGTTGGATTGGAAACCAGTACCTTCTAGCCATATTTTAGACACTCCATACCAACTATCACATTTCAGAATTTGGATTTGCACATATAATTATTGGACACTGTTAACATGCACCTGGATTCAAACCAAGTACCATCTGAACAAAAACATACATGTATCACTGAATTAACAGACTTAGTTAATTAGCAGGTGTATTTTAGAGACTTTATAGAAAATGGCAGCTTTAACTGCTGTTGTATATATGTACCAGTTAGCTGAATCTCTGGCTGTAGGAATTAATGGACTTAATGCAGTGATAGGTTTCTTTTTGTGGCAAATGGTTTATCTATAGGAAATACATTAAAGTATTTTGTTAGTAGCATTGCTTATCAATGCTGCATGATGTGCAGCATTGAGCAACATTGCACACTAGTGCTGTATAAGACTAAATGAGTATCATGCAATAATGCTTTATAAAACATTACAGGTGCCTCATAGAAATTTAATGGAAAAGATGCAACATTAGTGATATGGGGAGCAAGCACAGGGACGTACAAAGGGAAATTTTTACTAAACTGTGTCACTTACTATTGAATGTATTAAATACATTTGCTATACAACTGATTCTTTGGCAGCAACTGTTAATGCATTGTTGTTGGAGGCAGATGGTACTGGTTTCGAATACGGGTGGAAGTACTAATTTTACAAGCATGCATAATACTTTAAATATATCTACTTAGTTTTCTGCCTTTTATCGTTGCTTCACTTTGGTGTCCACCATGCACCATTGCACAATAATTCTTTATAGGAAAGAAATGTGGAAGACAGGAAAGTGATGAAATGGGGAGCAAGCAGGTGAATGTGCAAAGTGAAAATAAGACAAAAATGTGCAGGAAGGATGTAGGAAAGAACCATAGCTATCCATTTCTTCCAGAATAAAACATACAGATTTAGCTAAATTTGAACTATCACACAAGAGAGAGAGAGAGAGGGGTAACCACAACACAATCTGCTGTATAGAGTATTGTATAGAGAATTTGAAAGAATCATGTGTGTCATGAACACACATGTGTGAATGGAGAGCTATGTATGGGATGATGTTTTTTGTGGGACAGGTGCCCTTTTTTTGAGAGAGAAAGGAATGTTGGGAAAGGGCTGTAGATATGTCTGGGTGAGGTATGTTGGGTAGGTGAGGAAGAAATTGCAGACAGACAAGACAAACAAGACAAGAGACAGGGATGGTGAAGGACACATAAGGTGGGTGAACACCATGGATGGGGAGAGGGATAGGAAATCTCATTACCATGCATGTCAAGGTGGCTCACAGTGAGAATCTAGTCTTCACCCAGTGGACTGTCATCACCGTTACCTCACTGGACTGCTGGCTGCAGTGCTTGACATCTGCACCTCCTATGGGTGCCCTGCACTAGGATGGAGAATAGGTGCTCCATCTGGCATAGGCATGGACCAACAGTGCAGTGCACAATGCTATGCACCAACCCTGGCAGCTTGTCATGGGTGATAAACTCACCACCTCTGCCACTGCTCCTGGAAGCTCAGCTCTGGTGTTACATTGTAATATTGATGAAACCTTAACAGTATTATATATTTGGGGATGGTAGATTTTGAAGGCACAGACTATGACTACTTTGTCATAATGAACTGTTGTTCTGCCCTCCAGAGTAATGCACGCATATTTCCCTGTTACAGTTAAGAAATGAATGCTCAATTTGATAAACTGTATAAGTAACAAATAAATGCATCGTAACTTTTAATGATAAAATAACCCAACCGTTGGGATGCATACATACCATATGAGCCTCGCATCTGTGCTAATCTTGAGGCATGGGTTTGCACATTCAGTTCCCAGTCTGCGACATCTGCAGAAAAACAGAACACAACAGAATACAATTAAGCATACCAATCCTGACTATATCCAGCTTTTGCATCTGACAAATAGTCTCTGTAAGTGATACACAATTGTGGGGTGTCCCCTGTCCTACATTCCTTGATCCAACAGTTGAAGGTATCACTGTTCCTCATCCTGAGGTCTCTGTAGTGGCTCCTTCATGGTTCATCAGTGCGGGGGATACTGGTACTACTGGTCAGAGCCTGATACAGAGTATTCCATGCCTCTTCCTTGTAATCTGATCCACGATAGTCCCTCTCCAACAGTGTGGGTTCATGTTCATTCACTAGGAGTCCAACAAATACTGTGGACTCCTGGACACCCCATCTTTGAGCATGGATCTTAGAAACTCTCCAAGAATGCCAGCCATGCCTATCACAGATCAAGACCAATGTAGAATGATGTTTTCTTGCCAATTGCAGGTATCGTGCTTACTGGTAATGCACACTTTCTGGATTTGCAGCATTTGAAAGTGTTGCACATTGCTTACCATTGCACAAATGTGTTGTGTGAGAGTGCACACTGCCAGGGAATGTGTTTCCGCAATGTCCATTAGTATTAATTGAATGCATCCAGAGTACGTTTGTGGCCGTCTGGGTCCTGTCTGCTACATGTGTGGCCCATTCATCCAGTTTGTGCAGATGTGATGTGCATTGCCAAAGCTGTTTGTGCTAAGTGGCGCATCACACAAACAGTGACCCCCCCCCAAAAAAGAAAAAAGTGTAAAACATGGAGAATTGGTTAAAATGTGGAAAATCAATCTATGACATACAGAGGAAAAACTGTTAGTAAACATGAAATATGACTACATAGGTCTGGATCCCAACTCTTACTGCAACGTACTGTCATAAAACAGGAGGGGGATCTTATCCATCTTTGCCCCGCAAACACATTTGCAGCAACTACATGACGTAATTCCTCACACAACCAAGTGCAACTGAATGTACACTGATATCAGGGCATGACCTGTTATGTGTAAATGTATTATGTAATATATTTGGATATAATGCACTTACTGATCACACAACCTGCTATGATTATTCCTTGCAAATATACAGCTGTGTCCTACCTTTCTGTGTTTCTTGGTCATTCATCAGTTATCTGACCAGTACTCAGAGACATGCAGTGTGTAAGCCAGTCTATATAATTTACCTTAAAATGTGTGAGGAAATTCAATGAGGACAATATGATATGCAGTCACCATCAAACTAATGGAAGATTGGATGCCACATGTAAGCATGAATTGCTGTTTTGGGGCAGGAAGCAAAGGTGGGTTCCTGTCATGGTACATGCAAAGGTATAATGTTCTTCCAAGATGGGTGGACCCAGGCTGAGCTACTGTTATGGCACACATAAGCATATGTTGCTCTTGTTTTGTATCCTGCCTGTTTGATCTTGTGAGGTTGCTGAAGCTGGAAACTGCTATGTGTCTCATTACTTTCTAACTTTTACCTGCTACGATTTCCCATTACAAATGTAAGGTGCTAAACTGAGGGTATGCAGGGATCATCAGTACTTTGAGGAGGCATCAAAGTATGAATATTTGAGGCCTGAGGCCTACAACTTGCTAACGGACACATAGAAGTCAAATATGTCTCTGCTGTCAGATGTGACATTAATTTCTGTACAAACCTCTCATCTTGTAGTTGCTTACCATACCAAGGGATGAAATACAAGGACATGTTCTAATATTATTATATAATACAGTACATGTTCAAGACTTACCTTGTAAATGCAGTAGTTGACACAGTGTTAGTTCAGAGTTGACTGTGATGCAAACAGTACACAGCCAATACATGGGGAGGTAAAGGCTGTGGCTCTGAGTTGAGGCTGGCAGAGGTTGCAGGGTTCCTGTATTGTGTTCTTGCCCACCCTGTAGCATACTACAATGTCCATGTAATGTATGCTGTGAAAATTAAATGTGTCCTGAAAACTCTTCTCTGCCTCAGCCTAGGCCTATTGGCATTAGCAGCAGCAGCATTGCCTACAGCCTGTAGAACATACAAATGGAGTTAAGCAGCAGCTCCTAATATTCTGTCTGTGTAGGCTTTGTGTTTGTACTCCACTACTTTTGAAATCTACAGCAAAAACAGAATGGAATCTAAATGTTGCTTTATAACTTCTCGAATAGCTCCACCAGATTGTTTGATTAGCATGAAAATCATCTGCTTATGATGTAATTAGCATCTCTGAAACAGAGCCTAGACAGATGCAGTCCATTAATAATCTTCTCCATTATAAAAAGACAAATCTGTAGCTAGCCAAACCGATTCTTAGGATACTTGCTACATGTTCAGCAAAGCAAAGTATTTCCCAAGCTATCTTTACAGAGGAGTATTGAACTCCAGCATCTATGCTGTAATTTTTTAATTTACATAATGCATATGCTGGAATATATTAATGAATAATGTGAAGAAAAGCCTTTCACACAATTATCTGTATGCATTATTTAGAAGTGTACTGATGGCATGGCCTTGTTTGTCGAGCCATTTCAGAGGTACAAATGACTGACAATACATGAAAATAGTAAGCTGTGTGATACATCTGTACAAATATTTCAGAGAAAGATCCTTTGGATGCATGTTTTGCATTTCAAATCTGTTTTATTAGCAAAATGGTTAATGTGTCTGTTCTTTTGTGGGTGGAGGAAGAAGAAGTTACTGTTATGTCACTAACTAGAATGGGCTGTTCTTTTGAGGGGTGGCACAGTTGAGTTACTGCTATGGCACATACAAGGATATGTTGCCCTTGCTACTCTCCTTGTTTTGCATCCTGCCTGTTGTTAGTATTTCCAATATGTCATATATGTTTTTCTGGTAGATACTACTGACTGCCTACCTTAACTGTTTTATCTGGTAACAGTTACTTTGTAGTTATGTGATAGTTATGTGCATTATCATTCTGTTATATTTAGGACTGAAAATATCATTGAGGCACAGACCCCTGTTCAGTGATGCAGAAAACACAATAATAGTGGACACGCTACATCAACATGGGGCTTTTCTTCTAAGAAGGGGTCATCCCAATATGCCACAGAGACCAAGGATATGGCAGCAAATCATTGCTAACATAAATGCCATGGGCAGCCATGGCTGTACTTATGAGCAAGTGCACCATAGGGCTATTTACATGCTCACATCTGCATTTTTTTTTAATTTCTCCAAATCTTTTGCGTTTCTAATACCATGATGGGAATGGACCCCATTCTTAAGTCAAAGTCCAATTAAAGTTCATGAAATTATTATTGTTTCAATCTCTGATGCCAGCCAAAAGTGCTCTTTACAGCACCCACAATGTGCCCAGTAATGACTCCTTCTGAAATTCGTATGGGGTTACATGGATTGGTAACATATCTAAATATGATTGTAGATTCTTTTTTATAAGACCCGTTGCTCCTACTACTATTGAAACTGTCTGGGTATCTTTCTTCCACATTGCTCTCATTTCTGCCTGCAGATCCTGGAAGTTTATGACTTTGTGTCTCTCTGTATGCAAGACACAGTAGTCAGTGGGTGTGGCGATTTCCATGATCAATGCTACTTTTGTCTTCTTTTCTTAGACCACTATATCAAGTTTACTAGCATTTATCTTTTGAACTATTGGTAATGGGTGATCCCAAGTGATATAAACTTCATAAATTTCTATGATGTTTTGTGGCTCATGTTTCCAGTGTTTTTCAGCCACTTCAATACCATAATGTCTGCACAATCCCCAGTGCAACAGTCTTCCACATTATTTTGCCTTTCAGTATACAGTCCTTCTACCATTAGTGTGTTACAGCCAGCAACAAGGTATGTGACTGTTTCCAATTCGGTTTTACAAAACCTACATTTGTCTGTTTCTCCCACATGTTCAATGGACTTTGTAAACCAGCATGTATGTAGCCCACTGTCTTGGGCTGCCAATATTAACCTTTCATTTCTTGGTTTGAATTTGCCTCTCCTTAACCATTCCTGCATTCATTCCTGATCAACATGAGGTTCTTCCACAAGTTTTCTATACTTGCAACTATATTCATGTTTCTTCCACATTTCTTGCCTTCTCATCTGCTTCTTCACATTCTATTCTTTCTTTTGTTTTTTGGCACATTCAGTTGCTGCCTGGTTTTCATCTACTTCTGGTTTGATTTCCATTCCTGCTTGACATTGATATACTTCTGCTAAATTAAGTAAAGAAGTCATCTTAGATTTATTCTCCTTGTGTTTCAAAACATTCACTACATTTGGATCTCGTGAGGTCAGTAGATATGTGTGGAGTCCCACGATTGCAGATCTATACATGTAATCAATTTCAAGGATGCCCATCCCTTCTTTGGAATGGGGAATATATAGTCTTGGTATACACTGATTTTTATAAATCATTTGGTGAGCATGAAGCATCCTTCTTGTTTTAATATCTACCCTATCCAACACTTTTTGGGGCCAATCAATTGTTCCAAAACTGTAAGTTAGGACAGGAAGAACAAATTGATTTATAGCTTGGATCTTATTCCTAGATGTCAGTGCTGTTCTCAGGATTAATTTAAGTCTTCTAAACATACCTCTCAACCTCTTAGAGTAAGAAATCTGGACAAAGTCATAAATAAAAGTAGGACAACGGCTCAAAAATAGGGACACATTTTAAATATTGTTCTTACAAACTTAGAAAGTTGATAGAATAACAGGTTTTGCATTAGCATGAAATTTCTGAAGGGTATGAAGTCTGAAACTGAAATGTCTGTCATTATTTTCTAACTCCAGTCTTTAATTATTTGCCACTAATTTGCCAGAAAAACATAATTTTATGAAAAGCAGACCAAAAATATGAGGCAAGAATCCGGACATTCTGCAAAAATCTGTACAGTTGAGAGGTATGCTTCTAAAGTATTCCTTACTGAGTTTTATTCACATTTGTTCATATTTTATTGCTGATCCTTCATTAATACCCAAGTATTTATACACTCCCTCTTGCTCAAGTTCTTTTTTATCACATTCTTGTCCCAAACTTATGTTTTCCTGGTGCTGCATTTTTCCTGCTTTAAAGGTTGCTTTTGCACGTTTATCAAGACCAAATGACATTCTAATATCATTTGAAAAAGTTTTGACAATCCACAGCTGTGCTTTCAATTCCTCATCTGATGACCTATACAATTTTAAATCATTGACAAAGAGAAGATGGGAAGTTATTAAATGTGTTGTTTTCTAGGACCCAAATTGTAGCCATGGCCTAAGCTGCTAAGTAAACAGCTTAATGGGTTAATGGCAAGGCAGAATAGCATTGGTGACAGAGAGTCACCCTGGAATATTGTCCTTTGAATTTTTATCCCTGGGATAATCTGTCCTTTATCATGGCTTAATTGCAAAGTGGTCTGCCATTGTTTCATGGTTACTATAATGTAGTCAATCAGTGTTGTGTGTATCTTATACATTTTAAGCACTCTTTTATCCATTTATGCGGGATACTATCAAATGCTTTTTTTTAGTCAATCCATGCCATACTTAGATTCTTCCCCTTTTTACAGTTCTCCACTTTAACTTTATTTAGCAATAAATGATCCTTTATTCCTTATGACTTTTTTTATTGCCGTTTTGTTCTACTGCCATAATTGAGTTTTCTTCTAAATGACTATAAACTCTGTCGGCGTCAATTCCCATGTATAGTTTATACGTCATTGGAAGACAAGTTATAATTTTTAGGGTAGCTTGTGGGTTCACTCTTAATTCATTACATCTGAGTGATGCCTCCAGGTGTATGTGTAGTTAACTCCCACTGATGTCTCCAGACATCAAATATTGCTTGTCCATATTTGAATCAATAATTCCAAAACCATGCTATGTGCAAGGTTGTAAAAGATTTCTTCTTAAACCTTTCACAATGACAAATTTAATTGCATTAATATTTGACCTCTGTCTAGTGCAAAACACAAGATATTAGCTGTTGTTTTTATGATATTAATTTATATAGATATAATGTCACATTTTCCTAAATATCTCAACAAACAAGCAACACAGACAGAGCTCCTTAGCCTCATATGAAAGCTCTCAGCTAGATGAATAAAATGATGCTGATAGTATGTGTATAACTCGAGTGGTTGCTGAGATATTGTAAGTTGTTCACAAAATATTACAACTACAATAGTTACTGTGTTTACTGTGACATATAAAATTCAGTTTAAGACCTAGAACCCAAAGAATATTATTATAAAATAGTCTGTGCTGAAGGGTTTGCTATTTATACTTCTTTCATAACCCCTGTGGTTCCAGAGTTATGAACATTTGTTTGAAAGGTGAGGGCATAATTTGATTCTGTCAAAAGGCTTAGGCTCCACCCATTGGAAGTTACAGTGCAAACTTCCTGAGCTCCATTGGACTGACTGAGTTAAGTAAGGGCATTGTTTTGCCTGCTGTTAGCCAGTATGGTGTCTGTTTGGGGTACACATATAAATAGTTCTTACTCATGGCTAAATCCTTGTACAAAGATGTTAATACATTTAACCAGCTAGAGGCTTTTCTTAACTTTGTTTCAATCTCTCTGGTTGTTACTTCATCCCATTTAATATCCTGTACCTTTAAACTTCTTATTCTTTCTTTTACTTCTTCTATCCATTTAGCATCTTTGTTATGTTCCACAGGATCTTCATAGATACTTCTCCAAAATGTATCTACTTCCTCTTTTTTTGGGAGCCTTTTAATTCCTTTTACCTTATTTCTCAGTTCTCTATAAAACTGTTTTGGGTTATCAATAAATTGCTTATTTTGCATTTTTCCCTTATATTTATCTGTGTATCTTCTAAGTTTTTCTGCCTGTGCTGAAATCTTTAGTTTATTTGTGATAGTGCATGACAGATCCTGGTCTGTTCTAATACTGTGCATTGTTTTAATCACATCTATCTTTCTTAGTATTTTTGTTGATTTATTCCCTCTTCTATAATCTTCTAACAGGGGCACTTCTTGTCTTAATTGCTTTATAGTTTTCTCTGTTTGATACTTCCATGATGGTATTCAATTTCTCCCCTTCCTTTCCCCTCACTAACCTGTGTTCTTGTGGTAGAACTTTATCAGTTATTAATTTAGCAGCACAATAATATATCCTGTTTACTTCTGTTATATCACATGGATCTCTATGGACATTCCTAACTACTGTGTTCATTTGTTTTATCAGACTTCTTACTTTTTGGGTTTTATTGACCTTCTGCAGTCTATTTCTCTCATTGATCTTAATATATCTATCCATGTCCATTAAATCAAGCAACTCTTTTCTTAGCTCATTTTCTTTCACACTGAGAGCACATCCCTTGTTTTCTGTTTCCTGTGGGCATTCTATAGAAAGTTCTATAGCATCTTCCTGTGCCACCTTCTCTTCAATTTCATCCTGTCTTATCTGTTGCTCTGTCATATGGGAACTCACTGGCCTATCACTCCTCAACACTGACTGCATCAGAGTTTCCACATGTTCCTGTACCTTTCCTTGCTGTCTAGGTTCAAGTGAAAGTTTATACTGTTTTTCTGTGGAAAGCTCCAAAATGTCTTGATATGGCATCTGACCAATTGCTTCCTGTTCCACTGGTTTCCCCATAATTTGGATATCCATTGCTTTATCCTGTTGTGGTTCTTTCTGTGTTGGATTTTTAAACTGAATCCTTCTCTTTGCAGGTGCTCCACAACCTCAATTTCTACTTCTTTGACTTCTCCATTACTAATCTCGCTTTCTACTTTGACTCTTAGTCTTCTTACTTTTTGTATTGTAAAGTTATCCATAGCCGGATTCCTTTACCTGTATTTCTCTGCAAATACTTTGGTGCTGCTATTTTTGTATTGGTTAATTTTGCTTTTTCTTTTGCATAAATATTACAGCACATTAAATCTCTTTTCCTTTGCCATGTCCATATTTCTTCTTCAGATGTCTCCTGATCTTTTTGCTTTTTCTTGTTCTGGGGACTCACTCCATTATGATGTGATGTAGTCTGTATTAGACCTTCTACATTAAATCCTTCACTTCACAGGTACTTCATAACTTCAACGTCTATTTCTTTAACTTCTGCATTACTAATCTTTTTTTTCCACATTCCATCTTTGTGACATTATTTTTTTTTATTGTTAACTTTTTCATACCTGGATGCCTTTGCCTATATTTCTCTTCAAATATCTTTAGGGCTGCCTTCTCCATATTAGTTAACTTGACTTTCTCCTTTGTATAAATATTTCACCATATCAAATCTCTGTTTCTTTCCCCTGTACATATTTATTTTTTATATTTTTCAAGTATCTCTAGGTTTTGTTCTTTATATGTTTGCACTTCCTCAGATGCTTCTTTTTCAAAACAGATGAAAGTTTCTTGATCTATATACTGTTTTTTCAAAAATTTGCTGTATTAATGAATGCAAATCTTTATTTGAAGCTTCTGACAGTTTTTCCTGCAGAAGTATTTTCTTTCCTCTAATTTCTGTCTTATCATTTTGTATGTTTTGTGTCTGGAAATTCTGAGCTTTTTACATAGTAGTAACAACACATAATTTTTTTCTTATCCTCAATAGTCCACTCTGCTGTCTTTATGGCTCTTCTTTGGCCAATCAGTTTTTGTGATTTTTTGTGGACTGCTACTTCCTTCTACAGTAAGGGGGGGGGCATCCTCCCCCTGGGCCTGGCCTGGCCCTATTGTAGGAATGCTATCATATTTTGAGAATTCTACACTGTAATTTTTCCCAGTCCCAGCACCAGTGCACCTGCCAGGATTGGGCACTTTTTTATCCTGGGTCTTGTACACCCAGCTATCTTTTTTGTTTTAGACTTACCTCTGCCCATGATATATGCTATATAAATACAGTCTATATATCAGCGTCGCCTTGGTGAGATTTTGTGAAAAACAGGGTCCACCTCACAAAGGTACTCACCAAGACTTGAGAATTAATTAAATTTCAGCACTACTATTCTCCTTTGCTTTATGACTTTTAATCTCACCATTAGGACCCCACATCTCTCCTTTAGGACCCCACATCTCTCCATTAGGACCCCCTCTCCATTAGGACCCCACATCTCTCTATTTGGTCCCCATTTCTCCATTAGGACCCAACATCTCTACATTAGGACCCCACCTCTCCATTAGGACAAAGATGTGCAGCTGCTGTTGCCCAAGATGAGTGGGTAAATGGGGAGGGCCTGCTGCAGAACCACCTCTCATTCCCAATGAGGAATTCATGGTGAATCTTCTGACACAGGACAACTCACAGAAGAGTGGCCCACAATATGTCATTGATGTGGGTGCAACTCCTTCTCGGTCCCAAGAAGAGCTTCCAGGTAGGCTTTGTTATATGACCAGTTCAATACTGTTGTATAGTGAAGCAATTGAAATAAAAGTTACTTCTGTGTCACTTGTGTTTTTTTTGGGGGGGAGGGGGTTGAATATTTGTACAGTGATAAGCTCAGTTTGGAGTTGTCAGACACTTTCTTGTTAAAGTAACATGTCAAGCTGATTGAGAGGAGTAAATGTAGTACCTCCTGTCTTACTGTTAAATGTGATGATGTTGGCCTTACCTCTGGATTAACTTATTTCAGGACCATCAGGAATCCAGCAACACAGGCCTCCTACAGGTGAAAGGCAAATTAAATTATTTCAATACTGCAGATCAATTTCCAGAAATCTAATGTGTCATTTTAGGCCTGTTGTGTATATTGCTGTACTGTCTATAATACTGGTAGCACTTTTAGTTGTTTTAGCATATATTGTGCCATAGTAGTGTAGCTACTAATGTATACCTGTGTTTCTCCCTTTTTTCACAGGTGATCATGACAGTGGAAGTATTGACCCTGTGCCACTTGATGCCAGTGACTCATCAGACACTGATGATGGTGGTGGCGAAGCTGAGACACAGTTGGGTGGGGCACAAGTTGATTATGACACAGAGGTTGACATCCAGCCACTCCCTTATTTTCCCCCGGATACAGCCATTAGGCCTACACCTACTCTGTCCACTGAGCCCATAGATATATGGTGGAATGTGATGACATTGATCAGGGAAGTGTCACCCCTGCAGCTTTAGTGCCTGTTAAGTCTGGCCATAGCCAAATTGTTGGCAAGGTGCCATGCAGGAGGATTAGTAGAGGTGCTTGGAGGGGACTTACTGTCTCTCCTCCATCTGCTGCAGGTGTCCCTTACCATGTCACTCAGTGTATGTTTAGGGCCATCATTGAGGCACAGGGACATTCAGAAAGGTGCTCCAGACAAATGCGCAGGGTTGTGAATGTGGCAGTCTGACATGTGTGACTGCCTCCGCTGTATCACTGATTCCCTGGATTTGATGAATGATTCATTGGAATGAGGGGTGCCTCTGATGGACTGAGTGGTGTCTGTCATGGAATCAGCAGTGTTTGTGATGGAATGTCTGCTAGTAGCGGAACGGTATCCTTGTGGGAGTAGGTCAGCTGCAACATCTGCTGAGAGCCAACATGACAATTCTCAATCATTTTCCCATAGTGACAGTACTTCCGCTGGTCCATCAGGGAGTGTGCTGTCCACACCTAGATGTGCCAGGCCATGGGGTCATGGTCTTGGGCATTCCCATGAAGGGAGCATGTCCAGCAGACGTCAGTCACACTCAGTTAGCAACACTCCATTGACTTTGGGCATGAAGGTGCCAGTGCAACTCAAGTCAGAGTAAGTTCCTGAGGTCAGGGGCAACAATGATGAAATGCCACCTCTACCATGTATGGCTCACACCTGTCCAACATACCAAGATGTAGAGCTAGCACTGAGCTTGGCTGTGTTCATGTAGACTCTCACATACCACGGACACACACACACAGCCTGCCTACTTCTGTTTCTCCCTCACACACATTCTCAGTGACCTTTTGTGTCAGCCAAGGCCTCCTACACCCCTCTGCAGCACCCTGTGCAAGTGATGATAAATGTGCCATATCCATGCTTTCTCTTTTTTGGATTCAGGGATTCAAAAGCTTTGTTTCTGATGCGCAGAGTGCATAGCTACATTATTGCCTTGTATATCTGCATTTGTGTTGTTGAACTGATAATTATACCTGCCAGTTATATTTGCCTTGCAAATTAATACAGTGGATAGCATTATCATGACAGTACTTTCCAGTGTATTCTCTTGTAAGGATTGTGAAGTCAGAAACTGCAATGTGTGTCATTACTTTATAACTTTACTCTGTAATGTTTTCCAGCACACACATATGGTGCTCATCATAAGACATGCCATCACATTCAGATCTCAGGATTGTATGACAGCACTGTAGTCAAACTCATCACAACAGTAATACATTATAATGCTCTCTTTTTCAGGAACCAGACCAGACATGAAGCAGCTGGATAGACTACAGGGCTTTCTCATCATGATAACATAGGGCCTACTATCCATGACATGATGTATGTGGGTAGATTTATAGACATGTCACTGTCATCTGTCTGGTATTGCATTACATTGTAACTGTTATTCTAAGCCTATTACTTTTGGTTTAAGCACTCAGTCTTCAGGCCAGTTGTCTTAAATTAAGAAGGTTTGTAGTCTACACTCTGGTGAAAGGAGAGGGCAGCCTTTGCCCTGCTGAGCTGGGAATTGCTGGATGAATGCTTATTGTGCCTGTTGTTATAAATCTCTTTATTATGGTTTAAGCACTTGGCCTGCAAACCTGTTATTTTACATTAGGAAGGTTTGTGATGTGGACTCTTTTGGCAGGGGAGGATAGCCTACACCCTTCTAAGCTGGAAATTGCTGGTTGAAGGCTTATTGAGTCTGTCATTCTGAAGGTGTCTTTGTGTTTAAGCACTTGTGTTCCAAGCCACTTATTTCACACTAGGAAGGTTTGTGGTCTACACCTTTGGAGTATTCTACTGAATTGCTATGTTATTTAAACTGTTTGCTCTTCTGTTGTGACTGTGATTTTCTTCACTTTGGATTTTTAGCACTTCTGTATTTTATAGCATAGGCTCAATTCAGGCATGCTGGATCTAGACTATTTGGTATCATTGCAGCACTAAAACCAGCCCTCTTATGATAGGAAGGCTCCCCCTGCACCCTTGTGGCAGAACTGTGAAACCAAGAACCCTCTTAATCTGGGAATTGTTGGATTAAGGCTCACTGTTAGCCTTTCCTTTTTTGTTTTACTTATTTAAAATAGTTTAACTTTTCTTGTATTCAAGCACTGTATTTTGTTGTGTTTGCACTCAGTTTACTGCAGCTGCTCAGAGCTTGCACTGCTGCCCTGTGAACAACTCAGTTGTGCACTGTGAAACATTCTCACATTTTTGTAACCCTATCCCTTCATAGAATAGAAACTTTTTGTTAGTGTTACACCAAAACCTGGTCCATCTAGCCCACACTACACTAGTTACTGCAGTATATACCTTCCATAATGGACAGACACTTTCCTGCCATGTGTCCAGGCAGGCTGATTTACATAGGCATCCTGAGGCAACACAACAATTGCCTCATGTATACTGACAGTTACTGCTAAAACAGACTAATATAACATCAGTGAGCTGTATTTATACTTTGAATTTGGAATCAATTCTCTCACATAACTATCCAGATATCAAACATATTGTCAGCACACACAATTCACCTCTTGCACATAAGCTGACAACATATAAACCCACATACGTGGAGGTACTCACTAGAAACCTAACTAAAGATTGGAGACCTCCTAAGCGCAAACCTACTGCACACAGTGCAGGCCAAACAGAATCAACTACACATAATATAGTGTGATTTTATCTGTGACTTTTGGAATACTTCAGAAATAAAAATACAGCCTTGTGGACTTTAGCAGAGTTCCGGTTCCTTTCTTCAAGGTCGTGGATTATTCTTTGCTTGTCTTTGTTTTTTTGTGCATTACTTCACTTACACATAATAATACACACACCAGTTTCTCAGCCAATAGGCCCCTCAGGCAAAACACCTCAAAACCAAATGGCTTGCTCATAAGCAACTCCATAGTGAGATACACATATGCCCCTCTCACCAGGCTGGATAAGGAGAAGGTCACAATCAGCCGCCTGTCAGTCTCTCAACAGCACGTACCATTATGACTCTATCATAGTCCATGTTGCAGTGAATGACTGGAGATGTACCTCACTGTAGTATATGAAGGTGCTTGCCTCACCAATAGTGACCTTTTTAGGCAATGTCAGAACAGCTAAAGTCCCAGTGTAAAAGAATCCACCACAGACAAACTGAAGGTTATGCTGTGTAATGCAATGAGTATAGATCGGAAACTGCACTCATTGGAAGAACTCCTTACCTTGGAAGATGCCCATGTCTATGCAGTCACACTGACATTCTTCAAGGCCACAGAGAGCACCCTGGCCATGCAGGAGTATTATGCCCTCCGAGTGTGAAAGAACCAAAGGTGGAGATGTATACATCTTCATTAAATACAAATACACCACAAGACTGGTCAAAGAGTACGACTCTGTAGCACTACTCCAAGTCCTACTAATTGTATGCAAAACCCTCTTCCATACCATTGATAGCTACAGGTCCCTTACCATGAACCACGAGGACCAGTCTCCTACTTGGACCTAATTGAATCACTCACTAGACAGCCAAACACCTTGGTCATGTGTGATTTCAACTATCCTTCCATTGATTTGGAGTGATATATGTGCACAAACACACTCGCCCTAAGATTCCTGGATTTTGTTAATGCACATGCTGTGTAACAGATAGTCTGCAGCCCCACAAGGGGCTTGAATGTCCTAGACTTAGTACTGACCAACATAGTGGTTCTCTGCACTAACCCTTGTCTGTGGTTCCTCCTGGTCAGTTCAAATCACAATTCAGTCTCATTCATATTCACAATCATACCAGACAGCCCCTGAAAAGCAGAAAAAATGAAACATTTATCCAAAGCAATCTATAAACTTCTGATGCCACAAACTGTTGCAACCCTCCTGCTACCACTGTCAACAATGACTGCTATACAGATGTGTACCCAAATAGCCTGTATAAACTATACCAGTGTATAGAGTTGGCCGAACGTGAACAGATCAAGACAAGTTTCTCACAGAAAACAAGCCACCCTGCTGGGCATCAAGAATGCATAGGTTATACAACAAGGGGAAGAAAGCAATGTCTAAGAACAAGAGGGAAATGACTCAGCAGTGGAAGGACACCCTACACAGCTTGAAAAAGGACATTAGATAGCTTGAAAAGTCCTCTAAAGTCATGTACAAACCTAAAGCAGCATCCCTAGCTAAAGATAATCAGGAATCATTCTTTAGCTGTGTCAGAAATCTAAACGTGAAGGCTCAGCTTTGTACCCAAATAGTACTGGATGGTACCACTCATCTTGACCCTGAGGATATTATCAACCTGCAACCCAAACAGTTTGGGGCAAACTTCACCCCCCCCCCCGTCCCCACCAGGCATACCCCAAAGCATACCTGTCACCAGTCCTCTACCTAGTAGCTTCCTATGAACATAAGGTGAAGTCTGCCTGGGCTCCAGGCCAATGTCTGATCCTGGCCTGGTGGAATGGTTATATATGCAATAATCTGATATAGCTGATTACATCAGCATTGTCTGTTGAGCATATGGCGATAACAATGTCCTGCATGTTGGTGCAAAAGGATCTCTATAATGTCAAGTGACATCTGTCACACACAATAGACTGTAGTGAGAACAGAACCCCTACCTATCTAAGTACACACACTACAAAACACAGCACTATACACAAGCACCACTGCACAAGTCTGACTTTTACATACAGGTCAGCTTATAGTGGCTTACATCAGCAGGCCATGTGGGAGACAAGAGGTTGGGAGGGCTGCATGAAATGGATGTGTAGGCTTCTGCATACAGACTACAGAACTCAATACTTTAAGCAAATGCCACAGCACAAGTCTGAGTTTTATATGGCTGCAGGTGAACATATGGTAGATGACATTAGCAGGTCATGTGGGAGACAACTGTTTGTGAGGCCTGCATAGGCACATGCATTCATAGGTTCATATAAGGCCAGTAGCCTAACTGTATAATGTGTCCTAGGTGCATAGAGGTCTAGCTGTGCAAAAACACAAGTCCCCTTATTGAGCATAGTTGGATTTTTGACTTTAACAGATCAAGGTTGTCAGTACCACTGACTGGCCCTGTCTATGAGGGAGCATACACAATTATATATTATATTTTGCAGTGTGCTTGATATGTGTGTGTAATACTGAGCCCCCAGGGTTGTATTGTTTGTGGAGACTGGACAAAACATGTATCTATTGTGAATATATGGCATATACTAAGAATGTGCACTGAAAAACTGCTCATACATACAGATGATTAGATGAATTTGGACTGTCACCTCTAGAGAGAGAGAGAGGGGTTACAACAATGTAATCATGTTGTAGAGCCAGCTGCACCAAATCAAGTGTGTCAAGTAGACATGTTTGCAACATGGAGAGCTATGTATGGGACAATCTGTTTTTTTTTGGGGGGGTGCCTTTTTTGGTGAGAGAAAGGAATGTTGTGGAAGGGAAACAGCTATGTCTGAGGCAGGTAATTTTTGCAAGATGAGGAAGCAATCACTGACAAACAGGACATATAAGACAAGACACTGATATGGTGAAGAACACAAGACGTGGGTGAACACCATGGTTGGAGTAAGGGTGTGGACCTCACAAACCCATGGATATCAAGCTGTGTGACAGTGAGAATTGAGTCCTCATACAGTGGACTATCATCATTGTCCCCTCACTGCACCAATGGCTGCAGTGTCTGACATCTGCATCTCCTTGTGTTATTCAGTACAATCATGGAGAGCAGTGTATCCATCTAGCATAGGCATGCACCCACAGTGAGGTGTATAATCCTATGCACCATCCCTGGCAGTTCTTCTCAGGTGATGAAATCAACCCTCTGCCACTGCTCCTGGAGGGAACTGCAGGCCTGTCCTCCAGGGCAGAAGTACCTGAGAGGCCAGGTAGTGTAGGGACAGTACAAGGGGTGCTACTAGGTTGTGGGTCAGACATGCTGAGCCTTGGTACCATAGCCAGTGGAGTGGGGGCAGGTGGATTCCTTGGGCCAGGACTACCATGCTGTGCTGTGGGGGAGGGAGTAAATAAGGGTTGGGATGAGAGATTGCACAAGTTGTCTTATTTGTTTATTTAGGCTGAGGAGGGTGGTCTTTCAGGTCTGGGTTCTTGATTTTGTATTTGTAGACAGCAGCTTCTTTTGCTCACTGAATAACCTAGTAATGACAGATGTGTGTCTGTCCAGGCTGGTGTAGAAGGTTCACTGTAAAGTCCAGAAACAGCTCATACACACGCAAACCAACCCCTCACATTTGACTGCAATGAGGATAGAACCACTGCCTATCTAAATACACACACACACACTACAGAACACAGTACTTAACACAAGTGCCACAACTCAAGTCCAGTCTGGAGTGTGTCACGCCAACTTTATAGATGATGATATGAGCAGTGTCTGTTGGAGACAAGATAACAGTGTCCCATAGGCTGCTGTAAAAGGCTCACTGTGAAGTCCAGCAACACCTCTCTCTCACACACACACACACACACACACACACACACACACACACACACACACACACACACACACACAGACCAACCCTCCACCCATTTGACTGCAGTGAGAATAGAACCCCTACCTACCTAAGTACACACACACTACAAAACACGGTACTTAACACAAGCACCATGGCTCAAGCCCAAGTTGCACTGTGTCAGACCACACTTTATAGATGATGACATCAGCAGTGTCTATTGAGGGCAGATAACAACCAGCCCCCCTATTTGACTGCAGCAAGAATAGAATCCCTACCTATCTCAGAACACACACTACAAAACCCATGATTTATTGCACACACCACAACACAAGTACTTTGTTAGGACTGCAGGTGAACTTATAGTAGATTATATCAGCAGGTCATGTGGGAGACAAGAGGTTGGGAGGCCTGCATGAAATGGATGTGTAGGCTTTTGCAAGTCTCAAAAAAGTGACAAACCATGCCATTGGAGAGTAACTGTAGGATAGACACTTCTGCATAGACATACACACACACACACACACACACACACACACACACACACACACACACACACACACACACACACACACACACACACACACACACACTTGACTGCAGTGAGAATAAAACTCCTACCTAAGTGCACAGACAACAGAACACAGTACATAAACATGCCACAGCATAAATCTGATTTTGTCAGGACGGCAAGTGAACTTATAGTAGATGCCATTGGCAAGCCATATTGGAGACAAGAGGTTGGGATGCCTGCATGAAATGAATGTGTAAGCTTGTGCAAGTCTCCAAAAAGTGGGAAACCCTGTTATTGGAGAAGTAACTATGGGATACTCACTTCTGTTCTTATGTGTAAACACACACACACAGTTGACTGGGGTAAGAATAGAATCCTTATCTATTTCAGGATATACACTACAGAACACAGTATTTATTGCATGCACCACAGCACAAGTCTGATTTTAACCTGGGAACTGGTTGTAGATGACATTGACAAGCCATGTGGGAGACAAGAGTTTGGGAGGCCTGCATAGGTACATTGCTTCATAGTGTCATCTGTGGCTAGTAGCCTAATAACAGTAGGCTGTTTGTAAGACTAGCTGTGTAACAACACAAGTACCCTTACTGAGCATACTTGTATGTTTGAGTTTTGCAGAGCAAGGCTGTAAGTACCACCAAGTGGCCCTGTCCATGACGGAGCACACAACATTATGTATAACACTTTGTACTATGGTTGATATATGTGTGGAAAAAGCAATCAGACCCCAAAGTTGTAGTGTTTGGGGAGAAACAAATGTTGTTGTTGTTGTTTCTTTCGGCTTTTCCCAGTTAGGGGTTGCCACAGCGGAACTCCGGTCCGCTAATTATTGGCAGTTGATTTTTACGTGCCGAGTTGCCAGCCCTAACGCACAATCTTCAACGAAGGTACGCCCATTCATGCATGTCTCCACGCAGAAGATGCTCTAGCTGAGAGTCGAACTGGACAGCATCTTACTGTGAGGTGACAGCGCTACCGCAGCACCACCACTGCGGAGTGGGGAGAAACAAATGTATGTGTTATAAATATATGACATATAGTTATACTGTGCTCTTAGTTTGCAATGTCTCCACATGTAGTTTTATGTCATACAAAGGAATTAGACAATATACAGCAATAATAAAAAAAATATCATATATACAGTTCCATAGCACAATGAGCATTGCATTTGCTCACTAGTTAACAAAGTGTACATGCATGCAAAATAGGCGTGTTTGCACACAGGGAAGCAATGCATAAATGCAAGGTGCATTGCTAATGCTTGCTAATATACCCCAGTCTCATCTGTACTCCAGGCCAGCTTCTTGCGATGACTAAGAGCATTAATTGAATGTATCCGTTTTCCATTTTTGCGTGTCTGCTTTCTAGGAAATCTGTTTGTCCCCTAGTTCTGTAATGTTGTGCTTTACACAAACAAGATAAACTTAGCCAAACAGTTTTTCGAGACATGGCACATCACTCAAAACTGGAATTGAAAGAAGACAAATAGGAAAAGATACTGAAACTAAGGAACACATATGCAAAATCTGTAAAAGCACAGTAAAACTTGATAGTACATATCACAAATTTTTACATATGTCAAGATTTGAACCATCATATCAATACAGCTTCAGAAAGCAGAAGGGATGCCTTAGTCTTCTTGGCCACACAAACAGCTTTGCATCAACAAAATGAAAAGTCATTCTTCCTACAACCATCTGCATCAGAATGTACACTGCTTTTAAACCATCAGCTGTGATTTGTACATTTAATTCTCTTTACTTTATTTGGACATATAGCAGTTAGTGATCACACAACCTGTCATAATTATGCTTACAAATATACAGCTGTGTTACCGTTCTGTTTCTTGATCATTCATCAGTTATCTAACACATGCAGGGTGTAAGCCATTCTATATCATTGGCCTTAAAATGTGAGAGGATATTATCTAGGAATAATATGATATGCAGTTGCCAACAAATGAAGTCCAGGTTGGATGGCACAAACACACATATACTGTTCTTTGGGGGTAGCATAGCTGAGTTACTGTTATGGCAGGAAAAAGGGTACACTTTTGGGGGAAAAGCTCAGTTACTATTATGACACAAACAAGTCTGAAGTCTGAAACTGCAATGTGTATCACCACTTTCTAATTTCTGTCTTTAATGATTTACCTGTACAAAGGTATGGTGCTAAACTGAGGCCATGCAGGGAACATCAGAATTCTTTAGAGGTGTGACTGTGTGAATCTTTCATACCTGGGGTCTACTAATTACTAATGGACAAATATAAGTAAAATAAGTGTCTGGTGTCACATTTTAAGATACATTCTGTACAAATCATCCACTATTTACTTGCTAACTGCACCAAGTTTGGAAATAAAAGGATATGCCATAATATTTTTAAAGAATACACTCTAGGTTCAGGACTTATCTTGCAAATGCAGCAGCTGACACAGCTTTAGATCAGGGCTAACTCTGATGCAAGCAGTACACTGCCAATACATGGGGAGGTAGAGGATGTGTGAGTTGCCTTATATGTATGTGAGTAGGAGAAAGGTATTAGGTTCCTATGTGGTCAGTGAATGTGGCATGCCTTATATCTTAACCAAACCAAGGGTATACTGAGCATACCTACATCTGCCTATAGGGACAACAGCTGGGGGTTTCCTCCTCTGAGTCCTCCTCTGACTATGGCTGTGGTGACCTAGGCATTGGTGGGGGGATGTGTGTCCCTTCCCCTTGCTGATCCTGCTGCAGCTGTTTTGCAGGATCTGATTGTGCATAGCATATACTGTGAATACTTATGTACATGTGAATGGACTTTACTGCAGGCTTCACCAGATATATCTAGGCACTGGAACCATAACTTCATAAGCCCAAACACATGGTCTATGATGTTTATAGTTTGAGCATGTGCTTCATTATGGTGTTTTTCTGTGGGTGTATGTGCACTTCTAATGGGTGTCATCAGCCATGGTTCCAGGACATAGCCAACATACCCCAGTAAATGGGCCTGTGGAATGTCCCCCCAGCAAACATCTGGCACAACTGTGATGTGTGCCAGACATGGGACTCATGATAACTGCCATGGTTGCCAGCAGATGAATTCAAGATAATTCCCTGGGCATTACACATGACTTTGCAGTTGATGGAGTGGTATCCCTTGTGGTTAATGTAGATTACCCTGGGCCTGAACTCACCAGGTGGTGCCTTAATGTATACATGAGTGCATTCTATGATACCTAGTACTTCATGGTAGCACACTACATAGTAAAACAGTTCCATATTAATGGCCCTCTTTTCAAAAGTACTTGGGGAAAAAGATGTGCTCACTGGCATGTATAAGCATAACATCCAGAAACTGGTGGAGAATCCTGAAGGATGATGCCTGTGACACACACATCATGCCCCTAGTTTGTCTTTGAAAGCTACCAGTGGCTAAAATTTTAAGGGCTACATATACCTTACTTTCCACTGAGATGGGTTCCCCATGGTTGGCTCTGGCACTGAGTTGAGGGCGGCAGAGCTCAAAGAGTTCTTGTAATGTGTCCCTGTCCAGCCTGTAGTGCTCTACAATGTCCAGTTCATGTAGCACCTGAAAAGTTACCCTGGGCCTGAACAGTCTTTTCCTGCTCAGCCTAGGCCTATTGTCAGCAGCACAAGCAGCATTGGCTTCAACTTCTAGCACATGCAGATGCAGAATAGTGCAGGAGCCACGAGCATTTTGTCAGTTAAAATTTCCTTGTCTCTACTCCAATGGTATTAAAGGATAAAGGAAAACCAGGATGGAGGCTACATGTATACTTTATATATTGCTGAATAACGCCACCATATTGGATTGGTTGATTAACATGCAATTCACATGTTTTTGCTATAAATAGCATCAATTAAAAACAGCTATACCTTGCTCATTACTGCACTATGCACAGCTATGTGCATCTTCATGCACCTTCACATAAATAAGGTAAGTACAGGCAAAACTGGTATTTCTTCCATTCTTGTGATATTGTGCAAACATGGACCATAAAAACTGAAGGAAAGGTTGTGCATCTTGTAATCAAACCCAGTACCATCTATATTCCAGCCCTAACACATAACATGTACTGCCACAGGAATAGTTATATAACAACACAGAGAAACCTGCCACCATTCATTCCTCTGTTTCTTGTGGTTGTGTAAGTGCCATATCATGTGAAGAATGACAACAGTCAAAAAAAAAAAAAAGTAACCTGGACAGAGACCACACATTTTAACAACCAAATAATGAGGATGACACAGAACTTGAGAATTGTGCACTGCTTACATGCACTTTCACACTTCACAGCCCTATATGTTCACCTCTGCAAGTGTAACCTGACACACATTCCCTAATGTCAGCATTCACTGTTGCTATGCATTCAACACAAATGCTGTGGAAGTTCCTCCATGAAGTGAACATCCCAACACAGTTAAATAGCCAAGAAACAAGTGCAAAATGCAACTGTTAAAATCTTTCAAAAATAACTATGAACACTCTGGAGCAAAACGGACCCAGTTTATTAAAAATATGCCCAAATAGCCATTAAATAAAAACAAGAACACCTCAGTTAGTTAGGAAGCTTTACACAATTTGGGAAGGTGTTTTTGATGCTGACCTTAAGTTAAAACTAGGCTCAAAGCCTAAGGTAGCTTATAGTAAAGTTAAGAATATTAAGGAATTATTATAAACTCAAGACAGGAGATTTGCCAAGAATTACAGGTCGCAGATGACTAAATGTGGATCTTGTGATTAGTGTATGTTTATCAACAATGGACCTTATGTGGATATTGCTGGTAACCACTGGAGTTTACAATGTACAGATCAGTGTAATTTTAACACTGAATTGGTGGTTTATGTGGCAACATATACAACCTGCTCAGGATTTTACGTGGGCAAAACCATGACGAGGTTGAGAGACAGGATTGCTCAGCACATTAGGGACATTAAGAAGAGGAAGGAAACTAGTACCCTATATGTGCACAGCACCTCCTGTATTAATTTTAAAAGGTTTATATTTTTTTGTAATAGTCCGTGTGTTTATTAACATAAAGAGAGTTGACCCTAAGCTGGATGTTGAAATTAAGGAAACAAAGTGTCAGCTTAGAATGAATGCCAAGGTAGAAACTGATATTAATGAGAACATTTCCATCTCTTGTGTTTTGAAACAAAAGAGAAAAGAATGTTAAGAAGTTCAGTTTTGTATGACAATAAACAATTAATTTATTTGTGATGACAGATGTATAAAAAAATTAGGTGGAATATATTTTTTACTGCCTTTTTGATATAATACTAATATTTGGGTGTATTGATTGACATTATAGGCTGTGAAAACTTGTTGTTGTGTCTTTCGGCTTTTCCCGGTTAGGGGTCGCCACAGCGGAACTCTGGTCCGCTAATGATTGGCAGTAGATTTTTACGTGCCGAGTTGCCGGTCCTGACGCACAACCTTCAATGAAGGTATGCCCATTCACGCATGTCTCCACACAGAGGACGCTCTAGCTGAGAATCAAACAGGATGTCTTACTGTGAGGCAACAACGCTACCGCAGCACCACCACCGCTGTGAAAACTTGTAAACTTGTAAATCTGACAACCTAAATGCCATCTTTAATGTTTGTTTATTTTAACAACCAATGTCAATGGGGGACTTTTAATGAAGCTCCCAGATCTTTTAGTTCAAAACATTTTTATGACAGGAAATTACTTGGAGGGTTGGCTATGAATAAAAAGGTGTGACTTGTTATAGAACATGTCTTTAATGATGACTAGGAAAGGTGAAATGGTTTAGTCATGCTCATTTTGTTTTTGTTTTTAATTTATGTCTGTTTGGACATATTTTTAATAAACTGGGTCCGTTTTGCTCCAGAGTGGTCATGGTTATTTTTGGAGGATCCCTACACAGTTACCCATTGTTGAGATTCACCAGTTCTGATGAGTTTTGACCTCATTTAGATCTTCATCGTGCTAACAGCCTAGAATCTACAAGGTAAGTAACCATGTAGGCAGGGAAACTACATGGGAGATAGGTGTTGTAAGAGAGGAATACTGTAATCCATCAGCTACATCCTGCATATGCTTACATTACAGTATAATACTGATTCATAGAGGTTTACACATTTTAGCAACCTGCATTACTTACAAGTATATTCTTTATTTGGGGGTGGGGGAGCTCAGCTGCATTTACATCATGGCACTTAAAATGACATTATTATGATTGTTGCACTTATTTTCTAGCATCCACCCTGTGTACTTAGGTCAGAATATGTATGGTGTTACATGTTAAGGGCAGTTCTGTAGAAATGTAAGAGGTTTTAAATGCCTTTGTTTCCGTGTAGACTCCTTTCAGTGGCTGTATTCAGAAAGTTTTGGAATACACAGCCAACAGGAACACAGACTCTATACGGTTGCTTTGGAGGTTGTTGAATCTCTCCACCATGCTGATTTGCCTCATTAGCATAAAATTCAGCTACTTATGCTGTAATTTGCATGCCAGGAACATTTCCGTATTGGCTCATGAGTGTGCACTGCTATGTGCAGTTTACTGAATCTAAAACTTTTTACATCTGTGTCTGCATCTCCCTGTGAAGCACATGTGGTAAAGATTATAATATAAGCTTTATTGAATTTCTCTGAATATATTGATTATAAATGGTCTGCAAAACCTATAATACAAAACTCAATATTATAGGGGCAATCAGAAGATAATAAAGCCATTGCCAACATATTACCACATAAAGCTAGAGCAGGTAGATTAAATGAAAATAAAGATATCTTTCGTTCTCTATTACCCAGTATAGAACTTGATTTTCCTGAAATACATTTCAAAATTAAATTAATAATGCAACAAAGTACATTGTATCATTTAATGGCAGTCTGGTATCCTACAATTCTTACTTTGTTTCTAGCTATAACATTTTGCAAATACAAATAAGTATTACAGTATTTGATTTTAGTTGCCATCAAACATCCTTCCAAAATTCCATTTCAATGCAACCAATTTATGTTAATCAGTAGAACTATCAAGGCAGTAGAGCTACAAATGAAATCAAATTATATAGCAAAGTTTATTGCAGTTCTGATAAGATGTGGCTCTTCCATGAAAACTGTCTCGCAGATCCTGACCTAGCAACACTTATACTTGATTTGTTGCAGCAAGTGATTGTAACTGCAGCTTAGGATCAGTACAAGTGACCACTTATATTGTAACTGGTCCATTTTAATCAGCGAAACTACAAATAATGAGCTTGCAGGGACATGAAAATAAATCCTACTTTCATTACATTTCTCAATGAGATAACACATGCACTCCACAAATCTGATTTTTTATCTGATTTTTTTAGAGTTACACATCTGAGAAACTTGGAAAATAGGGCATATGGGTCAACATTTCAAAGTTCTATTGTTCTAAGAACCAAGACACTTACACGCCTAAAATTAATTATTAAAATATTTCCTTTAAAATATATTTAGTACTTTGCTACCGTACTTTCTGGCACTGTATGACACTGATTATATAAACTCAAACCCTGGGATTCAAAAAACATTGTGTAGGCTTTGCGCAAAGCCTACACAGAGTTTACATGTGTGAGTAGTGATGCCGGTGAGCAACAGCACTCATTGCATATTCATGCTGCACACTGTCCCCCGGATTTACTATTCCTCCATGCAGGACTAGCTTAGTCCTGCTTGGAGGCTGCTGTTTAGGAGCAGGATGGCAGCGCGCCATGCATAGTAATGAGGCATGCTACCTGAGCTATACAGGGTGTGTAAGAGTGCAGGGGGCATGTCTGAGAGCAGAGCACTCAGAATATACATGCACCCACAATGAAGAACAGCAGAAAGGGGTAAGAGATTAGCGAGACCGCTCATAGGTGTCTGCATATCCCCACCAACAGTCCCCCTTGTGTACAACAGCAAAAGTATAGAGAAATAAAATGAACAAACCCGTATTTTTTTTTTAAATCCGATTAAAGCTAACTGTAGGTGTGCGGGTGTGCCCATCACTTAACTACGGTTAGTGCAGCTTAAATGGCTGAAGAGGATAACAAAGAAGATATATGCAACTACAGCATAGCAATACTGTAGTAGGCAGAGCATTCTCCTTACGAGCAGGCATTCCTGGTTCGAGTCCCACTGCAGCATATTCCATTTTCCATGGCAATGCATGTTATGACTTATATTTTTGTTGCATAACCCACTAAATAACATATATTTATGAACTGGAGTACTGCAGTAAATGCACATGTGAGATGTCAGTGTCATAATTAATAAAGCACTAGTAGGCAGGTTTAATCACCAATAAGCAGTAGTAAGCATATTTAAGCACTAGTAAGCGAGCTTAAACCTGTTTGCGTGGTGGTAAGCAATGGGAACACAGGGTAAGCAATTCTAAATCTAACTTACTGTAAGTATATGAAACCGGAGGTTAGCATTGCCTACCCTCTCGCCAACCCATGCAAACCCACTTACAGCTGCTCAAAAGTGCCTTAATCACTCTGTATCCAACGGCCCTTGTTTTGCCTATCAACAAAATAAACAGCCATGCAGGCCTTGAACCCAGGACCCTATACACCATGGTCACAGTAGTTAATCACCAAGCCATCACATAAGTACAGAAGAATGAGACATCAGCAAACAAGTCTTCCTCATAGTAAAACCAAACTGAACCTGTGAAAGGAATCAGTATACAGACATATGTGCCTTAACCCACTACATAACATAAATATGTGAACTGGAGTAAAGCAGTAAGCCCAGACGTCAGGTGTAATTGTAATAGAGTGTTGAAGTCCCCAATAAAATACAAGGACCCCATACAGTGTACGTACACATGAATCATGGATACCAGGCATACATATAAGGTGTAATGAATAATAACTCAATGCCAAAAAGGAAGTATAATGCAAACTGTAATGTAAGCAAAGCTAAGCATTGCACAGGCCAGCTTAGCAGGTGTAAGCAATGTGTAGGCCAGCTAACTCAATCTGCCCAGTGTTATACCCCTTTAAACAATGCCAACCCTAGGTAAGCAGGTTTGTCCCTAGCCTAGCCTTTTCAAAACTGGACAATCACGGAAAAGTGCAGAAAATTGGCCCTACTTAAACCCAAGAGGTGGAAATATATCTCATAACTGGTTGTAGCTTCCCCTTGCAGGCACAATGACAGAAAGGGGAGAAGGTGCGTGCTTTTGGAAGTAGCGCTGGTGAATCCAGGAGTCCAGAGTCATGGCAGGACTCCTTGTCAAAGACCATGATCAGAGACTGCTGCAAGGCCAGTACCAGGGCTCCCATTATAAGGTGGAGGCCTAGGACCATCTCGCCCATGACCGCACTAGTGCCATTGGCATACCCTGAACTGGTGAGCAAGTCAGGCATCACTACGCTGACCTGAAGCGGTGTAAGGGGACTTCTTGGACCATTGGATCCAAGAGGCTAGATTGGCAAGGGACATTACAGTTGCATGTAAGTATAACCCCACTATGTGTGTAATACTTGCCAGCTCAGGTATATCATGGATAGTTATGGCTAAATATTCCTCTTATGTACCCCACAGCTGCAATGGATTGGGCCGTGAACCAGGAGGCACATGTCAGTCACCTGGTGAGGTAGCGATGCAAGGTAGGTCAGTACTACTCATGCATTTACTGTCATAGGAAATAAAACTAAATGTAGTAGTAAATCAATTGCCTGTATAAAACCTGTATTGTTCAAGGCAAGTACTGCATACCCTTGAGAATATGGCAGGAAGAGTCTCATATAGTATGTATATAAATAGAAGCGTAACAGCCTGACAATAAAGGAATAACTGCTGGAATGCATGTGTATACTCTGGTATCATATGCTAATGCAGATTTGCAATCATGTAATAGTACTGTTGTATTAAGCACTGTTACCCACACCGTGCAACATAAATTGAATGTGTAGGAATGCTTGTATATGACTGGTGTAATCCCCAGAGGCCATTTAGCACAACTGAGAGACACATAGACAGAAAACAGGGAAAATGCAGACAACAAAACCCAAATAGCACATGCAACTAAGATGTGAACTGTCGTTTTGTTTAGCACACACAGCCATGGTTCAAATCCTGGGAGTGGTAGTAGTCTGCATACAGAATCATACCCCACAACTGTACAGATATGTCCAGAATGTATAGTAAATTGGCCCATAGCTGTTGCCTATCAACCTGTCCCCCTGGGAAATCAGTGGGATGACCCCAGATGTATAGGCAGCAAACAGGAAATACAACTGATTGACACACATCTATGAGAACAAAGCGGGCACACTAGCAACTCCCCAAAACCTTATGAGACTAAGAAGCCATGTATGTCCCATATATACCCCAGCTTGTCAAGCTGTGGCCAGAGTGTCTACAGTAACAGAGTGAGATGTATGTGCATAATAGTAATGTTGAATCTGGTAGTGTGTGTGTGGGAAAATTCAGATAGTGCTAACAACCAATTCCCCCACAGGTCTACCAGATACCAACACTGTGCCCAGAAATACAGGAATGATACCCTGTACTGGTACATTTTACATTGGTATTGTATGGCATTGCGACTGATGCAGTTGTTCTGAATAATGAGGTATTACACATGACTGTCACCCACACTGTCCTACAGAATATTACTGTCTAGGAGATCTGTATAAGAGTATTGTAATACAAGGTCAGAATGCAAATGCACAGGGGATTAATAAGACAGAAAGCAGATAGGAGATATAGAGCAATATCTATATAGCAGACACAACTGTGATGGACAGTGTTTAAGTTGTAGCAGACACAGCCATGGTCTGAATCCTGGGCGAGGATGTAGGCTGCATACAGAATCATACCACACAACTGTACAGATGAGGCCAGAATGTCCGGTATATGGGCCCATATTTGCTGCCTGTCCCCCTGGTAAGTCTGTGGGATGATCCCAGATGTTTAGCCAGCAAACAGGGAATACAAGGGATTGTCAAACATCTATAAGAACAAACCTGTCACTGTAGCAACCCCCAAAACTGTTAGGAGAATAATATTTCAAGTATGTCCTATCTACACCCCCATGTTGTCAAGCTGTGACCAGAGCATGTACAGTAACAGAATGAGATATATGTGCATAATACTAATGTGTTATCTGGAAGTTTGTGTGGCAACGGTCAGGTAGTGATAACAAACATTGTTCCCACAGGTACGTTGGATATGAACAATGTGCTGAGAAATAAAGACCACTATAACCTGTACTGGTACTGTTCACTCTAGTATTGTAGGGAATTGTGAGTATTTTAGTTCCTCTGAATAATATAGTATCACTGATCACTGTCACCCACACTGTGCTACATAATATAACTGTGTAGGACATGTATATGTGTGTGTCAGGTCACTAAAGGTGGAAGAGGGCAATATTCTGGATATGTCCCGGCCCACCAGCATGTGGTCAACACATGGCCAGAGTCTGTGCAGAAAGAGTTGGATAGCTATGTGCACAACATCAACCCATAATCTGGGAGTATGTGTAGAATCAGTTAGTTAGTGTTAACAAACATTCCCTCCACAGGTATACCAGGTAAGAGGTGTATACTGCATCGGTTCATAGTTCATAGATTAGTACTAGGCTAAATGCCCTTGTGGGCCATTTTTAGCCTAGCCAATTACCCCATGTGAGAATCACACCCTGCACCTTATGTTTGTAAGGTAAACACCTTAACCATTATGCCAACCTCCCACCCAACAGGTAAAACCAGTTCATGTGTAACGATGATGACAGCCATATCACTGTCCTAACTAAGGCTATAGGGTAGTGTAGTAAGACTTGTAAGGTACAGATAACAGCACTGACTAGGAAATTAATGTGGACTACAGGAATATACTAGTTGTTAATTGACATCTCCCCTCCCACCATATCTCCAACAATAATCAACATACCCACCCCAACTGGTATGTAATGACACCTATGTTCTGATAATGTCCAGTTGTTTGATAAATATTTTAATTGTTCCCATGTATGTGCCATAATGAATTATTCCAACATTGGTGGCATGAGGCCATCAATGTACCTGCATGCTGTTCTTATTACCACTGTGGTCCCATATATGTATGTGTTCAGTTTGTTATGCAACTGTTCTGAATCTGGTGTCTGGGTTAATGGGAATATCTATGCATGCTGTTATACCTAACCCTGGAATGTGTTGACTATTACTAACCCATATATGATGAAATATAACACTATAGCACGCTTGGGAAGGCCGGTCCCAGTGGACCCAACTGTCCCACCTCAGCAAGCCATGGCACCGGACACCAGCATGTCTGGGGCCCAACCCGGGACCTCCCTGTCTGTTGGTCCTGCACCACCTTTGAGTGGAACCGCTTCAGGGGATGGGGCTCAACCCCCCCCAGGCAGTGGGTGCGGACAGGTACCTGTCACCCGATGCCAGGTCAGGGTCGTGGTGCATAGAGAGATCAACTGGCAGCTTGGTGATCTTCTATGCCAGCTCGAGGGCTGCATGTCACAACTAGAGTGTCAGTCTGGATCTGTGATGCAGCCCCCAGCACAATGGGGCACAATGGGGCAGCACAGTGACTGCCAATGGGTGGAGACCTCAGTCCCACTGTTTCCACTAGAGGGCTCATAGGCTTCCAGTTTCCCAACACCCCTCCCCATCAAGGTGTTTACCCCCCACATGTGTCATATACCGCCCCTGTATGCATCTTGTTTGTCTTGTCTGTTAACCTACCCAACCTACCTCCCAAAATATACCTACTACCCCTCCCCAACATCCTACTCTCAGCTGAAAAAAAAAAGGTCAATTGGTTCCCACAAAAAATCTCGCTCCATACATAGCTGTCCATTTTGCACACGTGTCCAATGGACACATGTAATCCAGTCTAATTGGCATCACAACTTATTATTGTTGTCCTCATCCCCTCCCACGGGTTTGAGTGTCCAAATCTTCCTCCAGATTTAGTGTATATGCACAGCTGCTGCTGTAGAACAAATGGGAAGCTATGGACCTTCCCTACACCCTTCCTACACATCCGTGGATAGTTTATCTACTGTCTTACCCTATTTGTGCCCCATTTTTCACCATTTGCCTATCAACCCCTTTTTCTTTTCTTTTAAAGAAATTAGCACAGGGGTAAGCGGGAGTAAGCACTTTTAAGCAGCAGTAAGCAGGTTTCAGCCTATTTGCATGGGGGTAAGCAATGTCTACACTGGTTAAGCAATTTAGAAGCTAACTGAGTATAAGAAACTGTAACCAGAAGTTAGCAGTGCTTACCTCTGTGCAAATCCGCTTACAATTGATCATAATCACTCTGTATCCAACAGCCCTTGTTCTGCCCAGCAACAAAATAAACAGCCTCTGCAAGGCTCATAACCAGGACACTGCACACCATAGACAGAGTGATTTATCACTACACCATGTGCGAGATACATAGCCCTGATGTATTCACAAACATATCATCCAGCCCAGTCAGTCAACAGTACAGGGAATGTATTCCAACATTTAGATGTATGTGTGTGTAAATATTTTAATATCTAAACAGATACAACACATCTATATATGTATATATATATATATATATATATATATATATATATATATATATATATATATATATATATATATATATAAATGTATACATATTTATAAATATATATATATATATATATATATATATATATATATATATATATATATGAACATTTATACTTGCAAATGCCTGCATCTATAGATATATATGTCTACATCTATAGAGCTAAATATATACAGCAAGTTACATATATGTAAGCAGATATATATATATATATATATATATATATATATATATATATATATATATATATATATATATATATATATATATGTAGGTATATACGGACATAGTTATATTTATGTAAGCAGATATATATATATATATATTTATATAGGTATATATGGACATACATCTGTAGATAACAGTGGGAAAATAACTACAACATATATGTCCACATGCACTGTTAATGGGGTTGAGAGGCCCCAAACAATATATGTCTTGTATGAATAGGTATATACCCCCCCCACAGCCAAACATGTCCGACCTGCAATACACTACAAAGTGTTGCAGATGCCATAACCAGGACCTGACACAACATGGGCACAAGATGTTAACAGTACTACATCCCACCTGTATGATGTCAGGCTGGTATTGGTAGCATATCATGCAGTACAGTCTGGCTCCCATAGGAAATGTACAGTATGGAAGCTATCAGGATACATGTACACAGACACATATATGCAGATACAGATATACATATATATATATATATATATATATATATATATATATATATATATATATGGATATCTATATGACTACACATACACATGCAGAGATATGTACAGTAAGACACATATGTAGAAGGTGCACACAATATGGAACAGCCACAACTGGACACTGTATGAGCCACTCATACAAATGACAATCGTTGCCTGCAACATATACCCACAGAGAGGTCATAGGATATAACACCACACACGTTTGCATAAATGGAAAACTTTATTTGTGTACTATTACAGTTTTATATGCCATGTCATATAGCTGTTCAGACACTGACATCCATATAAACAGAGTAATGCAACTGTGAAACAGTTATACTAATGCAGTAGTCTGGAAAGGTTCACAAATGTTGCTGTCCAGGCCAAGTCTTTCAAATAGTACAATAGTAAAGACAGACTGGACCACAGGATACCAAACAATCAACAGTAAGTAATACAAGTGTATAGTTCAGCAGCCTCTATCCACACTCTGTACGCAATCACTAGCTGATAAAGACTTCAGTTGACACAATGGGATGTAACTGTTACATAACAAGGCATAACTGACGCCATTACAAGCACACTAACAAACAGAACAGTCTGTATGGCAGGAGGCAGTAGGCCTGCATTAACCCAATTTATGTAACTATTTTAAATATAGGTGAATTGTATGGTACTGTATATCCAGATACCTTAAGGCAGCTCACCCCTGATACCACCACATTTTATAACAGCCCAGGTTATTTATGGTGCACCCCCCCCCCGCAGGCTCAATAATACAGGGCCATATACCACTGTTGCATACACTGGCCTCTGGAGTGCATAAGGGCACTCATGTAGTGTTTATGTGAAGCCCACAGATATATGGCCCCAGCCCCACAGTATGTGTGGGGGATGCAACAGCAGTGGACTGATGGCAGGAAAGGCAGTGTGATATAATCACAGCCCACTACAGAACAACCCCTGACAGCATGTCATACGTGCAAAGCTTGGTATGTAGGTGGAGGACAGAGGCTGGAACACATGCCCATATGTGGAAAATTGTTGCCATACACTAAGCAAGTCGGTGGTGTTACAGGATAGTCTGCAACATACCCTAAGTCAGGGATTTGAGGTTAGAAACATAAATGTATGTAGCTATGTACTGATAGCATTCAACACACACACTGCCAGTGAAATATCTGACACAGGACCTGTGTGGTGGACAGACAAAACATGATAGGCACACCTCTGGCCATCAAGAGGATAGGCCCACAGTTGATAGCTAAGCAGACAGACTGCATTCCAAGGTAAACTAGTATGTACACACAAACCCTGTAACACCAGTACTATGCAAAGAATAACACAACTCTACTCACACTCTGTCTGTAGTTCGGGAACCTCCTACAAATATGTAGCTGCCCTGAGTGTGCAGTTTCTCCTGTAAGAGGTATTGCTACCTGCTGTCTGTAACACTGATGCCCACACACAGGAAGGATGTCCATCACACAGGAAAGGTAAAGGGACCATGTCCACATGATGTGGGGATTCATAGTAGGTGGGTGCCATGACAGTGGTAATTGGAAGTACTACACAGCAAGCTGCATGCAGTTAGCAAGTGGAGGACACTGACTGGTGCAGAGGCCATCACCTGATCATATGCATCATCTACTAAACCCATGCTGTAATCTATGCAAAGCAGCTCATTCCATTTACTGGAGAGAGAGAGAGAAAGAGAGAGAGAGCGAGAGAGAGAGAGAGAGAGAGAGAGAAAGGTATGTTAAGTATATATACATGTTATAGAATGTAGTACCTGGTCCATAATAATGAGATAGATGATGTGGAATGACTTATATGTGCCATCAGATGTCGTTGTGATGATGTTCAACTGAACAACTGCTATGGACAATAGTGTTTGTCCCTGTGTGTAGTGGGCCATAGCCTTCAACTGTGCATGTCAGCACTGACTGACAAGATGTAAGCCATCATAGTGTGTTATAATGGGAAGTATGTATATTATGTGGCCAATAGCTGGTGGTGGAAGTAATACCATTATGATGGACATGTGGGACCCACGGCCCACCACTGACAGGATACTTAGGTTAATCTGTAATGTAGCATGCCAGAATGTCATAGGTGTGTAATAGGGTTACCTGTAATCGGGTCCTACATATACCCCCTAATGTCAGGCTGTGTCCATATGTGGCACCTGTCTGTGTTGTAACAAGACAGAACAGTGCAGCTATACAGGAAGGTGTTGTGAGATTGTGGAGCTGATGTCTGAATGTACCCCACATATAGGTATGCATATGTGTACATATGTCACATATATAATATAGAACGATATCTATGTATATCAGTATGTATATCAGTATGTATGTCCACAAATATACAGATACCCATGTGTAGACATGTATATGTGCACATATATACATCACATATATCTAGATATATACCTATATGCACGTCTACATATATTCAAACACACACACAAACATAAATGCCTGTAAAGCCATGTCCCCTATATCACTACCACAGTGATGCATGCTATGTGCGAGGCACCAGCAGACATAGCAATACACAGATATCTACAGATGGCAGTGTGTGCAACATGGATGGGTATGTCACATGTTAGTCCCTTGCTGGGACCACATTGCCCCCGGCTGTGAAGTATGCAATGAGAATATGGGGAAGTATGGCAGGTACACTTGTGGAGGTGGTCAGGGTTGGTAGATATAGAGGACAGTCTACAGGGGTGGTATGTGATATACATGGTGGGTAAACACCCTGGAAGGTGTGTGTGGTCTGTGATGTGGATGCCCCATAGGACCCAATATGGGCACAATGGAAACCAGCCTCCCACCCACTGCTATTCACAACAGCAGTCCACGTCCTGAAGGTGCCTCGTCTGGAGGATGAACAAGAGGAGCATGTTGGCCCTGTGAATGTGTACTGGGTGCCTCAAACTGATGTAGCACATCCCACACTTGTCTGTGGAGCCTGGTATGTAACAGACCCTAGACCTGACCTCAGGGGACAGGAACATGTCTGTGTGTGCCCTGAGGGGGGACAACATCCCCTGGGTTGGTTCCACCTGATGGTATTGATGGACTAGTACATTAGGAGACCCCAGGTTGGGATACACATGTAATGTGGCCAGGTATCATGGGCAGATGGGTTTGAAGAGGTGGTTCTGCTGGCCAATAGTACTTATATATGTTATTGTGTCACTGTTATAGAACATATATTGGTAGTAATAGTCTACACAATCTAGGTACATGTCGAACAACATGCATAGATGTCACTAATAACACAGAATGTCAGATGTGCAGCAATCCCAAAGCAGCCATACCACTGGCATATATGGAATCATAGTAGCCCTGACAATGGCATGAAGGTGAATAGTCTGTAACAGGCCAGCAATGATAGCGTCCACACAGGGGACATGGCTACAATCACATAGCAGACAGTGTGGTACAATACAATATCTGTCCCACTGGTAGGTAAGCTGTAGCCATACCTATTGAGTTTTGTGTACAGTTTGTTGAAGCTGATATGGTGGGGGGGGGGTGACAGAGATGTGTATTATGAACTGTGGTATCCTTGCTGTATGAGTTGTTCAGACCTGTTTCCAACTTTATGTCTTTCAGCCAAGATGTCACATGCATGGTTGCCCACCTATTCACAAGCAGAGAATGATGTGGTGATATCACACCTGATCCAGCTCTACCCAGTGCTGTTTGGCAGGGCTGCATGCACATGAACATCAGGAGTGGACCACCCTGTGAAATGACCTAGTCCACAGGGTCAATGATGTCGGACTGCACAACCACAGTTATGAGCAGGTCTGGCATCATTGTACTGACATGATTCACAATGCCCATCAGCATGCTGCTGCAGTCTGGGGGGATCACCTTGCCACATGGGGGGACATGCCATCCATCACCCTCTGACACGTGTGGAGGAGCTCCTGCCCAGCCTCATGGCACCTGCCCATCCGGCCAGCCGTCAACCACTGGACACCTTTGTGGAAGTGGGTGTCACCCACACACTGGCTGAGGAACATGCAGGTAAAGACACAGGGCACATCAGTAGACCACTGTTGTGTATACATCTGCATTGGTACAGGTAGATCATGCATATCTGACATGTCATAAATATATTGTGTTGCTGCATTGTAGTGATAAACAGATGTCCAGATGTGGTAGTATCGTGGGAATGTACCATTGATGTATTGTAATACTGCATCCAACCTGTAGCACTGCCACAGGTGTGGCCACTGACATTGCATCTCTCACCCTCTTATGTAGGTCCCTCTAGGTCACCACCAATGCAGCAGCCTGTAGCTGGTGAGTATGTTTTATGTAGATGCCTGCCAACACACCAGGCATGTAATAGCGATGGTATATTCCATGCACACATCTAACACACCCACCCTGAATGCATGTTGTACATGTGTGTGCATTGTTGCTGGGAAATGCATGGTCTTACAGGGGTGACCATGGTGGGGTATTGGAAAGGTATTTCAGACACCTGCATGATAACTGCATCCTGTCATTGTGGAATGTGTCCACAGAGAGTAACATACTGTTGGTAGACATGGCTTACAGTAGGGACATGTTCGGAACAATACCCATATGCAGTGCAACACCAGTGTAGATACCTGTAGGACAATGGCAACTGCTGCAGAGATACACTATGGCATAAGGCATTACAGTATTCCACATTATCAGCTGGGTCTAGGCTGCAACATGTGGTGTTCAGTGTATGGGACACAGCAAAGTGACACACATGTGTAGGGCTTACTGGTCATGCATCTGCATAAAGGCTGAAGGAGGGGAGGGTTTCAGCATGACACACCAGTGCACTGCAGCAGGGATCCTAAGGATGCTAGGAATGGCTCTATCTGCACATCGTCAGGTTCAGGACCTGTGGCAGCCATAACCCTACGCACACATCAATAGTGACGGCAGTGTGTGAACACCATGGGATGTGCACATGAGTAGACTTTGCAATCATGCAGAATAGGGGGACATGTGTAGGGCAGACTGAACATACACTGGCAAATGCAGATGGCCCACGCTGGTATACCCCTCCCATGAGTAGTGACTGCTGTAGTACACACAAGAGGTGCGATAAACTGTCATGATAAGGGTGTGCACACATATGCCCACACAGTGTGTATGCATTGTGGTCAGCAGCCACACACCTAACACAATCTGTAGACACTGCATGTGAAAGTACAGGACATATGTCACATATCGGACTCCCATGGCATGTTAAGAATGTGTGTATCATATCAATAAAGGTGTGTACACCCCCCCATAGCCACGGTATGTTTTGATGGTTGTCAATGTAAGAGTATTGGAGTGGTTATACATGGTCTGTTGATGTTGACAGCTGTAAATCAGGAATCAGGCATTCACCAATGACAACTGTCCACATATCATCCCAGGTATATGTTGCTGAAAAGCAGAGGGGCTGTGAGAAGTAAAGCTGATATAACTGACACAGTACTACACATTCCACAATGGGTTGTACCCCTGTGAGTTGTGGTGCATAGTACATGGCAGGGTGCAGAGCAGGTGCACAGCAATACTGTGTACATGGGTGCAGTGGTATCCAGGGGAAGAGGCATCACCTAGTGGCACAGCACATGCATCACACATATGTATACTGTTGCTAGCATGGATTGACTATAGCTGAAATGCATGCTGTTCTGTACCATATGTTCTGCATGTTGACAGATGGGTAATAGGAGGACTGTGTGCATTATCATTGTGCAACTTCACCTGTGTGTGTGTGTGTGTGTGTGTGTGTGTGTGTGTGTGTGTGTGTGTGTGTGTGTGTGTGTGCATCCTGGTGGTTAGTTAGTTTGTCTGCAGTGTCACTCTGGTGAAGTGGAGGGAGGTAGATGCATGTAGGATGTGTGTATGCATGTGTGTGATTGTGTGGGTGGCCATGTATGCACATGAGTGACTGCAGGGTGTTCATATGGCTATACCTCCCTTTGGGACCATGCAGTACATGGACATGGACTGCCACATTACACCCCAGGAATACCTCATGTGTGTAATCACAGGACAGCGAATAGTATGATATGGTCTGTAGCATAGAACAGGCATCCAGAGGGAATGTAGACACCAGGTACACCCTTAATATTGCAGTCAGCAGAGAGGTCACCTACAACCCACATATGCAGCACTACAGATGTATTGGGGAAGTACTAGTCAACACCAGGGAGTGTATCCAAATATTGCATTTGTCACATGATAGGCTGAAATAGCAGCATATCTGGCATGTACTGAGCATTACATACACATGACACACCAGTGCGAGATATTATGGATACAACATAGTAGCCCACACATATAGGGGCCATGCACATCATGTCCAGACACACAGAGGATGCATACTGAATGACAGCAGTGAGACCATGTAAAACTACAACACACAAGTCAGGCAGGCAAAGTAGCAACAGGCCTTGTGTTGTGGCCACTTGTGTGGGCATTTAGAGGACTGAGATGTTAAAAAGTGATATCAATGTGTGTATGTTAACAAGTGTGATGCAGGATGGGGTAACACATGGACATATAAGTGGGACTGTCTGTAAAGCCAAGGACAGGTAGGTATTATGGAGGTGTGTGTGCGTGTGTGTGTGTGTGTGTGTGTGTGTGTGTGTGTGTGTGTGTGTGTGTGTGTGTGTGTGTGTACTGTTAGGCAATGCTGTACAGGGTTTAAAGTGCAGTTATTGTTTTCCCCCACAGGTGGCGAGGTGGCTCAGGGTCCCTCCTGCATGCAATCTGATGTCGGTGTCCATACAGACACTGAAGATGATGATAGTACTGTTGAGGCACTGGTGAGGTTGTCAGAGGCTGACACTGTGCCAACATTTGACATCCCCCTTTTAGCCACCCCAACCCCGCACACAGTTTCAGTGCCTACACATACCCCATCATCAGTGGCCATAGCAGAGGAACAGTTGGCATTTGGTCGCAGTGCACAGGCAAGTGTGGTAACCATGCCTACTGTGTCCGGTCGCAGCAGGCATAGCCAGATGTCCGACAGGGCACCACAAAGGGAGATGTCCCAGGATGCTCAGGGTAGGGCCGCTGGACATCATGCCCCTGGTATAGGTGACATAGCTGGTACCATCAGGTGCATGTTTCAGGCTGTCATGGTGGCACAGGCAAGTATGGAACATTACATCAGACAGGGCCTGAGGCTGCAGAGGGCTGCTCTCACATCTGCAAGCGACAACTTCCGTGAACTGTCTGGTGCCATCCATGCTTATACTGAGCTCGTGGATAGACAGTCTGGTGAGATGATGGCCCTCATTGACTGTGGTTTGTCTGTGCTTGAACGTGTGGTGGGAATGCGGTGACAGCTGCATGGACGTAGGCCAGCAATGCCAACAGCTGGCAGTCAACGTGGGTGTGCTAAGACACCAAGGGTCTCCCGTAGTGGCAATAGCAACCCCGACAATGCGGGGGGTGTGCTGTCCACACCACAGCAGGACACATGCACGTGGTCCTGGCCAGTCCCAAGAGAGACCTGGTACCAGTGGACAATTGGGAGGGTGACCTAATTGTTAAGGTGTTTGTCTTGCAAGCACAAGGTGCAGGGTTTGAGTCTCACAAGTGATAATTGGCTAGGCTTAAAATGGCTCTCAAGGACAATTAGCTTAGTATTAATCTATGAACCTATGAACAATTGTCATCAGCAGGTTAGAGTAGAACACTGAGGCCTGTACCTGGACGTGCCCTTGGAACCCCTGGCAGGCACAGTCCACGTGCCATGGCTGGAGGCAGTGAACTACACACCCTGCCAGGTATGGTCTGCAGCTGTCCATAAACACCTGTGTAGGGCAGCCACATGGAAGAACTGTGTGCATGCATACCCACACACTATGAAAACACACCTAGGGCAATCCCATAGCTACACACACCACATCTCCTTGCCCAGCTCTCCACAGTACACCCCTTCACCCATACACCTGGTGTCAAATGTATGGCCCACCCTCGGCCTCTGGCAAACCAACATTACACCCTGTGTGTATGATGATACCTGTACCACATCCCTGTCATCCATACCATCAATGCAGGGACAGGCTGATATGGTTCTGATGCACACAGTGACTATACAACAATGTACCACAATACTGCAGTTTAACATGTTGTAGGGAGTAGAGTGTAATCCATATATGGAAGGTAGTGTAGCCATCCAGCAAAGATGCCTTATAGCTGTTAGTAACACTGGTTGGATGTGGTCTCTTTAATGTTATCCATATGTGTTCTAGGTGTACATGTGGCACCACTAGGATGCCTTGCGCATATGGTGATATCTGTGCCACATCTCTGTCAACCATACCTTCAATGCAGGGACAGGCTGATGTGGCTCTGATGCACATGGTGACTGCACTACAGTGTACCACAGTACTGCTGTATAACATGTTGTAGGGAGTAGAGTGTAATGCATATATGGCAGGTAGTGTAGCCATCCAGCAATGGTGCCTTATAGCTGTTAGTAACACTGGTAGGATGTGGTCTCTATAATGTTATCCATTTGTGTTGTAGGTGTACGTGTGTCAGTAAGAGGATGGTCTACAGTCATATTCCACAATAGGGTATGTCATTGTGGTGACACCATGGCTGTGACATATCTGGGGTACAGCTGAATACATGTCACAGGTTACTAAACCAGTCATTGCCTGTGCCACATGGATGGGTCGCTGGCTGAGGCATGTATACCCTGCAATCCGATGTAGACCCATCCACATACATGCACACTGTTACTTGGCAACACTGGGAGAAGACCCCTACCTAGCTATGTAGTGATACTGAAGTGTGTGGCTTACATTGCACACACCACACAGCATTTAGAATGAGGTGTGTCCCAGGTTACATGTTACATGCAGAACATCCCAAGACATGTGCAGTATGCTAATGGGGATTGAGGTGGGTGTATTTGGACAATACATAGTGTGACATACCATCATATACACATTTACAGACACATAACAGCCAGACCCACATATGAGATACCAGGGCCTATCGTTGCTAACTAACCTGACCGTGTGTCTAATGTGTTACAGGTAGACTGCACACATCACATGCATAACTGGCTTGGATTGTGGTAACAGTTACCTGTATGGTTGATGATGACAGTGGTAACCATAACGTGGTACATGGGACATATACCAGGTGTACCTTGGTGTAAGGATGGTGTAAACAGCACCCACATCTCCCAGTGGACATTGTACTGCAAGAAACCCATGCTGACACTGCCATACCCGTCATCACACATTGGCCGTGACTGCGATACAATCCATAGTATACCCCAACAGTGGTTCTACAGGGATATGCATCTCATGCACATGCCACATGCATAGTAGGGTGTTTCATTGTCAAGCCTCACCTATGGGCAGCAACAACACTATCTGTACTACTGCGTGGTAATGGGTATTGTAATAGGAGTATGTTGCTTTGGAATGCTGTCCCCTACAGATATACAGGCATGCACACCTGCACACATATGCCAGAACACAATGGGTATCCCATGCCCATCACCCCATTTGTAAAATACCGTTGTGCTGGTACTGCAAGGCTCATGTAGCTGGTATGGGGAAGAGCATAACAGGGTACATGTAATGTCCCATACAGCAGCAGCCACAACTTACTATGGCAATGGGTGTTGCATTGGTTGTGAAGGCCCTCATGGAATTCCCAAGTACAGGTGTTCTAACACACAGACACTGCTATACTCAGTCATGCATATGTACACATGTGTCAGTACAGGGGTGCATCCCTGCAGGTGGTCATAGCTGTGTACCTAGCTATTGTCCAAGGGGAGATGGTTTGTGTAGGGGTTGTGTGTACAGTGTTATCCTGCCAACTGCCAGGTGGCAGAGGGCATCTATCAACCAACACTACTATTGTGACCCTCAGGGTATGAGTGACATGCATCAGCCAATCCTCCAGGTGCCTCCTGTACATGGCCACTGAGGTGCTCAAGTTGACATGTATGCAACATGCATTACAACACATGGTTATTGTCTGTGATGGTGACCTGTACCCAAGCATGTTCGGTTGACTGTGGTAGTGTAGTGGAGGTACCTGAGGCATGTGATGTGTACAGAGTGACATCTCCTATATGTGCCACGTCTTACACAGCTGGGCAGACATGTCAGTGTCAATCAAGCTTAGGTTCCCTGTACATATCATAGCTGGATACATGCCATCTGCTTGGCAAGTAGCATGAGTGTGTTGACGGATAGACGTCTGACAATTATATGTATGCCATAACTACATGTCAGAAGCCCTCAGTAACATGTGCTGTACAGACAGTAGTCCACAGTTACATTCCACATGATGGATCATTATCCAGTAAGCGCCCATGTGTTTACCCATAGCATAGCACTGCTTAGCTTCACGCAAACCCACGCAAACATGCTTAAAGCTGCTCAACACTGCCTTAACCACTCTGTATCTAACAGCCCCTGCTCTGCCCAGCAATAAAATAAACAGCCCTTAGAGGACTTGAACCCAAGACCCTATACACTAAAGTCACAACACTTACCCACTATGCCATGAGCACTGTGAAGACAGCTGTTGTTTTACCAATATAGCTGTCAATACACATATTGAGTAGTACTGAACAATTGTCTTTACTTCCTAAATTGTGTAGTCCTTGTTATTAATATGATTGTTGCATCACATATGTTGTTTTATCATAATCTACACATAGCAGATACATATGTTGAGATACATCAGGGAGGGTATACACAACCGTAAAGTTTACACATGACAGGAATATGTTTATACATATAATAGGTCTATATATGTCTACATGTAAATACACATGTATACTCATACATATGTCTGTATACATATCTGTATAGTGCAACATATATATGGTCATGTGTACACCTCTTCATATATACATATATATATATATATATATATATATATATATATATATATATATATATATATATATACATATATATGTATATACACACACACACACACACACACACACACACACACACACATATATATATATATATATATATATATATGTATATACATGTATGTATATATAGATATATTGATATATATATATATATATATATATATATATATATATACACATATATGTATACATATATGTATATATAGATATATATGTATGCACATCCTTTGTGTACCATTATGCCTAGTTATGTTGGTACATATGTAGATATGTACAACTATATGTGCATACATATCTATTCTGATACACCTACTACTGTCAATATATCTGTAGATATCCATACGTATATGTGCATATGTATCTCTATCTGTATATGTGTAGACATATATTGGTCTGTGTATGTATATATCTGAGTGTTTATATGTATATATATATATATATATATATATATATATATATATATATATATATATATATACATATGTACATATAAATATCCATCTATGTATGTCGATATGTATATGTGTGTATATATCAATATAGATATATGGATAATTAGATATACATAGATGTTCACCATATGTCCCAAACATGGAGTGGAGCCTTACCTCAGCCCCAATAGTCCCAACTTCATAGTGCAAGGGGATGTCAGGTATGTATTGCAGGTATATTTGCAGACTATTGCATAACCACAACCAATGTGAACACAGTCACAGTCACATATGGTAAGCTAGCGTAATATTACAGTATATGGGCTATCTGTTCAACACCATACTCATATGTGCCTCTCACATACTACCCCTACATATACTGGGCCACTACACAGTGTGGTCCGATGCCTGTCTGTGGTATGGGACATGTGTGTGTTTGGCCCTACAAACATGTCAGCCGATAGGGTAACATACAGTGGAGCAGCATGTAACATCAGATAGAAGATGACCAAGAGCAATGACATCTACCACAGTCTGTACACAGGCCAGGGTATATATTAACAATACACACACTGTTGACAATCACCATAAGTACACAGATCTCAGTACTGTACACTCAACCACAGAATGTCCAGGTTATGTCATCAAATATAACCCCTACTATACATAACATGTGTAGCAGTCTGATATCTCACTGGCTTGTTATCAGATATGATGTCAATAAATATGGTGTACAGCACATATTCACCTCTTACTGCATGGCATATGTATATAGGTTGACAGAGCTATGGCTGAAGGCACAAACACATGGCCAGTATTGAGATGTTGCTGTGATAACCTCATACATTTACTTTTGTAACAGGGTTTTTTGCAACATATGTCCTATGAGGGATATGAAGTCAGTAACTCTCATGACTGTCACCGTCTACAGACTGCAATCCTCACACTACGTTCTGCAGTTCACAGATAGGTGCTCTGTGGGTAACACAAAAAACAAAAGACACCACACTCTGCCCAGTCTGCAGATGACCCTACAGATGGGGGTTTCCTCATAAACATAGCTATGATATGACAAGTATAAAAACATGCAGGACAGCCATATCCACACACACCTTGTAAAACCAACATTACTCCAGTTGCAGTATACCAGCACTTACAGTCTGTTGTCAAGTCAGGCACATCCCCCTCCTGCGTGTTGGCCTGTATCCACAGTGTATGTTTTTAGAGGTAAATCCCCAATCCATCTGAGATGCTGTTTGACAAACAACAGATCTAGTTCCTGCTCACAGTGCATGAAAAGACCCAACATCAACATGATGTTCCTTGATATTGGAGTGTGTTTCCATGCAATTGTCTATGTGAATGTTACCACAGCTGTACCACATGCAATCAGCTAGAGGAGGGCTGCAATTCATGCAGAGGCCATCATCTGATCATGAGCATCACTTACAATACACATGCTGCTGCCTAAGCAAAGCAGGTGTAGGTCTCCACATCCATCAGAGGGGGAGTGAGAGAGGCACTCAGATGTAAAATAAAGTCAGGGAGGCGTGGGAGAGTAAAGCTTAAGCATGTGTGTGTCACACACCTACCAGCACAGGGTATCGCACCCCTGACAACTATGTAGTGCTATCACATTTCTTTGCAGTTATCAAATGCACCACATAAGTTACATGTTGAGGAGCCCTCAAAACATATATGTGATGGTGAGTGGCATCTGCAACAGGGATATAGTAGCTATACGGTAGATGTAGTACACTGCCTGTCTGCATGAACAGGTGCCAGTATCAACACAGCCACACTCTCACAGGGATGCACACACATTGACACACATGGCAGGGCCAGGAATACAACTCATCACTAGTGAGATCACCACAACACATTACTCTGCAGGTATCACATGCACCAGAGGGGTCATACAGAGGTTATATGGGCAAAGGGTATGTGGAGGTGTCTGACATTGGTCAGCATGCTTCAGTTTGCCAATGGGTGTTGTAGTGAGTGTAAATGTGATCATACAACACACACACACACACACACACACACACACACACACACACACACACACACACACACACACACACAGGGTGCCAGCACTGACATGCATGGGTGCATTGCTTCACGGGTGTGTTGTGGTCGACTGTGCCAGACAGCTATACAAGGCTAGGTGATAGGTGTACCTTGGCATCAGCCCACATGACAATGGTCTGCATTGTGGCTCTGGGGTGTAGTTTTTGGATTTTCCCACACAGGTGGGTATTGTATTCACCATCCAGTTACCATGGTGACTATTGTCTGTGGCCAATGCTGTGCATTGCTTGCCATGTATGTGTTCCTTAATCCATGACATGGACGGTGACTGGGATGTGCACACCTCCCACATGCATGCACAGTGACATGTGGAACTGTACCTGGGGTGTCTGGCCCACGTTGTGTACACAGATTATCATCAGATGTGCCGGTCCTGACCTCATGTGGCGGGAACTTGTAATGGACAGCAGGTTTACCCTGCACCTATATTGATAGCATGATACTGGCATTCCCTGGTTTCAGTGGCTTCTGTCCATACAGGGCATGTTTTCTGGCATGGTATGTCCTTTGTGAGTCACATGTGATGGCACCACAGTTGTTGCATGTGTCCAGTGGGGAACATGGTGAAGGTGCACTGTCGGCATGTACGTGCCTATTGGACAGATGGACAGGGTACCATGCCCTCTGTAGCACACTGCAATCACACCATAGTTACTATCAGTGGACAATATGCAGGGTACTACCAACATAGTGGCTGTTGCCTAGGCAAGTGTGTGTGTGAGTATGAGACATGGGTTGAGAATGTTCATTGGGTAATACTACGGTTGCTAACTTTGTTTGCCTGGCCTTGATGTCACATATATGGGTATGGATTTGCACCCCAGCCTCTCAGCTATTTCACATCTGTTATCCCTGTATGGTGCACATTGTGATACATACATACTAGGGCCACCACATAAGAAATTTGCAAAACCCATTTCACATTGAGCCCAGTTGTTACACACTCACAACCACCTCCACACAGGATACAAGTTACAAATGCAGACACACACACCTGTCATGTCTGGGATTAGAATTCCTACCTAACTAGTTTATTATACTACAGCACTACACAGTTATAGGATGCACCATGGAGATTACTGGAGTGCTCCTTCCCCAAAGGTGTATTTCACATTGGATGACATCAGCAGGATTGCCAAAGTAGGTCATGTGGATTGTAGTGAGTGTGGATAGGCTAAATTCATTGCTTCCTAAACAGACATTGAAACACACACAAAATATCCACAACCAACATTTGTGGGACTAGAACCCCTACTAGAGTTCTATATCACACCACAGCATGAAGCTGTTATAGAACACACCACAGGGATTATTGGAGTACTCTTTCCCCAAAGGTGAATTTCACAATGAATGACATCAGCAGGATTGCCAAAGTAGGGCATTTGACTTGTAGTGAGTGTGGCCAGGCTAAAATGCATTGTTCCATACACAGACATTGAAACACACACAAAACATCCACAACTAGCATGTGTGGCAATAGAGCCCCTACCAGGGTTCAATATCACACTACAGCATGAAGCTGTTATAGGATGCACCACAGGAATTACTGAAGTACTCCTGCCCCAAAGGTGCATTTCACAATGAATGACATCAGAGGATTGTCAAAGTAGAGCATTATTTGAATTGTAGTGAGTGTGACTAGGCTAAAATGCATTGCTCCCTACACAGGCATTGAAACCCACACAAAAAAACATCCACAACCAACATGTGCGGGAATAGAATCCCTACCAGAGTTCTATATCACACTACAGCATGAAGCTGATATAGGATACACCATGGGGATTACTGGAGTGATCCTGCCCCAAAGGTGCATTTCACAATGAATGACATCAGAGGATTGCCAAAGTAGGGCATTATTTGACTTATAATGAGTGTGGCTAGGCTAAAATGCATTGTTCCATACACAGACATTGAAACACACACAAAACATCCACAACTAGCGTGTGGGAATAGAACACCTACCAGGGTTCAATATCACACTACAGCATGAAGCTGTTATAGGATGCACCACAGGAATTACTGGAGTGCTCCTTCCCCAAAGGTGTATTTCACAATGAATGACATCAGCAGGATTGCCAAAGTAAGGCATTTGAATTGTAGTGAGTGTGGCTAGGCTAAAATGCATTGCTCCCTATACTGACATTGAAACACACACACACTTGCCATGTCTGGGATTAGAACTCCTACCTAGCTAGTCAATCACACTATAGCAGTACACAGTTATAGGAAGCACCACAGATATTATTGGCCTACACCTTTCACAAGGGTGTATTTCAAAGTGGATGACCTCAGCAGGCTTGTCATAGTACAGCTATGGGGAGGGCAGTGTGTGTGCATGGCCTATAACCCATTCATCTAGAGGTTGACACACCACATACGGGCACATGCAGCGTTATATTCCACAGGTACATGTATACAGCTGCTAGATGACTACTTCCTTGTACAGTCATGTTGCACAGCTAGCACTTGCACCACATAGTCCGTCATGCTGACAGATACCAGTGGCTAAGGTCTACAGTGAGTGACATCCAAACCTCATGTAGTTGTAGCCATTTGGCTGTGTCCTGGGTGGAACAGGCCTCATAATGGATGGCCTCTTGTGATAGTCACTCTCTTCCACACATCTGTGTGCATCTACTTTTGGCTTATTATAGTGTGTTGTCCTTGGATATATGCCTGTATTCCTATCCAGTGTGTGTGGAAAGCATGAGTGCTGCATACTGAGGAGTGTCTGCACTAATATCTGCAAATGTCAGATATGTCTGGTCCACTGTTGTTTGCAGACATGGCCTTCATGTGAGCATGCCCAGTATGATCTTTCAGTATGTTGGCTGACATTGACTTCATTTCTCTAAGTGTGTGAGCATGCCCAGTATGCCCTTCTGTATTGAATGTGTGGATCGATTCCAGGTAGTTTGTACCGCAGTGCAGACCTTTGTGTTGTACACCTACAGGTAGCATACTGTTTCTGCAGGGTATACATCTATCATTTGGCAATATGGGGACAAACTGTGCAGGGAATAGTGTGTACTGTAGGTGATTGTGTCTGTGCTGCTTCAGCTGCATGGTTCTGCTGTTAGCAGAGGTATTCAGACATGTGTAATGTTATACACAGTGATGTTTTCTGTCCTCATGTACTGTCAGGTGGACATTCTTGTGCATAGTGATGACTTGGGGGACAAGGTTGACTGCAGCTGTGTCCAGTATTGTGGGCAGACACCTATGTATTCATGGTAAGTTATGGCATTCTGGAGGGGGAGCTGCAGACACATGGTGCTGGGTTTGTGTATCCAGTTCAGGACCTTGGTACAGTGCTGGCAGAGGATCCCATACTTGTCCGCCCATCAACATGGCAGTATGGCCTTATCTTGCTGTGGCAATGCCTCACAGCTATACAGATTTGCACATGTTAGCCAGAGGCAGGGGCCATGGCTCAGAACATTTACCCTATTGCGGTGTATGGGCAGGTGTGTAGCCACCCATTTATGTGTTTGCAGCCAGGGATAGTGTGCACACAGCTTCATGTCAGACCTTGCACATTCCATGCTCCCCATGCTCCCACACCCCCTCTGTTATTCTACCCTCTACCATACATTATGCATACATTCTCTGATATTTTCCCTAAGGGTATTACCACATCTCAGGTGTGTGTTAGTGTTGGTCCACAGTTCCTGCAGTGGGACATAGTGGACATGCTACTGTGGTTTGTCCACATGGCCTTGCATATGGCTTAAATGGAGTGTGTTATGTTGTTATTTGGGTGTCCATGACATAACATGCATTGGCAGTATATGTGAGACATCGACCTTTGGCAGGCACCTGTGGGGCATTAGGTGTTTATGCAGCCCAGATGTGGCAGACTGTTGCATTCTGTCAGTCTACAGTCCAAGACCACCATACAGTATATTCCCCTGGGGTGACAGGGTAGATGTGATAGTTGTTCTTGCCAATACCTTCTATCATTCTTGATCAGGTGGTGTGGATGCTGGCAGAGTGCTACCTATAGCTAGGTACACAGGTGGGGTCATACTGTACACATTCCCCACAGCAGGGATATTGCCAGAGAGGTGCCTGTGGATGGTGTTTGCGTGGCTGGGTGCATATGTGCTATGGACACTACTTGCATCTCACACACAGATATGCATGGGGCATTACAGGTATGCTGGCATGTGCAGGTACATCAGCTGATTCCCAATGTATGAGTCCAACCTCCATTGTGATCTGCAGGTGTTCAGGCAGACATCACCGGTATCCCCTACTACAGGTCCTGTTACTGTGATGCATACCTATATGTACAAATCCAAGGGTGTCACCATTTCACAGTTACATAATATATACTGTATGTCTGGGGTACTTTCCCCTGTGTACTGCTTGTATATCTAGCCTAACAGCCATGCCATGTCCATCTTTCAGATGGTGACACATATTACCACCATACATTTACAATGGCTTACTGCTAGCCTGTGTTATACTGGTGGGAATTGTCTTTGGAACTGCAATTGTGAGGGCTTGTCCCTGTTATCAGCAGTAGTGGGCAATGGCCACCAGGTCTTACCTCAACATGCAAACATACTGACCACTCTCACACATCATGAAACACACACCATCCTAATACACACAGACCTGCATATTGTGCAAATGCTACAACATATCCTGCTACCTTGGACACCTCTGGCCATCTGTGCTCCACTTGTATTTACCTACTCATACATGTTACTACATTTCTACACAGGATTGGGGGGGCACACCTGAGTGTCACTACATTTCTACACAGGATTGGGGGGGCACACTTGACTGTTACTATATTTCTACACAGGATTGGGGGCACACTTGACTGTTACTACATTTCTACACAGGATTGGGGGGGACACCTGACTGTTTCTACATGTCTACATGGGAGTCCGGGGGGCACATTTGACTGTTCCTACATTTCTACATAGAGTTGTGGGGGGAGACACCTGACTGTTTTTACATTTCTACACAGGATTGGGGGGGCACGCCTGACTGTTACTACATTTCTACACAAGATTGGGGGGGGGCACACCTGACTGTTTCTACATGTCTACATGGGAGTGGGGGGCACACCTGACTGTACATTTCTACATAGGGTTATGGGGGGACACACCTGACTGTTTTTACATTTCTGCACAGGATTGGAGGGGGCACACTTGACTGTTACTACATTTCAACACAGGATTTAGGGGGCACACCTCACTGTTTCTACATTTCTACACATGATTGGGGGCACACATTACTGTTTCTACATATCTACATAGGATGGGGGAGGCACACATGGTACTTGCACACATTTGCTATGACTGTGCTGGTATGTCAGGTACTCCATTTCATTTTGTATTCTAACCTATCATACTGACTGGAGGCATATCAGTATACTACAGGTCTTAGCTTTGGTTGCCCTACATATTAATGTCTGACTTCCTACCCTTCAGAACTAACATCCCACTGCCTGACCTGCTGTAGTCTGTCTGTGTAGCCCTGGGAGGGGTTACCCATAGACATCATTCAGAGGCCATAGCACAGGTTCTGTTTGGGTTTTTCTACACCTGTTCTGCTGGCTGAGACTGTTGTTGGGTATGTGAACCTCCTTGACTGGCATGTGTGGGTCGTATGGACACACATGTCACCCAGCACATTTCTTGCAGTGGGATTTGTCTCCCTGTGTAGCACTGGCTACTATGGTGACTCTAGTATGTGTTACAGATGTCATGGTGCCACTATGGGTCCTACTATCTGCTGCCATAACATTCAGCCACCCAATTCCCTTGCATGCTCACATCCATACCATAGATACAGGTAATGACAAATTCTACTCCATTTGGCAATTGGTAGGGTGATTGACTTACCTTGAAGGTGTGCCAAGATTGAGGATGGTGCTGGAGGGCTGCCTATGTTGGATGCGCATAGTACACTCCCTATACATGGTTGAGCACAGGTAGTGCCATGTTTGGCATCCCTTTTACTGTATGTGTGAGTCAGAGAGGGGTGTCATTCCCTGGGTCCCTACTCTGCCAGTGTAAGTGATATGTGTTGTCTCTTTGACACAGCTAGGGCATACTGGGCATGCCTCCAACTGCCTACTTGGGCAGGCTCAGGTTGTTCCTCCTCCGAGTCACTCTGTTTCTGTTCAGGCCTTGGCATTGGTGGAGGGCTGTGTGGCCCTGCCCCATGTTGTTCCTGCTGCAGCTGTTTCCACATGATCATATTGTGCAGCATGGCACATACCATAACAATTTGAGTACATGTAACTGGTGAGTACTGCGAGGCTCCACCTGATGTGCCCAGACACCAGAACTGTGACTTGAGCATCCCAAACACACTCTCTATTATAAGTCTGGTCTGTGTGTGTGCCTCATTATGGCATTCTTGTTCAGGTGTGTGTGCATTTCTGATGGGTGTCATCAGCCATGGCTCCAGTGTGTAACCAGTCCCTCACTAGATGACCATAGGGGATGTCCCCATTGGCAAATTTCTGGTACAGCTGCGTCAGATGTTAAATGTGGGAATTGTGATAGCTTCCAGGACAGCCAGCACACACATTCATTATAATGCCCTGGGCATTGCACACAACCTGGCAGTTGATGGAGGGGAGGCCCCTGCAGTTGATGTAGGCCCTACCCTGATCATCGGGTGGTGCTTTGATGCGTATGTGTGTGCAGTCTATAGCACCCACTACCTCAGGGTATTTTGCTATTTGGTGGAAGAGATGCATATTGCTGGCCAACACCTCACAGGTGTTGAGGAAATATACGTGCTCACTGGCATTGGCTGACATGGCATTCAGGAACTGGTGAAATACTCTGGATGCTGATGCCTGTGAGATCCCCGTGATATCCCCAGTTGAACTTTGGGTTGTACCTGTGGCTAGTATTCCTAGACTTACACATACCTTGGTATCCACTGGGATTGGTTCCCCTCAGTCAGTCCGGTGTGTCAGTCGTGACCAGCACAGCTCAACAATTTGTTGTAGGAGGTCCCTGTCCACCCTATAGTGCTCCACTATCTCCAGCTCATGTAGCCCCTGGTAGGTTACCCTGGGTCTGTACACTCTTCTCCGTCTCTTCACTTTGGGCTGATTGACAGCATTCACATCCTCACTACCCTCAGCCTCTTGCACATGTTGTTGTATGTTGCCTGCTGCAGCCCCTATCATTTTGCTGTTTTGTTTGTTAAAAGTTCCCCGCTTGTATACACTGGTGATGTAGAATATGGGACAAACAGAGGGGAAGGTGTTTGCATAGTTTATAGTAGTGTTTTGGGCTGGGCTGGTCTGTTGCCTGTGTAATTTGCTGATTCTGATACATTTCACCTGCCAGCTATGCTAGTTCTCCTTGATTACCTTCCTACTGCTGTTTTCCCTTCCCATTGCCTTCCTGTTTAAGCCCAGTTGCGCGCCATGCAAACACAGTGCTGCTGTTTCATGGTTTAACTTTTTTTTTCCTTTAAAACCCGGTGCGTGGCACGCACACCCGCTTAGGCAATGTAAAGAGTGCTAGGCAGATTTAGGCACACCCCCTTGCTTAGCTGTGCTAAGTTAGCAGCAAACCCAAGGCACAGAGCTCCAATCCACTTACAGTATGTTTGACACCCCCCCTATGATGTCAGCTAACTTCTAGGCTTGCACCAAGCTATTCCTACTCTTACACTGTAGGGACCTGACTAGCATGATGGGGAAAACTGGGATTCACTATCATTCCCCTCATTTGCATAGGATTGCCTGCTAATGCATAGTTACATTTCTCACACTGAGCCTCTCCCCTTAGCAACCACTACTCACTGGCCATGTTGTCTTCTGCCTGCCATTGACTTTCATGGAAGAATAGTGATTTTTGTTAGAATGCTTATTTTAGTTTTTTTTATTATTTTCCCTCCGATCCCGTTTGCGCACTACTGCCCTATGCTTAAACAGCCAAGATCGGCGAAAAAAAAATAAAAGTTGATTTGTTATTTTCTAGGCTGTTTGCAATGCCAATGGCCTTATACTTGGCTATTGGCATGCTTCCTGACTGATATGCAGCCTTTATTTGAAGCTGTCACGGCTCCGTTTTGGATTTTGCAGAAATGTACTTGGTTATTAACTGAGTACATTTTTGCAGATTGCACTAGTCCCGCATGGCCAGTTTCAAACTTCCTGGATCGCAAATTCATCTCATTTGCATGGATTTCTCCTGTAAATGGGGTGATTTGCATACAGAGGCTTAGTCCATGCAGGACTAGTGCAGGAGCGGTCATGCATGCCCCTGCAGGCTGTTCCTGGATCGCACGGCAGGCATATTGCCTGCTAGCACTCCTGCACTAATTCTGCACACCGTGAAAGGCATGCAGAATCTGGGGGGGATGTTTAAACATAAATAAGTGAGGCTTTGTGCCTGGCAAGAGTGTTGCAGGCCAGGAAACCATGTAAGCGAACACACATAGCAATCCTGTTTAAATCAGACCACTGAAGATCTGCAGTTTTGCACAGAATGACACAATGATTACCAGGGCTTAACAAATAGCTCTGAATCTCTCAGTGCAATACATCTGGACAAAGACCAACATAATGGGGGGACAGTGACCCAGAAATAGGGGCACATTTGACATATTTGCTCATTAGAAATGTGCTAGAATAATCAGGGGTTTGTGTTAAGATACTGTTACATGTTCTGAAGGATTTAAAGTCTGAAACTCAAATGTATGTAATTATTAAGTCACATCAGTCCTGTGATCAGCCCAGTGATATTGGAGAAAACCACACCTTTGGTAAGGAACACACCAAAAGATATACAAGGGAAACATCCCCTGGACATGCTGTGAAAATCTGGACAGCAGACAGGTATAATAGTTAAGTTTATTGTCCATACACAGTACAGGATAGTGCATCAACAGTGCAGATTATTATGAAATTGCATTCCTAGCATTCTATACTGAAGTTGTGTAATTGATCTATAAGGTTACATGGACTGTCATGTAAAATAAACACTCAGGGGACGTGAGTGTAATGAATAGAAACACACAGATGAATTGTAGGAATGAACACAGAGAAGGAGGATAGGTGAAACAACCTAATGTACAGCAGATGAGGGCCTGTCAATAGAACACAGTTGTAGCAGCAACACCAATCACATATCTATCTGGTACAGTAGGTACTGAAATGTGAAAATGTGTATTATGTAATTGACACACAAGGTGACATAACAATGGGGAGGACATCTTTGTGAAATAAGCATCCTTAGATGAATAATGAAGAGGACATCTATCAGGGATGTTATATACAATTGGTGTAGGGTGCGTGTTATGAAGCTGTGCAAACTGATTTGCTAGAATATGACATCAACATTCATCAGACCTATCATTGAGTACAATGCTCCCTTTGGTATGTACCTAACCAGGCATATCCAACAACTGGAACGTCCAGAGAGGTTCCTCACTAAAAGAATACAGGGCATAAATAATATGTCCTATGCAGATCGCCTCAAGGCCCTATCCCTGTATTCTGTCTCCTACTGGCTTTTGAGGGGACATCTATGCCTGGTACACAGGGCATTGTCAAACCCCACTCTGATGAACCTCATGCATATCTACAAAACAAACAGCACCAGAATTACCTGTTCTAAAGATTTAAGCCTTGCCTGTGATATAAATAGAACCTGCTAGAGAGATAGGTATGTATCCTAGAAACTACCCCATCTTTGGAGCAGGCTCCCCATCCATGTGAAGCAGAGTTCCTCTCTAACACAATTCAAGTGCAACTTGGACAATTGGATGGGAAACTGGAAATTCATCTCTGGTTTGCTACCTATGTCTCTAATGGACACAGGTAACCTGTAAATGGTTCATCTCCCATGCTCATGCTTACACTTATCGATGGTATCAGAACTTATCAGAGATTTAGGATGCATGGCTAGGCATTAAAAGGCCCTTGTGGTCATTAGCCTAGTAAATACCTATGAACTTATGAACCTATGAACCTATGAGTGCAATCTCAACAGAGGTCTCCAGCAAGTGGGACACAGGTAAAGGCTCATGGACAACATTAAAAACACAAACTCAATCATGGACAATATCAGAATAATACCACTAGTAATCCCAATGCTTTGACATAACATGTGATTTAGAGTGATCAGAGAGGATTCTGCATAAACACACTTGTACAACTATTATGATATATCCACACTCTGTGAGGGTAATCATGCACACTGTCCTTGCACTGTAAGATCTGCTGGAGGTGTTAGGAGGGACACTGCTATACCTGTATGCAACATTATGATCAATACAGGCTAGTTGACTGGTGAGCATGACATACATATATGGCACAATCCATACTGTCACATATGTTTCTCATGCCATTAATGATGTCAAATACCCATGAATGCACTGTGTGCATCACCAGAACAGGTAACACACATGCATCTGGTGTAACAACTTGATGGGGGTTCCACACTATCAGCCAATAATGTTTATGCCACAAAAAGAATACTAGGCATGGCCAATAACATGTGTGATAACTTACTGTAACGGAGGTGGTGCACTTTAGTGACACATCACTGGAAGAAGTGTAGGGCAGTACATGAAGAAGGGTGCATTGTACTCATTTTTTGGTGTGATGAAGGCAACTATAAAGATATTATATCCTCTGATGTGGATGTCCTTCACATAATCAGTAGTTGTGTTACATACAAGGGAGTAGTCAGCACTATGACAACATGTTTGTGGATGTTTCACTTACAATTTACCCCAGGACACAGGTCACATATCTATTGGGCTGATTATAGTGTGTAATGTCCACATTATACTGGGGTTGTATGCAAGGGAGCCCGCAGGATTTTTTGCAGGGGATGCAAACCCAGAGCCCCGCCCACACAGTCCCACCTCATCCTCCACCCATGCAGCCCCACCCCCACCCACACAACTATTCCAGTGTCCCATTACTTGGCTATTTCTCCCCATTTGCCATAGACACTGTTCAAATCTCTCAGTGTGCATACTGATTTATGCTTTACTTCTTCAATGATTAGAGACATTTGGATTTAATTTACAACTTTTATTTCAAACGTTATAGCCCAAACACTGATAGACATTTACTAAACCTAAGCAAAGCAATAGTCTTGCAATGAAAACAGACTTAGCATTAAAGCTTCTCTACCTTTGAAACTCACATTCACTGAAACAGCATTGAAACCTACATTCAAAGAAAATGCATCTGGCCAGTGGCAGGTTGTTTACCTTTGAGCTGTTTTGAAGCAATAGGCTCCTTGCACACTTTGTCAGGGCCATGCAAAAGTTCTTTGATTCAACTGATTGTATTAATTATAATATATAATTGAATTATATCCCTTGAATTATACAACACCACTTGTTTGAGTGTGTTTTAAATTTATAGTTTTGAACATTTTTCCAGTAAGCAATGAAACAAAACATACAAACCAATAATGACAAACTGCCCAATTCAGAACATTTCATCAACCATAAAAGGCCACTCAAACTTGTGTCATTACAATCTACCAATATCAGTCAATGTACACAATCTCTGCAGAAGTAAAAGTCATCTGAATAATTCCACATTAAATATATATGAAACTAATGAAGAGGTTGTTGCTAGAAAACAACTGTGCATTTCAGTGTTTCATCTACAAATTCAGTGTCTGCTGCCATCAAAGAATAAATTGCCTATGTTAAATTACAAAAATGATAAGCTGGTATATTGCAATAGAAAATGGATGGCAAGCTGAAAAACAGGTTCATAGTTACTAGGCATCTCATCCAAAGGAGGACAGCCTAAGGACTGCAGCACCCCGCCCCCTTAAAATACAAACATACATGCTGTAGGAATAGAACCTCGAGCCCTCTACATTAAGATGCAAGTATGCTGCCTGCTGTGCTACTAACACTATTTTAAAACTTTATACCACAATAGAGATACCATTTGCTAAACAAAACAGTTGCACATTGTAAACAGACTTAGCATGAGCAGCAGTAAACTTTGCTTCCCTTAAAGGTCACAATTCCTTGAAAATGCACTTGAAAATAAATTCCACCTGCTAACTCTAACTAGGGTATTTCACTCTCTCTCTCTCTCTCTCTCTCTCTCACACACACACACACACACACACACACACACACACACACACACACACACACACACACACACACACACACACACACACACACACACACACACACACAAACACACCACACCCCTCAAGGCTTCAACCTCTTAGTGCAAGAAATCTGGACAAAACCTAAAATAAATAGGGACAGATTATAAATACGGCTCTCACAAACTTAGAAAATTGCAAGAGTAACAGGATTTGTGTTAGTATGCATTTTTCTAAAGGATATGATGTCTAAAACTGAAATGTCTTTCATTATTTAGCAACTTCAATCCTTTTTAGGAGGAATATGGGGCAAAAATCTGGACATTCTGCAAAAACTTGGACAGCTGAGGGGTATGCTACCTCCCACTTATACACACAGACACACACACACACACACACACACACACACACACACACACACACACACACACACACACACACACACACACACACACACACACACACACACACACACACGCACTCTCTACCTCTCAATCTCTTATCACAAGACATCTGGACAAAGCCTGTTATAATCTTGGGGACAAAGGTGCAAAACTAAGAACACATTTAGAAAGTTGCTAGAATAACAGGATTTGTATTAGAATGCATTTTTCTGAAGGATATGAAGATGTGAAAATCTGTATATTTCAAAGGTATGACACTCATATCTCCCTACTGCCTTAGAAAGTGGATAGAACAACACTGTTTGCATTAGTATGCATTTTCTGAGGATATGAAATCTAAAACTCAAATGTCTACCATTATTTTCTCAATGATTTGCCAGAAAAAGCACAATTTTATGAGAAACAGATTGAAAATATGAGGCAAATATCTGGATAATTGCGAGGTATGACCCCATCTTACACACACTCCTACCCCCCTCTTTTACTTACACGCAAGCACACGCATACAGACCTACCTACGACTTACACACATGGGCACACCTACTTCTGTGCAGCTAAGCATACTAAATTCCCAATTCCCTTACACACACACTTCATTTCTGTGGTCTAAGTATACTAAATTTCCAATTCCCTTACACACACTTACTTCACATCTGTGGTCTAATAAATATATGTGTATACATATATATATATATATATATATATATATATATATATATATATATATATATATATATACACACACACACACACACACACACACACACACACACACACATGCTTGGTTTACTTAAGTTAGCAAAATAAAGTTTCCATAGTGAATTCCAAAATTTAAAAAAATAAATAAAGTCCATATTTTCCATTTGCACTCAGGTAGGCTACCATTTACAAAAACAAGGAAGCCATCTAAAGATTACATTTTATTTTCAGGTCACATGGGAAGTTTATAAAAGCTCCAAAGGTAAGCGATGGTGCTTAGCATAAAAAATTAGCAATGACACACATATACCATTTTACATCGTTTTACTTAACTTCAGTACACATTTGCAGGACATGTATTAGCACTATATTAATTTAACAGATAAACTGTTTTGCAATTCTACCTATTTTCAAAAAAATGCATCATTAACTACTAACATAAAATATATCTTTTAAGCTGAAACTAAGAAAACGTCTAATCATGCTAAAAAAAAAAAACACACTATACACTGCTGACACTCAAAAACTTGAGTTTTGATGAAGTTCCTTTGAATGTATGGAACAAAAGCACTCAACTTTTAAAACAAGTTTCTGAGCATCAGCCATGTATTTAGTGCACGTTTTTTAGCACTACTGGACTTTTTTTTCGTAGTTTCAGTTTGTGTTCTTTTTGAAATTCCATAAACTATCAAAGACTGCAGGTTTATAATTATCCATCTCAGCCCAAAATGTTGATCTACTAGTAAGTAGGTGTACATTAACAGCATGATTTTCTGCTAGTAGGTCACACCAAATTACACCATGCAGGATATTCAGAGCTCTCACTCATCACAGAATCTCATAATTTTAATTTCTCACTGTGATATACTTGGCTGTAGAAAATGCTATAAAACTAATGTTCAAACTCATTAGTTTTGAACTTTTTGTCTTGGGCCTACTGCAGACATCTGATTTCTCCTGGGGGTGGGAGGTGAGTGGTGGTGCCTGGTCCCAAAGCACAGCTACACTACAAAGGACGAGAGTGCTTCCTCTGCAGCAATGTTAGTGCACATCTTTGCACATGCTTTCACATGCATGATCCACTGCTGACATCCACAAATAATGCCCCAACATAATCTCCTGACTGACAAATCATGGTTGAGCAAATATCTGCTAGTTCCATCCTGCTCTGCCACCCTCCAGCATTAGGTCCACTACTCAATCCCAATTTAAAAACATTTTAAACAGAAATGTTTGCTGCAGGCTATCAAGTCAGCCATCTAATCCAGAACACAAAAAAAGTTTCTTCATTTACAGCTTAGTGCCACTTTACAAGCTAATGTATTTTGGGTAACTTCTACAAGCACAGTAACACACACATTATAAACAAGCTTCGCTTTAGGTTATTGGCTATGACACTGGCAGGACGCATCATAAAATAATAATATACATCACCTAATCGGAAATATTGTGACATGGGATTACAGCAGGTGCAAACCAACAACTTCCATCCTGCACTCACAACATTATACTCCTTCCTGCACATCAAATTTAAAAATGAGCACTCCTTTCTACACACTGAAGTGACCATATACTTCCTGTTACACCTAGCTGCTATGAAAAATGTACTTAATGAATATCACATCTCTAACCACCCTATTTTGCAGCAAAAAACATCTTCCTGCTTCTATATGCATTGGTGTTCTGTTACCACCACATATACTGCTACTTTACAAATACAAAAGCATGCCTTCAACTTATTCTGCATTCAACACTGCAATTTTTATGGCCATGACTACAATCAGAAGCACATTCATAACAGAATAAAATAACAGTTTCACAGACCACTTATTTTAAAGTTGTTTATAGGAAGCTGCCCTTACCGCTTCTGTTTACAACTTTTTTCACACACAACATACACATGTTCTGTGGCACAACCTTTTGCAAGGTCCACAGATGCTGTGTCTTCCATTATTAAATTGTTTTTTCAATTATTAAAAGTGGAATGTCAAAGTTTGTGCAGATCATCTCATCACCTTAGTTCAATATATAACTTTCCTTAGCTTCCCTACTGGCCTGCTGCTGGATACCAACCTCCTAAGGTCACAGTCACAACATACAGTTGTCTAACTTGCACCTCCTTTACCAAGCTGTCAATACGGAAGTGCAACATGACAACCACCACAACCAGCATATTCTCATTGGGGATCTCAAGTAATACATATGCGCAGTCTAACTGTCTAGCTGTTGTAGACAAAGTGAAAAGCAAGGCCTAGCATTACACAGGAGATCAGCAGTGGCAGAGGCGCTAGCATACTGTATGCCTCCAGCCACCTCCACTCTGTCATGTAATTACTGAACTCAAGCCCAGCAAAAGTGGAACAGCCCTGCACTATTATTCTGCTGCAAGAAAACTAGCAAAGACCCCCTGAGCTCTGCAGGAAAACAGTCTCCATACACAAATCACATTGGCCACTACCAAAATAACCCCAAGTGTGCAGCGACTGTCCCATCTCAACACCACACCTAGCAACAGTGCTGACAGGATGCAGGAAGAGAATGGCTGCCACAAAAATTCCCAATTCCGTTATACACACAAACACCTACACCTACGTCTGTGCAGCTAAGCATACTAAGTTCCCTATTCCCTTACACACACTTACTTCACGTTTGTGATCTGTGCTTTGTATAAATTCCCTCACTTTATAATGTCTGTGCAGCACCGTCCATGTAAATTATCCATGATGTGAGGGACAGGAAGAACGCAATTTCAAATTAGCGTGGGTGGGAGGACAGGAAGAACAAGATGCCTGCACACACAGATGTGATGTGACCAGACCAGCAGAACTGCCATTTTTGTCCCTCCCCCACTCATCTTGCTAATTAAATATAGTAACGTGGAGATCGCTCAACAGCAGGGTGGGCAAATGCAAATTCACTAAATCTGCTGCAATGAGATCCAGTGCAAAAGGCTTCTTGCAGACAGTTCTGCCATTTTTAAAGAACGCAAAAAAATTTTTTTTTGTAATTTAAAGAAAATTAATCTCCCGGTCAGCCCGTTCCAGGGGGGTGCAAGTGCACCCCCTTGCACCTGCCTGCGAGTGCCCATGGTTGTGTGTTTGTTTTCCTGATATAAACAAATACCCTCATGTTTTCTTGTCATTGCAGGTGTTGTCATGGCTGTGGCAGCAGTCTTTGGTGTGTGTTGATATTGTCTGTATTATACTAATATCACAGTTAGAGTCAATGATTGCCTACAAACTGTACTCCTTTAGGCAGCTGTTTGGACACAGGATGTGTATGTCATCTGTGATGTCCATCACTTAAATAGTGGACAGGAAAAGACCTATCAGACAGCCCTGATGTATGGACCTGAGAACTTTGCCTGAGATATAGATAATTTTACACATGTCAACATATTTAGATGGCATGTATGTGATACACTGGTCTACCCACTTGGTGATATAGGTGTATATGGCCACATCTGGCAGTCTTGAGTGAATACCTCAGTGTGGATTTGTGTCAAATGCCTTGGCATTGTCAAGTTCAAAAGGCTGATAGTGTTGTCATCATGCATGCCCAAGATGATCTCTTTGAGGACATCTAGCAGATGTAACAGACATGATGTAGCATTAACAACTCACACAGGCTTGTTGCACACAGCCAGGATATCACTAGTGTCCATTTAGGAAAGGTCCATGATGACATGTTGGTCAACCTCACAGATGAGAGAATCAGGTTGTGTCTATACATGCATGCACTTGGTGCTGCCCCCCCCCCCAACTCACACGGATGCATATTGAAAACACCTTTCTACAGCAACATAGATTGTGTGGAGGGTGTGTTGAAATATGTATTCAACTGTGTCAAGAAGGTGTATGTGATAAGTCATGTGACAGGCAATCTGTGATGTCACAGCCCATTGATTTTGTGTGATAGGCCTGAATATAGATAAGACAGTGCAAACTGGCTATCCTTAACTGGGCTAGGGTTTGAACACTATCCCCCACACAGGGATCATTGAGAAACTCTCCCAGTTGGGGATTAATCCTCATGTCATTAGATGGCTAACCAATTGACTCAATGACAGAAAACATACCGTGAAAGTTGATGATCAACCTATACCAGTAGAGCTGTCACCACTGGAGTAACCAAGGGATCAGTGCTCAACCTTTTCTGTTTGGAATCTATTTCTTGACAGTTCAAGCTAAGTATACAGCCTTTGGCTTACTGCGTTTGTTAATTCTTGCATACTGGGTGCAATCATTGAGTCCACCTATGATGATAACATACTACAGGAGGAGAAATGTATTTATTTCAACATATTTAAGGTTTTATCTATTTATTTAGTGGTTTTGAGTGTTTTTTTAAGACGAGAAGTTACATGTCTTGTTAAAGTTTATTCACTGTCTTTTTAAATCAATGTTTAGTCATTGTAACAGGAAATGAGCTTGTATATAAATTGCAGTGTTGGTTTTCAGTCATGCATCTGATGAAGTCTTTGAAATACTGACAAAAACACTTTGTAGTACAGTGTATGTGTTAATGTGTGTTACTGTGTGTTTTTGGCTTTATTAAAACATCAGACTTTTCTAGTGCTCACTGTTCCTTCCCTGGGTACTTCAGCTTGGATATACTACAGGAGGGATGAACACAGACAAATGATTGGTGACAAAGCCACACGGTCTACCAATAAATGTGAAAATGTGGCTTTATTTTGGCCTTCTGCAAAGTGGAATCCCCTGCTAATTACGGCATTAACAACAGCCCCACTATGCTGAAACCCAGTGATGCAAGCAATAAGCACACATGTACATAACACTCTGAACCTCAACCAGCAGGTGACTACACTGGTATTGAAAGCCTATGTTTTACACATCATAAGTCATGCCATCATGCTCAGATCTCAGGATTATACTACAGCACTGTACTTGAGCCTCATCAGAACACTAATATAGAATATAATTCTCTCTTTTATACCTAGTCAGACACATGCAGAAGTTAGAGAGACCACATGTGTTACTCACCAAGAAAACACAGTGCATACAAACCATGCCATGATGCATGTGGGTAGACTGAAATCCATGTCACTGTAATCTGTATCGTATAAAATGAGGTGACATCTGCCTGGCCTCCAGGCCAGTCTCTGACCCTGCCCTAGTGGGAATAGTGCACATCCAAAAATCACATATAGCTAATGACATCAGCAGTGTGTGGTGAGCACAATATGACAATAACAGTGTCCCAGAAGCTGGTGTAAAATGCACTCTATAATGTCAAGCAAGTGCACACATACACATACACACACACACACACACACACACACACACACACACACACACACACACACACACACACACACACACACACACACACACACATGTGACTGCAGTGAGGATAGAACCTCTACCTAAGTACACAGACTATAGAACTCTGTATTTAAGGTGAACTCCACAGCTCAAGTCTGACTTGGAGGGTCTCAGACAACACTTTATAGCTGATGACATCAGCGGTGTCTGGTGAAGAGAATAGCAAGTGCACACACACACACACACACACACACACACACACACACACACACACACACACACACACACATGCACACACACACACACACACACACACACACACACACACACACACACACACACACACACACACACACACACACACACACACACACACACATACCCAGTTGACTGCAGTGAGAACAGAACTCCTACCTAAGTGCACAGACTACAGAACTCAGTATTTTATGCAAGTGCCACAGAAGAAGTCTGACTTTTAGAAGACTTCAGGTCAACTTATAGTGGATGACATCAGCAGGGCATGTTAGAGAGAAGATGTTGCGAGGCCTGCATAGGCTCATAGCTTCATAGGTTCATAGGAGGTTACTAGCCTAATGGCCCTAGTGCATTTACATGCCTAGCTGTGTAAAAATGCATATGCCCTTATTGAGCATGATTAGATGCTCATTGTTAGCAGAGTGATTTTGTGATCAGCACTGTATGTCCCTGTCCATGAGGGACATAGGTGCCACCCTAGTGTTGAATTTACAATCTTCCATATAGTTGTCAATGTTGTGCTCGAATAGGGTTATTGAGGAAAACTGATTCACAAGTAGTGGAAACCTACAGATGAGTGGCAATCACTGGCAGATACATCTGTCTCTTCAGCATGTTCTTTTTATGTAACAGGCTAGATTGAGATCCTTGGAGCAAGTTATTCATGTCCTATTTGATTTGCAGATGTCCAGCATTTCCAGTAGACCAGGTTCTGAGACTGCCCTGTAAGCCAGCCATAGATTAGCTCTCAGCAGCCTGCATGATACTAAGTACAGTAACAGGTCTTTCAGTCTTTCCACATTTGTCATATTTTGGAGGCCCTGGATTCTCCTGGCCACAAATCTATGCACAATGTAGACTGTGTGCCTCACTCCTATGGACACACTGTGATTGAAGTGTAGATTGCTATCAACATGTGTTCCCAAGTCTTGCAACACTGTGTTTGAGCTTAGAGGGGTGCTATGTATATCATCATTATCAGGGGTATTTCATTGCCAAAGGGGACAATGAGACATTTCTGCTGTAAGGTTCAATCTGTGAGTTTGGCATCAATCATTTGTCTGTATCAGCCCCTTCTATAATATGTTAACATAGTTGTGGGACTCTATATGACTGCGTCCAGTTGACCGTCATCTGCAAACATGGTAATCCACAGGCCATCTACCTTTGCCTGGACTTTAGAGAAATCGTTTACAAACAGTTGAGGGCCCAGCACAGATCCTTCTGCAATTCCATTGGTAAGTGGTCTAGTGGTGGAGGTGCAGTCCCCAACTTTGACAGTGTGTGTTCTGTTACTGATCCAGTTGGCTATCCATCTAGTAATTTATGGGTAAATCTCCAGATGGGAGATTTTCTATTTGAAACCTGAATGGGTGATAGTGTCAAAGGCCTTGGATAAGTTATCATAGGCAGTGTGTCCTGTTATCCCTTATCCAGGTCTTTGGGGTCAGTATCAAAGAAGTTCATTAGGTTTATTAAGCAAGATCTACCCTTAACAAAACCAAAATTGGTTGGGTCAAGTGTGTTGAGGGCCAGCTACGTCCCTGTGGATAAAGTCCACGCTGATTCCTTCCCTAACCTTGCAGATACGTTTTTTAGGCTTATGGGTCAATAGTTCAATTTCTGTAGGTTAATAGATTCACGTGCATTGCATACCACACAAATTTGATATTAACTTCTGTAGGGTATGTGATATATGAGCGAAAAGGGTACTGAGACACCAGTGTTGCAGTACTTGGGGGGGGGGGGCAACACATGGCTGTATTGTTAATATGTGACATACTGTTAGATATGGCCTTCAGTTTGTTATGTTTCTACATGTGATTTCATGTCATAGACAGGAATTTGACAGTAAACAGCAGTAATACATAATAACATTTACTTTTCCATAGTGTGTCAAGCAGAGGGTTTGGCAACAGTTGGCAAAGTGTTTGCGCACATGAGATACACATTTCCATCACTTTCCCTGTGTGTGCGTAGTTACACAGTGACAAACATGAGACACATTGCTAAAGTCTGAAAGTTAGTACTGAGTGTATGAAACACACCTGCTGCTAAGGTGACTCTGTGGAAGTAGGTGTAAATGCACTGACACATTTCTTTTTGAGTCTAGATGATACTGGGTTTGAATTCAGGTGTATCTAATATTTTTAAATAATGTTCACTAAACAGTGATAATGGAATGACATGAATTCTTCATAGTACATGTGTTGCTGTGTGCTGGCATAGTGCAGCAGGGATAAGCAGCATTGCTCGGTGGTAAGTGCAGTATTGTACTGCTGTTCACTGTTGCTTGGCATTGCTGCACAATGCAAAACTCCGCATAAACATAGAGGCCCAAAAGTGAAGGTATCCTTTGCTTTTTCTGCTACTTATGTGTGTTGTGTGTGATTTTATTTTTTGACCAGATTATAGGCCTTAAAATGGGATAGATAGGAAAGTGGTGAAATGGGGAGCAAGCAGGGGTAAGAGCAAAGGGAAGCAATGAGGGAATGTGCAGGAGGGGAGCAGGAAAGAACCATGGCTATCCATTTCTTCGACAGCAAAATACTGATCATATGTGCAGAATATTAGTTGAATTTGGACTGTCACCACCAGAGAGATGGGTGACAACAACATACTCATGTTGTATAGCCAATTGGACTGAATTAAGTGTGTCAAGAAGACATGTGTATGAAATGGAGAGCTATATATGGGGCATTTTTTTTTGTGGGACAGGTGCCCATTTTTTTTAATTCAGTAAGAGAGGACTATTTGGTAAAGGACATAGATATGCATGGGTCAGGTAAGTTGGGTAGTTGAGAAAGCAAATGCATCCAATCAAGACCAAACAAGACAAGAGTCAGAGACAATGAGGGACAGAAAAGTTTGGGTGACACCACAACTGGTGTCAGGGAAGGAGCAACCCTGGATCATGCCCATTGAGCTTGGAGACAGTGAGAATTGAGTCCTCACCCACTGGAATGTCATCACTGTCCCCTTGCTTCTCTGATGGCAGGAGTGCTTGATGAGTTTTCCTATGGACCATGAGGGAGAGCAGCTTCTCCATCCACCATAGGCATACACCAATGGTGTGGTGCATGACCCTATGCACCAACTCTGGCATCTCTCTGATACACACTGTACTACAGATTGTTGAAAGTAATCCTTGAAACGTGCATATATTGCATATATGTGTGTTCCAATTATACAGATTACAGTTTGCAGCAAGGCATTTGTGTCACTGGTATAGAGTTTTTAATTTAATGTAAATATTGAAGAATTAACAGTATTGTAGAGTTGGGAATCATGGTATTTGAACCCACATCCTCTGAATACAGTATAATATTGGACTCTTACAACTGGTTTGTGCTACAGACTAATGCATGCATACTTGCTTTTACAGTTGAGATATGCATTCTCAATTTGATGCAACTGTATTAAAGATCACCAAAATGGAGGAGCCAGCAGACTAAGGCAAACTGTGAAATTATTTATTTAGGCAATAAAGCACTTATTCAAACAAACCGGTTTCAGCTTATAAAATCACAGCCTTCTTCAGTGTTTGCTATAGTACTGAGATCAATTGCTATAAATACATGTAACTTAAACCAAGAAAACCATTCATTGGTTAATTATTTACAAATTCTCATTTAAGCCAGGTGAAAACAGAGTGCCCAATTTGATAATCCACTTCTTTTCCTTGGAGTCTATCACTCTTCCATCCCTAACCAAGCCAAAGACCCCTAGGTCATCCTTATCTGCTGATAAGCCTTTCAACAATTTTGTTAATTCCAGTGCATGGTATTATAGATATCTGGTGAGGAGACAAACCTAATAAGAAAAAAATATATATGTATATCTTACTGTATATGGTTGTTGATGGTGCAAAGACTTACTAGTGCTTTATTTAAGCACACCATTAATCATCCTAATGCTACTTTTAGATTCACGGTCATTGATAAAATTTTAGGTAATAGGGCTAATAAAGCCGGATGGCATGGCCTTTTAGACTCCAACTTAGACTTAGGCTGTGATTTTATAAGCCGAAACTGGCTTGTTTGAATAAGTGCTTTATTGCCTAAATAAATAATTCCACAATTCGCCTTAGTCTGCTGGCGCCTCCATTTTGGTGATTTTGCATTTCTTTCTTTTTTGGGCAGTGCAGTTGCACTTCTCATCTGCTGCATACATACCATTGCTTCCCTCAGTCTCGTCAGTCAAGCAACATGAGCCTGACAATTTAACTTACATTCATTAAGAGCTGTGAAAGAAGAGAAAAGAACAGAAAAGCATTATGCGCACCAGTCTTGCCAATATTTAGCTTTTAAAGTCTTACAAGTACTGTCTTACTGTCATACCTACGCAGCTGTGGGATGTCTACAGTCTCAAACTCATGTGACCAACAGTTGAGAGAATCCCTTTTTTCCTGTGTAGATCATTGAAATAATGCCTACATTTCAATTCAGTTGGTGGGATATCAGTGGCACTGGATACAGCCTAGGCCAAACTATTCCATGCCTTAGACTTGTACTGGGAGCCAGAATAGTCCTCCTATAGAAGCCTTTGGGTGTGGTGCTCTACCAGGAGTCTAATAAATATCCTGGCCTCCTGTTCACCCCACCTCTGTGACCTAAACTTGGTGCCTTCCTCTCCAATGCTAGCTGTGTCTACCATCCAAACTAGAGCAATGGAAACTGATGCTTTCCCACCATCTGCAAACCTGAGAAACAATGTTAGCTGCATTTGTTCAATGTTAAGTGGAGCACAGCAGTGCCAATCAGGGAAGAATTAAATAACTGACTAATTGTAAGGTTAATCTGACACTTGGCCTTAGTTTGAGGGGTGTCTCCTGATGTAACCTGGAAATATATATTGGAAATTGGAAAGTAACTGTTAGGTCAGTTAAGTTTGCAGATATGCATTGGAGGCTTACATGTAATGACACATTTTTTTCTCTTTATGCACTGAGGAAAATTGATTTTTATAGAGTGGGATTCAAACCTAGGCATAAGGGACAAAACATTTTTTCCACAGCATTTATTTCCCATCTTTTCCCCAGAAGATGTGCTGCTCAGACAAAGTCAGGAATCATACATTATTACAGGTGACAGTTTGAGCTGTTACACATGTATATGTGTGACCTGACAAGGTTATTGGATATAAATACAGTTGTCTATGTGTCTTAGGTAATTGAGAAGGTTATGCAAGTCCAGATAACAAAACTGTACTTACAGAAATATAGTAAACAGTATACCCTCAGTCATACTTCAGAAAACACAATAATGGTGTCTCACCCTCCATGCATATAATTCATATCAACTCCACTTTCTAAAGTGTTATAAGTGAGAGTGAATATAATTGGAAGTGGAACAATGATAAAAGTGTATGAAATATCCTGTATTTGAACCCATAATCATGTGTATGGCAATCCTACTCTTACGCCTGTTGCCACAAGACTGTTGAAATAACATCTATTTTTCAAGTCATTGCTATAAACTGCACTATCACAACAGAAAAACATGTTGTACACCCTGCACTAAAACCCATACCAGACCCAGACCATCTGTATTGCAGCCCTACAGTTACACCTGCTGCCACAGGACCAGTTACATAACATTCCCTAATTTCCTAATCATTCTTAAGGCCTCTGTGTTAACTGCCATGCAAAGCTACTTAGCAGGTTTGCATGGTGCCCAGTGGAATTAATTCAATGTATCTGGTTTCAATTATTGGCTGTCTGAGTCCTATCTGCAGGTGTTTGATGGCTGCAGCTGCTGGGGAACCTTGCTAACCATCATGCAACACTGCTAAGTGCAGTTGTGTGATGGAAAACATATATTGCAACAATGTATTGTTTTGACATTTGCCCCTTTACAGACACCCTGTTTGCATGTGTCCTGCAGGTGTTCTGTCTGGTTCCTGGATGAGCAACTAATCTGGTTTTCACACTGCCAAACTTCTCCTAAATGAGATAAGCACAGACAAACTGACATTCATTTTCTCTGTTTCCCATGTTTGTACTAGGCAGCACATTATGCAAAGAATGGCCTCAAAAAAGAGAGATAGAGAGAAAAAAGTTGATGAAAGCAATCTATGAGATACATACTACAAAATGTTAGTACACATTACATATTTCTACATAGGTCTGGATTTAAACTCTCACTCCAATGAACCTTGAGAACATGGTAAAGGTGCCTTATTTCTCTTTGCCACACAAACAGCTTTGCAGCAAGGTACTGAAATCATTCTGCATAGATACTACAAAACATTAGTACACATTACGTATTTCTACATAGATCTGAATTTAAACTCTCACTCCAATGAACATTGAGAAGACAGTAAAGGAGCCTTATTCATCTTTGCTACACAAACAGCTTTGCAGCAAGGTACTGAAATCATTCTGTGTTCAACCAAACTGCAACATCACCCACAGTAATATGAAACCATGCAACTGTTACTTGTACATTTATTATTTTTGGGTGTATTACACTAAGTGATCACACAACCAGTTGTGAGTATTGCTTGCAAATATGCAGCTCTGCATTACCTCTCTGTGCTTGTTGCTCATGCTTCTCTTACCTGACAAGTAATCTGAGACATGTAGTCTGTACGCCAGTCTATATCATTGCCATTAAAATGTGTGAGAATATTAAATGGCAATAATATAATATGCAGTTGCTAAAAATGAAGGGGAGGTTGGATGTTAATGAACAGAATCTGTAAATTGTATGCTGCTTGCTTACATTTCCAACCTTGACAAAATTAGATCTAACACTTTGTAAGTTTAACCTGACACACCCACTGGATGTAGGGTAGTCTGCATTGCTGTTGTGTTTTCCTTCTCCATACCTTTAATCATTCATAGTTGCAATCCATTAAAAACAAACACGGAGGGAGTACCTGCACTATTTTTACATCTTCTACACTGAGACAAGTATTTGGGATTCAGCAATTCTACTGAATTCACACTTCATTTGCATCTTCACTGTGCTGACAGTCCTGCATCTACATCATAAAAAGGCAACCATGTAGCTAGAGAAATTGAAGTTGAGGAGACATGTTTATGTGGAGAACACAGAAAAGAGGCTATTACTTTGGGATATATATGCATAGAGGATTACTGAACTGTGAAGATATACTTGCATTTTGTCAGCTACATACTACATATGCTGAAATGTAATTTAGAGAAATCTGTTTAATAGTTTATATATATATATATATATATATATATATATATATATATATATATATATATTGATTAGCAAAGGCTTTTAAGTGTACTGATGTCATGGGCATGTTCATCAAGACATTTCACACTTATACATGATTGACAATACCTTAGCATGGAATTTTCTGGGTTAAATCTGTAGACATGCTTCATGGACATTTTATTTGATAGCACTTTTAACATTTCAAAGATAATTTGTTAGCAAAATGAGTAATTTGTCTCGTCTTTTGTGGGTGGAGAGCAAAGATGCATTTCTGTTGTGGCACACACATGGATATGTTGCTATTGTTACTCTCCTTTATTTGCATCCCACCTGTTCGTATTTCAAATTTCCAGTCTGTTTTATGTTTTTTCAGTGGGTAATAATGAAATTCTACCTTTTCTGTTTTATCTGGGAGCAGTTATTTTGTAGTTATGTGATACTTATGTGTTTTATCCTTCTGTTGTCTTTTAGGACACCTAGGACAATATCACCCAGGCATCTCAATCCTCAAAAACCACCCTTCACTGACCCTGAGAATCAGGTGATTGTGGAAGTTTTTAGGCAACAGGGTGCCTTCCTTCTCGAAAGAGGATGTGGAGATATGTCAAGCAGAATGCAAATTTGGCAGCAGATCATTGCAGATGTTAATGCAGTGGATGGCCACAGCAGGATATATGACCAAGTGCACTATAGAGCCACTGATATTATCTCCTCTGCCCAGAGGACAGTAGCTGCAGTGGTCCGTGATTGGATTGGTACGGCAGAGGCCTGCTACTAAGTCACCATTAACAGCAAATAAAGAGTTCCTGTCCACTGTCAGGGATCCAGACAGCTCCCAGGAAAGTGCAGAACAACATGTCCTTGATATTGGTGCTAGTGTTTCAGGGACAGCAAGCATGTCCCAGGAGGAATCTTTTAGGTAGACCTGAGGTACCAGAATTAAAGAATCTCATCAAACAGTCTAGTGTTTGTGTTCCGGTTTTTTGTATTCTAAGTTATTTTGGAGTATTGGAGTATTGGAGGTGTTTGTTTTTAGACCTTTGTATCTCAGTTGTTGAATACTGTCATGTAGTAAAACAATTTAAATCAATAGGTTGGTTCTGTTTCAAAAGAATTTTTTGAGGGGAGGTGGGGTTGAAGATTGCTGCAGTTAACATCACATTCTGATTGACTACACGTGGGCTTAGGTTGGAATTGTTATCCAAGTTCTTGTTGAAGGTACTGTATAGTTAATGGACATTAAAAGGAGGAAAAGTATTACCCCATGTGTCACTGTTAATTGTGATGACATTGTCCTTACCTTTTGCTTAATTACTTACAGACCATCTGGCATACAGAGGATACCATCATCTGCACTTGGTAAGCTAAACATTTTTATGTTAGTACTGATGAACAATGCAAAGAAATATTTTAGTGCGTGATGTTGATGTCAGAACTGTTGTGTCTATTGCTGTATTGTCTAATAGTCACAGCACTGTTATTTTGTTAGCATATATTGGACTATAATAGTGTGGGTATTAATTGTTCCAGAGTTTGTTGCTTATTATCACAGTTGATCCTAGCAGTGGAAGTGTGGGTTTCTACCACCTGATGTTAGAGTATCAGCAGACTCTGATGATGATGGTGGCCAAACAGAGGCACAATCCAGGGGTGCAGATGTTCAGTCTGACACTGAGGTTGACATACAACCATCCCCTGAAATTCCATTGGACACAGCCAGTAGGCCAACACCTCTCCATTCCAGAGAGCCCACAGATATTGGACAGGTCAAAGGAGAGACAATCAATCAGGGAAGTGTGGTTATTGTGGTTTCAGTGCCTGTTGACTCTGGCTGCAGCCAAAGTGTGGGTGAAGTGTCATGCAGGAGGGATGTTAGGGGTGCTCAAAGGAGGCCTGCTGTCCATCCTCCACCTGATCCAGGTGTCTCTTCCTGTGCCACTCAACATAAGTTTAGGGTCCTCATGGAGGGACAGGTATGTGCCCATAGGTGCTACAGCAAAATGCTTAAGGTTGTAGATGTGGCATGACTGCCTCAACCATATTGCAGTTTCAATAAATCAAATGAATGACAAACTGGAATGAGCAGTTTCTGTGATGGAACATCTGTGGGGAGGGGGGTGGCATCCTCATGGGCGTAGGTTAGCCACATCATCTGCTGTTAGCCAAAGTGGCTGTACCAGGTCATGCTCCCATAGTGGCAGTACTTCCACTGCTCCATCCATGGGTGATTTGTCCACACCCAGACATGGCAGGCCATGTGGTCTTGGTCCTGGGCATACTTGTGAGGGGAGGTCATCCAGCAGACATCAGTCATGTTTAGGTAGCAATAGTGCATCTGACTGTGGGTGTGGACATGCCACTGCAACTCCTGGCAGAGCCAGTTCTCATGGATAGGGACGACAACAATGAATTGTCACCTCTAACATGCACAATTCATACCTGTCTGACATACCAAGACATAGAGTTAGCACAGAGCTTGGCTGTGTTCATGTAGACACACACACCAATTTCATCTGGAGGACACCTACAAACACACACAACAGTTACATGGTTTAGCCATGTAGCTTAAAATTAATTTTGTCTCACTGGCCATTTGTTGGTTTATCCAAATGTCTGCCTGCTTCTCTTTCTTACTCACACACACTCACCAACCTTTTGTGTCAGCCATGGATTCCTGCTCCCCCCCAACATCAGGGATACATAAGCTGTGTAACTGATGCTCAGGGTGCATAATTGACTTAGTGCTTAGTATATCTGCATTTGTGTTGTTGAACCGGTAATTGTAACTTTGACTTATTTTGGTCTTAGAAAGTTAGAAAGTCCATAGCATCAAAATTTTCCATCTTTATTGTGAATGCTCTTTTGAGGGTTGTGAAATCTGAAACTGCAATGTCTAACATTACTTTCTAACTTCTCTCTTTAATGATTTTCCATGCAAACATATCGTGCTAAACTGAGGCCATGCAGTGACTACTATTTTGACTACTATTTTGCAGTGATTACTATTTTTGAGAGGATTGACTGTGTGGATCTTTGATGCCTGAGGCCTACTACTTAATAATGGACACATATAAGTCAAGTAAGTCTCTGCTGTCACATGTTAAGGTAATTTGTGCACAAATCTCCCACCTTCTACTTGCTTACACTACCGAGTAACAAAATGCAAGGCTATGCCAGTCATTCATATTATTACACAATACATTCTAGGTTCAACACTTACCTTGTAAATCCAGCAGTTGCAACAGTTTTAGTTGAGAGGTGACTCTGTCTGATGCAAGCATTACAAAGTCAATACATGTGGAGGTAAAGGTTGTAAGAGTTGCTTAGCATCAGTATTATTATATGTATGTGCATAGGAGGAAGGTTTTAGACCCTTAAGTAATGAGTGAGTGTGCTATGCGTTGTGTCTTAGCCAATGCGAGGGCAAATTGAGCATGCCTATATCTGCCTACACCCACAACAGCTGCTGATCCCGCCTCAAATCCTCACCTGCATGTGGCTTTGGTGACCTTGGCAATGGTGGAGGGATGTGTGCTCCTTCCCCTTATTGATCCTGCTAAAGCTGTTTTCTCAGGATAATGTTGTGCAGCATGGCACATACGGTGAGTATTAGAGTATGTCCATGGATTTTACTGCAGGGCTCCCCCAGATGTATCTAAGCACCAGAACCATGACATCAGCCACCCAAACACATGCTTTATGATATTTCTGGTTTGTGCATGTGCTTCATTATGACATTCTTCAGCAGGTGTGTGTGCATTTCTGATGGGTGTCATCAGCTGCACTTCCAGTGCATAACTTGCATCCCCCAGTAAATTACCCTGTGGGATATCCCTCTAGTGAACATCTGCTACAGTTGGGAGGTGTGCCAGATATGTGAGTCATAGTAACTGCCAGCGTTGCCAGCACACACATTCAAGATGATTCCTTTGGCATTACACATGACTTGGCAGTTAACAGAGTAAAAGCCCTTTCCATTAATGTAGACCATCCCCTTTTCTCTGGGTGGTACCTTAATTTCTACATATGTGCAGTCTGTGGTACTCAGTACTTTAGGGTAGTCTGCTGCAGGATAGAACTCCTGCATATTTCTGGCCCCATCCTCAGGATTATGGGGAAAATATATGTAATCAATAGCATATTGGAGAAAAACATTCAAGAAATGATAGAGAATCCTGGATGCTGATGCCTGTGATACCCCAGCATGTCCCCTGTTCATCTCTGAAAAATACCTTTAGCTAAGATTCTAAGTGCCATACATACCTTTGTCTCCACTGGGATGGGGTCCTCTCGGTTTGACCTGGCTCTGAGTTGAGGATGATAGAGGTTTCAGAGTTCCTGTAATGTGTCTTTATCCACCTTGTAAAGCTCTACAATTTCCACATCATGTAGATTGTGATAAGTTACCCAGGGTCTGAAAACTCTTCTCCTTCTTGGTCTTGGTCTATTAGCAGCAGCAGCATAGACTTTAGCCTGTTGCACAAACGTGAATTAAAGCAACAGCAGCCCCTAACATTGTTTCTGTGTAGACTCCTTTCTGTGGCTGTATTTCCAATAGATTTTGAAATTCACAGGGAAAACCAGCACAGAGTCTGCATGGTTGTTTTATAAATTGTTGAATTTCTCCTCCATCTTGGATTAGTTGATTAGCATACAATGCAGCTGCTTATGCAGTAATTTGCATGCCATGGTGTTTACCTTGTTTGCATGGCTGTGCGTGGCTCTACACACCATATAAACCCGCTTACTGAATTCAAAATGGTGCACTACTGTGTGCATATCTCGGTAATGTGTAGGCTTTATTGAATCTGGCTGAAAGTCTTAAACATCTGTGATAGAGGAAATTTCCTCTAACTTTATTATGTGCATAAATTCCTGATTTACTCAATGCAAGTGTGTGTGTGTGCAATTGTATAAATGTTTTCCACTATCCATCTTATTTAATATTATGGATTTTTTTGTATGTTACAGTGTAGATCTAGTAAAATTACCAACTTCTGAAATTTGTGACTGCCATGTGTGATATGAAGTCTTTCAAAACCTACAATATGACATCTGCCTGATCATGTCTTTTGTCATGAAATATGTGCACATATTCTTACAGTTAGTGGGGACATACTACCTCCTTATTTAATTATGTTTGCCTTGTAACTTGGATGCAGAGGCCATAATGACTATAGTAATATGTTGCAAACATTATTTTACAAAAGAAAAAAAGACAAAATCACTGTGAGGGTGAACATATGTAAGGCAGTGCTAGTATAGAGACAGAGTATATATACCGTAATACTTCCAAAAAGATGATTAGGTCTAAGAAATTATACTGAATTATAAGCCCTGTCATACCATGTTGAAAAAAAAAAAAGAAATACAGTAAATATGTTTTATTTTTTCTCCTTTTATTTATTTATTTTTGTCTTTGACATACCTGTAAGGATTTCAAGCAAAAACACATAATCTCAGGAACTGAGGCCATACTAAGTAAATTGTTTACAGAGTTGCAAAGTATGTTATTTGTCTGGTTTTGTTAACTGTGTAAGTGGACTGAACCAGAGTCCTTGTCAGCCATGACTCAGGTTCAAGGCAGTAAGGAACATAGGAATGGATCTGATCATAACCAGGTTGTTATGTGTTTGAGACATGGATGTCAAAAAATCACCTCAGGAGCCAAAGTTGCCATTAAACACTGCATACAGAAGCATCTTCATCACATTTTTGAAATGTCAGTCTAATTGCTAACCTATTTTTACATTTTTATAAGTGAACCCATCTACTGCTTTGGTCAAAGAATAATCACTTATCAAGGTGGCTGACACAGAACAATTTATGTATTCTATTCCTTCAGGAGACTGTTTATTTTATTAACATGCAATCCCACTTGGGTACAACCTACTTTGATAGTGTTTGAAGAATAGCTTTGAACATTTCTAGTGATTATCTTGGGAGAAATGGCAATTTACTGCTCTTCAAGGAGTTTAAACTACTGGTAGCCAAACATGAAGTTTTTTTTTGATTGGCTGTTTCATTTTGCTGCATTTTATATATTGTGCTAGTTTGCAAGTTATAGACCTTTGTGCAATGCCAAGTTACATGATGCTGAACAGCAGCTGATTAGCAGTTTTCAGTAGTTTACCTTAGAGTGACTGAACAACCTTGTAGAGTATTTGATCATTGGCAAAAATGCTTGTTGGGCTTTTCAGCATAGTTGTATTTTTGAAGGCTGCATGCAGTTAAACAAGGCTGCTACCATGACCATTCCTTTGCTGCAGTTGTGTCATTCGGCTTTTCCCAGTTAGGGGTCGCCACAGTGGAACTCCGGTCCGCTAATGCTTGGAAGTAGATTTTTACGTGCTGAGTTGCCAGCCCTGATGCACAACCTTCAACGAATGTATGCCTATTCACGCATGTGTCCACGCAGAAGACGCTCTAGCTGAGAATCGAACTGGACAGCGTCATACTGTGAGGCGACAACGCTACCACAGTTTTCACTGTGCCTCTATTCTTTGAATTATGTGTGCCTCAGTTTTGCTGCATTGCTACCAGCTGAGCATAGACTCCTTATTGTGGAATTAGCAGCTGACCAGCTATGCTGTTCGCAAGTAATGTGGATGTGTTTGCACTAAACTGCTCTGAGTTGGTTGGAATTAGTTGTGCCTTCACCTGGATTAGTTCTTCTTCTATACCTTACAGCTAAATAAGCTAATAACAATATATCTTGAGCATTTAGATTAAATCCAAAATCTCCTGGGACAAGATGGAAGGAAACCCTGTCTGTATCCTTCTTGCTGCTGCCTCATTGTATGTGATACTCTTAGACAGTGTAGGATCTACTATATGATCACCATTAATGAACTTCTGCTCGATACAACTAATTTGGTTGTGAGACGTATAAATATCTAGCCAGTCAAGCAGCATCCCTCTCACTTAATAAGATCACCTGATAGCATCATATACGATCTTCCACAATCTTATCACAGCCATACCAAGCTGACTCATGCTAAGGCTTTAAAAAGTCACTGCTTAAACCTACTAGGATTAAGAAAATTCGATCTCAGCAAATATCCATAACCATATTGGCATCATACATACACATAGTAAAGGATCATCAGGCGGTAGAATGCAAACCGTCTAATACCTCAGGATCATCAGGCGGTAGAATGCAAAACATCTAGTGCCTCAAAGTATATGAGTAGAAAATGTAATGGCTTAAATAATTGGTGAATCTGTTTTTCATGCACCCTGACTGCACATGGACAAGTCTGAATAAATGCAGGGTTGTGGTTATTTGTCTTTCTCTTGCCAGGATCGATGATGTCCCAGGGGTTCTAAAGTCCTTCTCATTAGTCAGATATGACTACAACCTAGGGGTAATCCATATAGTCATGCATGACTTTAGGCACACAACCTTGAGAGACATGCAGAGGGGCATGTTGGATAATGATATCTAAATACAAGGAAAAGATAATTAGTTTCAATAACTGGTTTAGAAGTCAGTGTCATTCAGTGTGGGGGACAGTATGTATCAGCATGGGATGAAATGACTGATAGTCCATTTTCTTTTCCAAGAATGTCCTGCACTTCTTGTTTCATGGCTTCTGAATACTAGCTAAAGCCTTTGCAGCCTCATAATGCCTTTTTAGGCTGACTCTTGATAGTGGGTATCCTAATGTAGCAGATATCATCACAGCTATTTCCATCCAAAAATCAGATCATGCCAAGATGGCTCTTTTCAGTGACAGAAGGCATAACAACAAATTGCCAAATCTTAAACCTCTCCTACAACCTGAACACATACATGCTTATATAGTTACTGAGACTTGGTTTCGGTGTAAAGAAAACACTTCCTTTCTACCTGGACTTTTTGCCTATGATGTTTTCAAACCTGATGTAATGGTGTTTTCATGTTTGTTAAGGACAACATCACCATTAGATTGATTCCCAGAGACACACAGAATAATGTCACTGAACTCAAACTTATCCTGAGCAAGTCAAACTGTCAACTTAAGGCCTGCTGCAGGGCACTCTCCATGTCCTGTAATGACCATATCAAATTCCTAAATGTATTTTATAATGAGAAATTCCAACTACCCCTTAATAAACTGGAGTACTTATACTTTCAAAGCTGATTATGTCTAAACATCCTTAGACTTAATATATAAGAATGACTTGAAGATACAGTTAATAAACCCAAGAGAGGGCATAATATTCTTGACCTGGTCAAAATTAATATAACAATTACATGTACCAGTCCACCACTCTAGTTTCTCCATCCCTTGTTAGGTCTGTAAATAAACTTTTAACATTCTCTTTCAAAATCATTAAAATCCCTGCAAGTCAATAATTCGGAATTTACTGACTTCTAAAAAATATACTCAAACTCTGTAACAAGCTATCCATATTCTCTTGTAACATCACTAGAACTAACACTGATGAAAATGGTAATTATGCAAAATAGCTATGTTTCCACATTGATAAGTGCCTAGAACTGGCTGTCCCTACTAGAACCAAATACAATAGGAAGTTAAGAAGAGACCACCTTTGTGGTCCCTCAGCTTAAATAAAATCTATAACAAGAGAAAAAGAAAAGAGTTTTTAAATCTTACATCAAATCTAAAATTCCTCATATGAAAGACTGCATCAAAAATATCAGTAACAAAGTAAAAGCATCATTCATCAACATAAATTGACATCTGAAGCAAAGTCCTTCTTTAGTCACATGATGAAATTATAACATAATACCCAGCAGCGTTTTAAACTTATCCAAAGTGGCACCACTCACTCAGAACCAGTAGACAACCACAACGTAAATATACATGCAGACAAATTTACTGCAGACTTTACCCCTGAAACAAATGTCCTAATTCTACAAATTTCTGCATCCCTTACATCTCCTATTATGACAAAGGAATGAGTACTGGAAATGCTTTCAAAGACTAAAAATATCCACTCCATAGGGCCTTATAATTGACATGGATGACTAATAAAAAGAGCAAACATCCTTGTGGAACACTTTCTTAAATAGTTTATCCTGAAATTAGCTACAAGATTTTCTTCAAAGTGTGGTGAATTGCAGTGGTGATGCCCGTACACAAGGGGGGGGGGCCTCTACCTCAGATCCAGAAAACTATAGATCCCTCAGTCTGGCTAGTCTGATTTGCAAAGCCATTACTTGTGTCATATCTGACCTCATAAACTATAATAGCAAATCCTTATCAGGCTAGATTCATGTCTGTTTTGTGAAGCAATTTTTTATGGCAGTAGGCATAATCTTTGACATTTCTGAATCACATCACTGTCTAAGTAACTACAAGATGAAATTCTTCTTCATCTGCAAGTAGTACCAGAATCATTTGCCAGTTCTTGGAAAAAAAGAAAAAAAAAATCTTTCCTTTATCATGACTAGAAGAAACTTATGTCAGCTAACTTTTAACATCTCATTTAAAACAAAAGCCATTTAACCCCAAAAGGCTTATCATGGTGTATGGCAATAATATGCTTTTGCACATTGTTTTTGTTAGAGACCATGGTGACTATATTCCAGAACCGTCCTTGGAATATTTTAAGACTTCTACAAATACAGACACTGAAATTCTGTCAGGAAAACATGCATGTGCCTGAGGAGTGTATTCTAGTGACTTCTGTTTATGTGGAGTAGCAGCAGACAGCTACACTAGGTACCGTGTGCAGACCTACAGCTGACATATTAATGTGCAACATAAAAACTGGTTTACACTATGAAATAATGTATCGGAAGACTTTTTTTTTCTTTTGGTGGGAGGCAAATTACGAAGACAAAAATGTTTCTGCAAGGCCTTCATTCTAAAACATATAAAATTAACTCAAACTTTCTGTCAGAACATTTTAACATTTGTCTCATTCTTTCCCTTCTGTCATACTATATATCAAAAACTATGACATTTCACTTCAGACATTTTCAGATGGGTCATGCCCTGAAAGTCACATTTAAAAAAAAATGTGTCCATTTAAACTTTCAAAGTACAAATTATACCTGCTAAGATTATTTAGTTTGTATGTCTGCTACTAATACATTTTCAGTGAGACTTTAGCTAGTACATTGGCAGGTACCAGCAGAGTTTGTTAAGTATCATCTCATGTATTTTGCCACCATGATGAGATGAATATATGAACAGTTATGGCATTCAGCTCATGAAGTCTGAAGGAATAAGCTCAAAATTCTAAAACTATACAAGTGTAGATAAGGTATTTCAGACAGAAGGCACATTCTGTATTCTCCTTCAACAGCAAAATATTTCCATAACTTCCACAATGACACTGCACAACCATAATTTTTATCAGGTTCAATAAAAGTCAAAGTCAAAGTAAACTTTATTGTCAATCTGACATACACAGCAGTGCAAGCTGAATGAAATTATGTTGCTTTGGTCCCCATGCAAGACATAACAATGAACACAGAGTTTTGAATGACAGTAAGACTAATGCACATACAGTAATAATTAAAATATTAACAACACAATAAATTATCACAACTGGACAGGAAGGCATTAGACAGTATTATACCAGTAGGTATAAATATAGGTGAAGAGACTTCACATTGTGATAGCTTACAATATTGCAATTCATCAGTTGTAGAATAATATATTCTGATGTTCATTTTGCACATGGTTAGAACGGTGACTTACTTCATGACTATTGTACATTCAAGAAGTAATAGCGTAAGAAATTAGGCTAACTGTGCCAGTTATTGAAGCAGTTTGCCAGAGTGATTACTACAGATGAAACTTTGTAGCAAGTGGCATATTGATCTAATTATCTGCTGTCATGCCTGGCATTCAAGTTAAAAAAAAAATAAAACACAAAACATTATGGGTGTTTTATATATATATATATATATATATATATATATATATATATATATATATATATATATATATATCCAAAAAGCAATAACCAGGTTCCCAACGATGTAAATGCCTCTCGGTAACCTCCGAAAACAAATAAATAAATCCAAATAATCAGGCAGAGAGGCAACCAGAGCATAAAGATAATAAAAGTCTTTCACAAGACAAATAATCCAAAATTCAAGCAGAGTAAAAGTAAACGAATTAAAGTCCGATTTACTTTTACTCTGCTTGAATTTTGGATTATTTGTCTCGTGACTTTTATTATCTTTATGCTCTGGTTGCCTCTCTGCCAGATTATTTGGATTTTTATATATATATATATATATATATATATATATATATATATATATATATATATATATATATATATAAAAACTTTCAAATCCTGAAGCCCATAACACCGAATATCAGAATTTCGAGATGACAATAATGAACACTCACAGTCATGAATGGCCAATTTATCCCAGGGCAAGGAAACACTTGGCCAACATGTGGAAATATGCCTTTTTCTCCACTGTAATCCTGGAGTTGGTATATATAGCTAGGGGGGTGTGGAGGGTACAGCCCCCCCACATTGGGTGGTGTGGGGGTATACTACCCCCTGCTAGGTGGATTTTACATTGGCCGATGTGGTTTAGTTACATGATAGACATATTTATACAGCTACAGACAGAGTTTGAGTAGAGTTGTGTTATTCTTTGTATAGTACTGGTGTTACAGGGTTTGTGTGTACATACTAGTTTACCTTGGAATGCAGTATGTCTATCAACTGTGGGCCTATCCTCTTGATGGCCAGAGGTGTGCCTATCATGTTTTGTCTGTCCACCACATAGGCCCTGTGTCAGATATTTCACTGGCAGTGTGTGTGTTGAGTGCTATCCATACATAGCTGCATCCATTTATGTTTCTAACCTCAAATCCCTGACTTAGGGTATGTTGCAGACTATCCTGTAACACCACCAACTTGCTTAGTGTATGGCAACAGTTTTCCACATATGGGCCTGTGTTCCAGCCTCTGTCCTCCACCTACATACCAAGCTTTGCATGTACGACATGTTGTCAGGGGTTGTTCTGTAGTGGGCAGAAGGAGGTGTGCCCAGTATGCCCTGGCCTTGGCAAAGAGGCAATGCATAGCACATGCACTGACACAGTAGAGACCAAGGGAATGACACCTCTCTCTGACTCGCACATACTGTAAAAGGAATGCCAAATATGACACTACCTGTGCTCAACCATGTATAGGGAGTGTACTGTGTGTATCCGACATAGGCAGCCCACCAGCACCATCTGCAAGTCTGGCACACCCTCAAGGTAAGTCAATCAACCTACCATTTGGCAAATGGAGTAGAATGTGTCACCTGTAGCTATGGTATTGATGTGAGCATGCAAGGGAATTGGGTGGCTGTAGCCCAGTAATCTCTGGGGTGCATCCCATAACTGCGTACTGCTGTAGTGTGATAAATTAGTTAGGTAGGAGCTCTAACCCCAGATGTGACAACTGTGTGAGTGTGTGTCTGTTTGTTTGAGTGTCTGCCTGTCTCTGACTGTGTAGAGAGCAATGCTTTTTAGGGTACTTGCACTCCTTACAATTCATATACTCAACTTTGGCAAGGCTGCTGATGTCAGCCACCTAGAAACACACCTCTGGGAAAGTTGTAGTCCAGTAATCTCTGTAGCACATCCTGTAACTGCATACTGCTGTAGTGTGATATAGAACTATGGTAGGATTCCATCCCCACCCATGGCAGTTCTCGATGTTTTGTGTGTGTTTCAATGTCTGTGTACTGAGCAATGAATCATAGGCTAGTCACACTCAGTACATTTCAAATGGCCTACTTTGGCAATCCTGCTGATGTCATTCATTGTGAAGTACACATTTGGGAAAGGAGTTCTCTAGTAATCCCCATGGTGCGTCCTATAACAGCTCCATGCTGTAGTGTGATAAAGACCTATGTTAGGGAGTCTCTACCCACACATGTTGGTTGTGGATTTTTTGTGTGTGTGTCATTGTCTGTGTAGGGCACAATGCATTTCATGCTAGTCACACTCACTACAATTTGAATGTCCTACTTTGAAATTCCTGCTGATGTCATCCAATGTTATATACACCTTTGGGGAAGGAGTACTCCAGTAATCTCCATGGTGCGTACTATAACTGCATAGTGTTGTAGTGCAATAAACTAATAGGTAGGGGTTCTACACCCAGATATGTCAGGTCTGTGTGCGTGTGTGTGTTTCTTACATGTATCCTGTGTGGAGGTGGTTGTGAGTGTGTGACACCTGTGGCCAAAGTGGAGTGGGTTTTGCATATTTCTTAAATGGTGGCCCTACTATATATCACAATTTCCACTGTACAGAGATAACAGATGTGAAATAGCTGAGAGGCTGGGATACAAAGCCACACGCATACATGTGACATCAAGGCCAGGCAATCACAGTTAGCAACCCCAATATTACCCAGAGCACACTCTCAACCCATGTCTCATACACACGCACATGCCTAGGCAACAGCCAATATATGGGTAGTACACTGCATACTGGCCAATGATAACAACTATGGGGTGATAGCTGTGGGCTACAGAGGGCATGGCACCCTGTTCATCTGTCCAATATGCACATACATGCAGACAGTGCACTTTTCCCATGTTCCCCAATGGACACCTAAAACACCTGTGGTGCCATCATATGTGACCCACAAAGGACATACCATGCCTGACAACATGCCCTGTATTGACAGATGCCACTGACACCAAAGAATGCCATGTTATCAATTTAGGTGCAGGGTAAACCTGCTGCTCATTACCTGTTCCCGCCACAGGTGAGCAAGACTGGCACATCTGATGATAATCTGTGTTCACAACATGGGCCAGACACCCCAGGTACAGTTCCACATGTCATTGTACATGTATGTGGGAGGTGTGCACATCCCAGATACCGTCCATGTCATGGACTAAGGAACACATACATGGCAAGCAATGCAGAGCATTGGCCACATACAATAGTCACCCAGGTGAATGGATGGGGGATACAATACCCACCTGTGTAAGCAAATGCAGACACTACATGTCATGTGGCCTGATGCCAAGGTATACCCATTACCTAGCCTTGTACAACTGTCTGGCACAGTCGACCACCACACACCCAAGCAGACATGCACCCATGCGTGTCAGTACTGACACCCTTTGTGTTTGTGTGTGTGTTGTGTGGTGCGTATGCTCACATCCACACTCTCTACAGACCCCATGGACATACTGAAGCATGCTGTCTGATGTCAGATACCTCCCCATACCCTTTGCCCATACATCTCCCGTATGACCCGAGTGGTGCATGCAATACCTCCACAGAGATGTGTTGTGGCAATCCCACTACTGATGTGTTGTAATCCTGGCCCTGCCAAGTCTGTCAATGTGTGTGCATCCCTGTGAGAGTGTGGCTGTGTTGATGCTGGCACCTGTTTATGCAGACAGGCATGTGTACATCACCTACCGTATAGCTACCGTATCCCTGTTGCAGATGTCAGTGACCATCACATATATCTTCTGAGGGCTCCACAACAGGTAACCCATGTGGTGTATCCAGTAACTGCATAGAACTGTGATAGCACTACATAGTCGTCAGGGGTTTGATACCCTGGTAGGTGTGCGACACAAGCATGCTTAGGTTTTACTCTCCAACCACTCCCTAACTTGTCTTTGCCTCTGTTTGCCTCTCTCACTCCATCTCTGGTGGATGTGGAGACCTACACCTGCTTTGCTTGGCAGCAGGATGTGTATTTAAGTGATGCTCATGATCAGCTGATGGCCTCTGCAAAAATTGCAGCCCTCTCCTAGCTGATTATATGTGTAACAGCTGTGGTAACATTCCCATAGCTAATTGCATGGAAACACACTCCAATATCTGGGAACATCATGTTGGTGTTTGCCCTTTTCATTCACTGTGAGAAGGAACGAGATCTGTTGTTTGGCAAAAAGCATCTGAGGTGGATTGAGGAGTTACCTTTAACAACATACACTGTGGAAACAGGGCAACACACAGGAGGGGGATATACCTGACCTGACTAAAGACTTTAAGTGCTGCTATACTGCATTTGGAGTACTGTTGGTTTAACAGTGTGTGTGTGTGTGTGTGTGTGTGTGTGTGTGTGTGTGTGTGTGTGTGTGTGTGTGTGTGTGTGTGTGTGTGTGTGGATATGACTGTCCTACATGTCTCAATACCTACCATGTCAGTTCCATGTTTATGAGGAATCCCCATCTGCAAGGTCATCTGCAGACAGGGCAGTGTGTTGTGCCTTTGGTGTCATGTGTTACCAATGGAGTATCTTTCTGTGGACTGCAGAAGGTAGTGTGAGGATTGCAGTCTGTAGATGGTGAAAGACATGACAGTTACTGGCTTCTTATCCCTCATAGGACATATAATGCAACAAACCCTGTTACGACAGGAAATGTATGAGGTTATCACAGCAACATGTCATTAATGGCCCTGTGTATGTGCTTCCAGCTACAACTCTGTCAACCTGTGTATATATGTTGTGCATGAAGTGGTGCATATGTGATGTGCACCATAATTAGTGTCATCATATCTGATAACAAGCCAGTGAGATATCAGACTGCTACACATGTTATGTACAGTAGGGGTTATATTTGATGACATAACCTAGACAGTCTGTGGATGTTTGTACAGTACTGAGGTCTGTGTACTTATGGTGAATGTCGACAGTGTGTGTATTGTTAATATGTACTTTAGCCTGTGTACAGACTGTGGTAGATGTCATTGTTCTAGGTCCTGTCCTATCTGATGTTACATGCAGCTCCACTGTATGGTACTGTATTGGCATACATGTTTGTAGGGCCATACACACACATGCCCCATACCACAGACAGCCATCAGACCAAGCTGTGTGGCAGCCCAGGATATGTAGGGTCAGCCTGTGAGTGGCACATATGAGGATGGTGTCGAACCGATAGTCCATACACTGTAATATTATGGTAGCTTAACATATGTGGCTGTGGCTGTGGCTGTGGCTGTGTTCACATTGGTTGTGGTTATGCACCTTCACACAGATGTATCTTACCCTGTGGTGTGACATGCCTGTAGAGCCTGCTATATATATGCAGGTACATAAGAATTCCCCCATAGGAGATGTAGGCCAGTGTTGATCCAGTCTGCCTGTAGCCTGCACAATGCATTGTTACATGCCTAGCAGCTTAGTGTACTTACCCATTGAGATCTCATGTGCAGATACTTGCCAGATGTACTGCTGCCAGGCTTACCTTAACAATCATGTATGTCAGCCAGAGCAGTGGGATGCTGTACAGATGTATGTCAATATCTGGCAGGTAGAATGTGGCCATGGCACCCCTGTTCCAACGGTTATTATGTGTCAGGCCAGACAGGGTGTGTGAATGCTTAACCTGTGGTCGCAAATGTATTCCAGTCGTTATGTGTTATACCCATCTACATGGCTGTCTACATCCATATTGTCAGGAATGGTACACATGTTTAGCACTAAGGGGTTATGTGTATACCTCTGGACTATACAGAGTGTGTCAGAATGTCCACATATATTGGCCAGCATCTCTGCTGCAGTCCACAGGGGCATTATGTGCTAGCAGCGGTACTTTACTATGATGTCTTTAGGATATCTATCAGTAGCTATACGCAGATGTGACCTCCAACACACACCATATCTGTGAAGACAATCCCAATGACAGTAGAAATAGTCTACTAATATACCTGGTATACATACCTGACATCCCATTGCACTACGACTGTGATACTATAGAGGCTGGAGTAGGGCTACACTCCATGTCCAGGAGATATGGTGGAAATATATGTACATATTATTATCCAGATAGCCATATATATATATATATATATATATATATATATATATATATATATATATATATATAATTACACATGTGTAGCACTTCCAATCACAACTGTCATGGCAACCACCTACTCTAACCTCCTACATCATGTGGGTGTGGTCCCTTTACATTGCCTGTGTGATGGACAGCCTTCCTGTGTGTGGGCATCAGTGTTACAGACATCAGGTAACAATACCTCTTACAGGAGAACCAGCACACTCAGGGCAGCTACATATTTTTAGGAGGTTCAGGAACTACAGGCAGAGTGTGCATAGAGGTGTGCTATGCTTTATATAGTACTGGTATTACAGGGTGTGTGCGTACATACTACTTTACCTTGGAATGCAGTCTGTATGCATAGCTCTCAACTGTGGGCCTATCCTCTTGGTGGCCAGAGGTGTGCCTATCATGTGTTGTCTGTCCACCACACAGGTCCTGTGTCAGATATTTCACTGGCAGTGTGTGTGTTGAGTGCTATCAGTACATGGCTACATCCATTTTTGTTTCTAACCTCAATTCCCTGACTAAGGGTATGTTGCAGACTATCCTGTAACACCAGCAACTTGCTTAGGGTATGGCAACAGTTTTCCACATTTGTGCCTGTGTTCCAACCTCTGTCCTCCACCTTCATACCAAGCTTTGCACATATGACATGTTGCCAGGAGTTTTTCCATAGTGGGCTGTGAGTATATCACACTGCCATTGCTGCCATCAGTCCACTGCTGTTGTATCCTCCACACATACGGTGGGGCTGGGGCCATATATGTGTGGGCGTCACCTACACAATACATGTGTGGTCGTATGACCTCCAGAGGCCAATGTATGTAACAGTGGTATATGGCCCTGTATTATTGAGTCTGGGGGGAGGAAGCACCATAAATGACCTAGGCTGTTAAAAAATGAGGGGGTTTCAGGGGTGAGCTGCCTTAAGGTATCTGGATGTACAGTAACATATAATTCACCTATATTTACATTACTTACATAAATTGGGTTAATGCAAGCCTACTGCCTCCTGCCATACAGACTGTTATGCTTGTCAGTGTGCATGTGATGGTGTCAGTTATGCCTTGTTATGTAACAGTTACAACCCATTTGGTCACATGACATCTTTATCACCTAGTGATTTTAGTGAGTGTAAATAGAGGCTGCTGAACTATACACTTGCATTACATACTGTTGATTGTTTGAAATCCTGTGGCCCAGTCTGTCCTCACTATTGTACAATTTGAAGGGCTTGGCCTGAACAGCAACAGTTGTGAACATTTCTAGACTACTGTATTAGTATAACTGTTTCACAGCTGCATTACTCTGTTTATATGGATGTCAGTGTCTGAACAGCTATATGACATGGCATATAAAATTTCAATAGTACAGAATTAAAGGTATTCCATTTCTGCAAACCTGTCTGTGGTGTTTTCCCTATGACCTCTCTGTGGGTATATGTTGCAGGCAACAAATGTCGTTTGCTTGGTTGGCCCATACAGTGTCCAGTTGTTCCGGTGTTAACTGTAGGCATAGTGGCTGTTCCATATTGGGTGCACCTTCTACATATGTATCTTACTGTGCATATATCTGCATGTGTATGTGTAGTCACATGTATATCTATATCTATATCTATCTATATCTATCTATATATATATATATATATATATATATATATATATATATATATATATATATATACATATCTGTGTCTGTATCCTGGGGATGTTGATGGCTTCCACATTTTATATTTCCTATGGGAGGCAGACTGTACTGCATGATATGTAATCAATACCAGCCTGGCATCATACAGGTGGGATGTGGTACTGTTAACATCTTTTGCCCATGTTGTGTCAGGTCCTCGTTATGGGATCTGCAACACTTAGTAGTTTATTGCAGGATGGACGTGTTTGGCTGTGGCGGGATGCCTATTCATACAAGACGTATAGTGTGTGGGGCCTCTCAACCCCATTAAAGGTGCATGTGGGCATATGTGTTTTTGTTAATCTGCCATTGCTATCTACAGATGTAAGGCCATATATATCTATATAGATATATATATCTGCTGATATATATATATATATATATATATATATATGTATATATATATATACACACACCTATGTCCGTATATACCTACATAGCTATATATCTGTGTACACATATGAAAATTGCTGTGTATATGTAGATATATAGGTGTAGATACATATATGTGTCTCTGTAGACATTTGCATGTATATATGTTCATATATATTAATATATATGTATATAGTTTTAGAAATATATATTTTATGTATATATATATATATATATATATATATATATATATATATATATATATATATATATATATATATATATATATATATATAAACACACACATGCATTTATAGATATGTAGTATCTGTTTAGATATTAGTATATTTACACACACATACATCTAGATGTTAGTACACATTCTATGTACTGTTGCATGACTGGACTGGATGACAGGTTTCTAAAAACATTGGATATATTTGTATCTGTCATGGCTTAGTGGTAAATCACTTTGTCTATAGTGTGCAGGGTTCAAGCCTTGCAGGAGATGTTTATTTTGTTGCTGGGCAGAATTCAGCCTGTTTGATACAGGGTGATTAAGGCACTTTTGAGCAGTTGTAAGTGGGTTTAAGCCTGTTTCCACAGTGGTAAGCACTGCCCACACAGGTTAAGCAATTTAGAAGCTAACTGTGTGTAAGACACTGTAACCAGATGTCAGCAGTGCTTAACTCCGTGCAAACCCACGCAAACCGGTTTACAACTGCTTTAAAGTGTCTTAATCACTCTGTATCCAATGGCCCATGTTCTGCCCAGCAACAAAATAAACAGACTCTGCAAGTCTTGAGCCCAGGACCCTACAAACAATAGTCAAAGTGATTTACCACTTAACCATGACACATATACATAAATCTGATGTTTTCACAAACATATCATCCAGCACAATCATTCAACAGTACAGGAAATGTAGTAATATCATACCACACAACCTCTTAAGGCACGAATTCTGGACAAAGTGTGTTAAAATGTGGGTATAAATAAGGATATATGTCAATTATTGTTCTCATACACTTAAAACATTGTTAGTTAAAAAGTTATATGTAGTAAAACACAAGTTTGAAGGATTCGAAGTCTGAAACACAAAGGTGTTGTCAGTAGTTACTGACTTCAGTCCTGAGATCATCCATGTCAATTGCAAAGAGAATGAGGTACAGGCCAAAATGCATGCACATATGGACAAATATATATCTGTAAATGTAGACAGGTGGACAACTATATGTATATATATATGTATGACTCACAAATAATCATATAACATCAATTGTATATAGATAGATAAATATATTCATATGTATGTATATATATATATATATATATATATATATATATATAATTATGTAGATATACATATATATATATATATATATATATATATATATATATATATATATATATATATACAGATAAAAATGTGTATAGCATGTCCACATGGGAACAACATCCTAAACCACTCACTACAACAAAACAGACCATATGCACTGTTAATGGGGGTGGGGGCACAAATGAGGGATACCTGCTAATTACTGCTATGTTGCCCCCCTCCGCAGCCCTAACATATATGCTGTGCAATCCAAAATCCAGCACATGCAGTTCCTGACTTCAGGACCTCTACAACACAGGTATAATGCTTTAACAGTAACCCAATTCACCTGTAAACTGTCAGGGCAATATCTGTAACATATCAAGCAGACATGTCATTTTACCGTAGGGAATGTATAATGTGGAAGGAGTACACATAACAATGGTGCACATATGCACACACATCTATACATTGACAAATATATTCATATATGTATATATATATATATATATATATATATATATATATATATATATATATATATATATATATATATATATATATAGATATATAGATATATGTATATATATACCTGAATATATATGTGATATGTAATGAGGGATGAGTACAGTGGGACAATTACCCTCTTTCCTCTGGATTAAAAGCCCTCAGTGATGAGGTGTGCACATAGCCTGGTATTACAGGTGTGCTCTCTGGAGCATTGAACCAGGTTCCATTTACTGTTCAGATATCGATGTTACCCATTTGTAGGTGTGCCTCAACAGAGTGCCTTTTTAGGTTTCAATGTCTAGCATTGAGTAGCCTTACCTTTAGTTTTGCATGTTTGTATTTGTTATGGTGATGGTTTTGTCCCTTGAACCTTGCCTACATAAGGCACTATGGGGGTGCCAAGAGCTGTAGCCAGTAACCTGAATCCCAGGGGCAACAGGTGCAGACCATCTCTGGCAAAGCATCGTGGCTTGTCAATCATGGCATCCCAGGCAGCCAAATACTGGATCCCCTTTGAATGACATCAGGAGCTTAGTCAGTTGTTGGAGTCATTGCTGTGTATATGTATATGCGTGAGTGTTCATATGTATATATATATATATATATATATATATATATATATATATATATATATATATATATATATCCATGGGACCTGACAATATCCAAGGCTGCATTCTACATGAACTACTGAATGAACTGGTACCCTACTTAAGTACCCTGTTCAATCATAGCCTCACCTCAGGCTTTGTGCCCACTGAATGGTGCACTGTGACGGTTATCCCCCTCCACAAAGGGGGAGTCACGACGGACCCCGGGAACTACCACCCCATTAGCCTGACGAGCCTGGTCTGCAAGGCCATGGAACGTATCATCATGGAACTCATAAACAAAGACATTGGTAATCTCCAAACTCTGGACCCTACCCGGTTCAGGTTTGTAAAAGGCAGATCATGTCTCCTAAACCTGATTGACTTCTTTGAAGCAGTTACCAAAGCCATAGATGAGGGTAAGGTGGTTCACACAGCTTATCTAGATCTTGCCAAGGCTTTCACCACCATCCCCACTCTGAAATTATAGTTAATCTCAGTAAACTAGGTATAAATCCCTATGTCACAAGATGGGTTGCCAACTGGCTCACAGACATAACCCACACTGTGAAAGTAGCAGACTCCAAATCTGACTTTAGACCAGTGACAAGTGGAGTACCACAGGATTCAGTCCTGGGTCCTCTCCTGTTTGGTATCTACTTCTCTGAAATACAGGCTAACACAGAAGGTCTTTGGCTAACAAAGTTTGCAGATGACTGCAAACTAGGAGCTATAATAGAAACTCTTAATGATGTGGACATACTACAAAAGGGCCTCATTGAGACAGATGCCTTGTGTCAAAGCCATGGCCTGAAGCTCAATGCCAAAAAGTGTATTGTCATCCCCTTTGGTAAAAACGTTGTACCCATGAACTACCACATAAATGGTAGTCTACTTAATGCTGAAAGTGTGATAAGAGACTTTGGAACACAGGTGGACAGTAATCTCTCCTTTGATAATCACATCACTACAGTGGTCAAGAAATCCTTCTATGTGGCTCACCTCATCACAAAAGATTTGTCATCCAGAAAAAAAGAGGTCATTGTTCCCCTCTACTCATCACTCATTAGACCCATTATAGAGTACAATGCCCCTTTTGGTATGTACCTCACAAGACATCTACAACAACTGGAAAGGCCACAGAAATACCCCACAAAGACGATTACTGGCCTCAAACAAATGCCCTACACAGACCATCTCAAAAACTCCAGCTTTACTCCGTCACATATCGCCTACTCAGCAGCAATCTCTGCCTAACATACAAAGCTATGTCAAGCCCAGAGCTGTTGGACATGCTCCACTTAAAGAAATCCCAATCCCTCCGAGCTACACGCTCTAGGGATTTAAACCTTGTCACCACAATAAACATAACATGCTGGATGCTGGAGGGATAGATTCCTGTCCCCAGAGACTTCCCATACTCTGGAACAGACTACCTATCTATGTCAAACAGAGCTCCTCATTAGCACTCTTCAAGAAAAGTCTTGATGATTGGAAGGGAAATAGGAAATTCACCCCAGGGTCACTTCTGTGGCTCTGCTCGAGAGGGTGTATGAACTGCTTTGCCTTCATCGATGGCTCTAGTGACTGTTTCAAAAAAGTCCACCAGGTTTAAAAGACAGGATCTGCCTTTTACAAAGCCGAACTGGGTAGGGTCAATTGTCTGTAGGTCCCCAATGTCTTTGTTTATGAGTTCCATAATGATCCTTTCCATAGCTTTGCAGACCAGGCTAGTCAAGCTTATGGGGTGGTAGTTTCCAGGGTCTGTAGAGGTGCCATCTTTGTGGAGTGGAACCACTGTAGCTGTACACCAGTGTTCAGGGACGTATCCTGTAGCAAGGCTAAGATTAAACAGCATTCTTGTGTGCAGGTTTAGCTCCTCTAGGAGTTCATGTAGCATGCAACCCAGGACACCGTCAGGTCCCATGGATGCTGTATTTTTAGCTTCGCTGAGGGCAGCTCTCACCTGAACATCTGAAATTTCAGGGAGGTTGCATTCAGCTGAGATATTTATTTCATCTTTTGGGGGAGAGGGAGGGGAGAAATTTGCACTGAACCTGTCTGCCAGTATGTTGGCAATATCTGTGGGTTCAGTGTATTTTTTGCCGTTATGAACTAACTCTGTGCATATCTGAGGGTTTCCGCCCAGGTTTCTAACATAACTGAAGAAGGCCTTGTGATTATCTTTAGTGTCCTTAGCGATTTTTCTCTCGAAGTTGGCCTTTGATGATTTTATTAGCGAACATAGTTTTTTGCTAGTGCTGATCAGGGATGCCTTCCCTTTATGGGATTTTGCTCTGTCTTGCAGTAGCTTCCTTCTCTTGTTATAAAATTTGTTTATGGCTGGGGTCCACCAGATAGGATGCCTGCCTTTGCTGGAAAGGGTCTTGGTTTTATTTGGGATTGCATGATCCATGCATTCTTGGAGATGCCCGTAGAAAGCATTTGTGAAGGATTCAGCAGTGTGGGATGTGGTTTCCACTGGCCCAGCGGGCTTGAAGGATACCATTTCAGTCCTAAGGAGTGTAAAGTCAGCTTTTGAGAAGTTTCTCACTGTGGTCTTTTGTGTTGGGGGGGTGGAGGGGGGATATGAATATCTAGGGTTATTAGTTTATGGTCTGATCTCACTAGTGAGGGGTATACTTCCAGTGTTGAGCATTTTGTCCCCATGTTTGTGATGATCAGGTCAAGTATATTATTTCCCCTTGTGGGGGAGGTGACTAGTTGTTCCATCGCATTTGAGTTGATGAATTCCAGGAACCTTTGGCCTAGGGTGTTGGGGCTTGAGTAATGCACCCAGTCTATGTTTGGGTACTTGAAGTCTCCCAATATGATGGTATTTGGTGAGACATTCATATCCTCCAGTGTCTTCAGGAAGGCTTAATGGAGTTCCTGAGATTGCGAGGGTGGTCTGTAGCATGCTACAAGTTGTATAGCAGTTTTGCCTACAGTTAGTTGCACATGGATGGTCTCCGATGCTTCGTGCATTGCCACTAACCTGGAGGTGTGGGTATCTTTAATGAATATGGACAATCCCCCTCCTTTTGTGGTTCAGCCCAGGTTTTGGGGCCAAAATGCATGATACGAGGTATAACCTGGTAGGGCTGGGGTGCTCTCAGGAGCCTTGAACCAGGTTTCAGTTACTGCACAGACATCGATGCTCTCCATACTGAGGAGTGCTTCGAGAGCCTGCATCTTGAGATTTAGACTTCTGGCGTTGAGCAGCATTACCCTTAGTTTTTTTCCTTTATTGTTTTCTAAGGTGGTGGGTTTGTCTTTTGAGCCTTGCCTAAAAAAGGCACTATGGGGGTGGCAAGAGCCTTAGCCAATATCCGGAAGCCCAGTAGTGACAGGTGCAAGCCGTCCCTTGCAAAGCAGAGTGGCTTGTCCAGCATGTCATCCCAAGCAGACAGACATTGGATCCCCCTAGAATGACACCAGTAATTGAGCCAATTATTAAAGCTGATCATCTTGTCTTTGTATTGTGGCATCATTCTTGGTGAGGGCAAGATGCTGCTCAGGGTCAGGGTCATACCGGCCTGGGCTACATAATCAGAGAGCTCCTGTATGTCTCGTTTCATGTAGTGCAAGGATGTACGTCTCAGGTCATTCACGCCGGCATGGACAATGATGGAGTCATATTTCTACTTGCTTTGGAGTGACCTGAGTGCTTGTGTTATGTGGCGGATCCTAGCTCCCGACAGGCAGCTCACCGTTACCCTCTCTTTGTTCAGTCTGGTAAGCGGGACGTCAGTGTGTCTGACTATAGAGTCACCTATTACTAGTCTATCAGGCATGGTGTTTCACCTTAAGGGCTGTGATTGTTTGGCACACTGACTTTGTGTACTATGTGTTGCTTGTGCAGAGTTTTGAGGTGGTGTCTGCTTTGGGAGCCTCTGTTGTTTTGGTAAGTTTTTTATTAGAGCCTCCCAGTATGTCTTTGTGTTATTATGTGTTTGGTTTGCAGTTGTGGTTAGTTTATGTGAGACTGGGTTTGTTGTGTGTGTGGTTACCTTCTCCTCCTGTCTGGTCTTGCTAGTCCTGTTTTGAGAGAGTTCAGCCTCCAGTTTGGCTATATAGTTGCATCTCTCACATGTGTTTGTGATTGTTGGGAGGAGGAGAGGGTTGTCAGTGTACATGAGACAATTGTAACATTGTCCCAGGATTCCCAGATTAACCAGCTGAACTGGAGAGGACGTCAGTAATATACCACTCGACATGCCAGAATAGTATAAGGGGTTGATGTGTAACTGGGTCAGAGAGAGGACTTTGAAGGGAAGTGGGTATTAGCACAGGTTGTAGGTGGATGTAGTGCTTACGTTAGTTTAATGGTGCTTCACTTAAAAGAAAGGTTTTAGGAGCAAGTGCTAGGCTTATGATAAAGCGAATAGATTGATTTTGTTGAAAGTAGAGCTTTCTTAAGGGAAAATTGAAGTGCAGACTTGGTGGAGCCAGGAATAGTTTAAGTCTGTTTAAACGGCGCTGCGCTATGTGCACAATCACGCAAAGCTGCGCAAATGAGGATTTTAAATAGGGAACTTCAAAAGAGCTGGAAATGATCCAAAATGACCAATTACTACAAGCTCTTGTGCTGAGGTCACTCCTTCAGGGACAGATAGACTGCTCAAGACTCCCCACTCCCACTGGTGAGCAAAGAAACTTCCTTCTATCCAAGTAAGGCAATGGACAACGCATGAACTACACCACAGTCCAGAATACAGCAAATACTGTATACTGGTCTAAACTAGTCGAGAAAGGCGGGAAAACAAGGATTTTTTTTTTGTTTGTTTTTTAGGTTAAAAAGTACACAGAAATGCAGGAAAAACAGTAATAAATCACTTACACAGGCTAGTTCACTTTAGTGGGTAGCCTCAACAGTTAAATTTAACAACAAACTTTCGACCAAATGTAACTTTAAGTGCAGATAATGTACAATGCAAAAAACAGGTAATAAAGCAGTTTCTACTTGTTCAAAGTAAGAAAAGGAAGGTCTCTCAGGTAAAAACAGCAAAAAATACTTAGATCAGGAAAGTAGTCAGTTTTCTCGGTTCTCTGCTGCTAGCACCACTCTGCAGGACCACAAGGAGCTGTTTCTGAGTAGTATAGCCAGAAAAAAATGCTCAGGGGCGGACTTTAAACAGGGAACTTCAAAAGAGCTGGAAATGGTCCAAAATGACCAATTACTACAAGCTCTTGTGCTGAGATCACTCCTTCAGGGATAGATAGGCTGCTCAAGGCTCCCCACTCCCACTGGTGAGCAAAGAAACTTCCTTCTATCCAAGTAAGGCAATGGGCAACACAGGAACTACACCACAGTCCAGAATACAGCAAAGCCTGTATACTGGTCTAAACTAGTCAAGAAAGGCGGGAAAACAAGGATATTTTTTTTGTTGTTGTTTTTTAGGTTAAAAAGTACACAGAAATGCAGGAAAAACAGTAATAAATCACTTACACAGGCTAGTTCACTTTAGTGGGTAGCCTCAACAGTTAAATTTAACAACAAACTTTCGACCAAATGTAACTTTAAGTGCAGATAGTGTACAATGCAAAAAACAGGTAATAAAGCAGTTTAAACTTGTTCAAAGTAAGAAAAGGAAGGTCTCTCAGGTAAAAACAGCAAAAAAATACTTAGATCAGAAAGTAGTCGCTTTTCTCGGTTCTCTGCTGCTAGCGCCACTCTGCAGGACCACGAGGAGCTGTTTCTGAGTAGTATAGCCAGAAAAAAATGCTCAGGGGTGGATTTTAAACAGGGAATTTCAAAAGAGCTGGAAATGGTCCAAAACAATCAATTACTACAAGCTCTTGTGCTGAGGTCACTCCTTCAGGGACAGATAGGCTGCTCAAGGCTCCCCACTCCCACTGGTGAGCAAAGAAACTTCCTTCTATCCAAGTAAGGCAATGGACAACGCATGAACTACACCACAGTCCAGAATACAGCAAAGACTGTATACTGGTCTAAACTAGTCGAGAAAGGCGGGAAAACAAGGATTTTTTTTTTGTTTGTTTTTTAGGTTAAAAAGTACACAGAAATGCAGGAAAAACAGTAATAAATCACTTACACAGGCTAGTTCACTTTAGTGGGTAGCCTCAACAGTTAAATTTAACAACAAACTTTCGACCAAATGTAACTTTAAGTGCAGATAATGTACAATGCAAAAAACAGGTAATAAAGCAGTTTAAACTTGTTCAAAGTAAGAAAAGGAAGGTCTCTCAGGTAAAAACAGCAAAAAAATACTTAGATCAGGAAAGTAGTCAGTTTTCTCGGTTCTCTGCTGCTAGCACCACTCTGCAGGACCACAAGGAGCTGTTTCTGAGTAGTATAGCCAGAAAAAAATGCTCAGGGGCGGATTTTAAACAGGGAACTTCAAAAGAGCTGGAAATGGTCCAAAATGACCAATTACTACAAGCTCTTGTGCTGAGATCACTCCTTCAGGGACAGATAGGCTGCTCAAGGCTCCCCACTCCCACTGGTGAGCAAAGAAACTTCCTTCTATCCAAGTAAGGCAATGGGCAACACAGGAACTACACCACAGTCCAGAATACAGCAAAGCCTGTATACTGGTCTAAACTAGTCGAGAAAGGCGGGAAAACAAGGATATTTTTTTTGTTGTTGTTGTTTTTTAGGTTAAAAAGTACACAGAAATGCAGGAAAAACAGTAATAAATCACTTACACAGGCTAGTTCACTTTAGTGGGTAGCCTCAACAGTTAAATTTAACAACAAACTTTTGACCAAATGTAACTTTAAGTGCAGATAGTGTACAATGCAAAAAACAGGTAATAAAGCAGTTTAAACTTGTTCAAAGTAAGAAAAGGAAGGTCTCTCAGGTAAAAACAGCAAAAAAATACTTAGATCAGAAAGTAGTCGCTTTTCTCGGTTCTCTGCTGCTAGCGCCACTCTGCAGGACCACGAGGAGCTGTTTCTGAGTAGTATAGACAGAAAAAAATGCTCAGGGGTGGATTTTAAACAGGGAATTTCAAAAGAGCTGGAAATGGTCCAAAACAATCAATTACTACAAGCTCTTGTGCTGAGGTCACTCCTTCAGGGACAGATAGGCTGCTCAAGGCTCCCCACTCCCACTGGTGAGCAAAGAAACTTCCTTCTATCCAAGTAAGGCAATGGACAACACAGGAACTACACCACAGTCCAGAATACAGCAAAGCCTGTATACTGGTATAAACTAGTCAAGAAAGGCAGGAAAACAAGGATTTTTTTTTTTTTTTTTTTTTTTTTTTTAGGTTAAAAAGTACACAGAAATGCAGGAAAAACAGTAATAAATCACTTACACAGGCTAGTTCACTTTAGTGGGTAGCCTCAACAGTTAAATTTAACAACAAACTTTTGACCAAATGTAACTTTAAGTGCAGATAATGTACAATGCAAAAAACAGGTAATAAAGCAGTTTAAACTTGTTCAAAGTAAGAAAAGGAAGGTCTCTCAGGTAAAAACAGCTTCCTACTGCCTCATTGTGTAGCTGATAACCTACTGATTTTAAATGTAACTCCAACATATTATACTATTTATCATATTCCTGTTGTTAGGCCAGCACACCCGTGGACCTACCCTGAGGCCATCCAACCCTCTCTCCCCCCTTTTTTCACAAACTTGTTCTGAGACTAGGTGTAGTTTCCTTTGTTCTGCCACTAGAGGGCAGCAACATAAACAGCTTGTAATCCCTGTATCTTACCTGTATACTAAACTTCTCTAGAGTTGCTGTATGAACCTATTTTCAGCTATCCAAGTTTAACTTCTTACATAGCTAACCCCCCTGAAAGGAAATTGCAGACTTTAACCTATAAGTCAGTTAGGCAGTAAGACAGGAGAGCTGGAAACTTACCTTATCTAAAGATTGCTGTTTTATTAGTGCTTCATATTTCCTTCTCCCATAATAAGTAGACAAAAAGGACTCCACCAGTATTTCACAGGAATTAGTGTCTCTAAGAAATGCCACATACCTACTAAAATTTTTAAAATTACAGTCTCACTGTAAAACTGATTACCTCCCTTGAAAACATCTACTAAGTAACTCCTTATTTACTTTTCGATGACATCTTCCTATTAACATTCAGACCATCCATATAGGATAGCTTACCCCTTTTCCCTCCCTTTCCTCTGCTCCGGTGTTTTTGCACCTCCCACCTCCCCCTTTCTTTTCTCTTTAACCCTGCCTTAGCCTATAAATATTGGTTAGGTCCTGTGGCGCCATTTTTAAACCTATACTCCTTGGTAGAACATCCCCTCTGTCTTCTGCGTGGTGTGCTGTCCGTAAGTTTTACTATTTTTTTTGCATTTTGCTATGTCCTAATTGTGTGGTCTCTCATGGAGTTATTTAGGCATTGTATGAGTGGAGCAGGTATTTTTCATGTATAACTGCAATTTCAGCTGCTCCTCCTACTACTACTTATGTGAGCTCTGAGCGTCCTTTCCCGCGTGGTGTGCTATGGTATTCTCTGACCATATATGACCTGTTTAATGATCAAAAGCCTCTAGGAGCAATATAAGACTGCTCAATCTTGAATACCCTAGACATTTTTACTAATTTCATCACTTGCTGTGGCCTGTAATCCTATTTCCTTATCGACCTCTACTCTGAATGAATGCATACCCTGTAGAACCGCTTAGACGATAAAGTGGAACATTTTCTCCGAAGATGCTGCAGTTAACACAGTGCAGAGCTCAGCTCTCGATTGCAGCTCTTGTTATATGTGCTTAGGCACTTAGTGCTGTTATTTTACTTAGAATATTGCTCACTTCCAAGTGCTTTTTCCAGACAACCTAGTGCAGAGCATAGTTACCTTCTGTAACCTGCTCAAGATGTGCCCAGGCACAGAGCGCTGATACTTTACTTTTGCTTATCGGCAGTGATATTTTAGCCATTTTGCAAAGCCTTTGGCACTATATTTAATTCTGGTCTGCTCAGATACTTAGCGCAGAGCACTACTAACAATTATAACTCGCTTGAGTTGTGCTCAGGCACAGAGCGCTGATACTCTGCATTTGCTAATCCTCAGCAGAATTTTTAGCCATCTTAAAGCCTTCTAGCAGTGATATTTTACTTTCGCTTATCTGCAGCAATATTTAAGCCATTTTACAAAGCCTTTGGCAGTATATTTAACTCCAGTCTGCTCAGGTACTTAGCACAGAGCTCTGCCTTCAATTGTAACTCGCACGAGTTGCGCCCAGGCACAGAGCCCTAATACTCTGCATTTGCTAATCCTCAGTGGAATTTTTAGCCATCTTAAAGCCTTCTGGTGCTGAACGTAATTCCTGGTCTGCTTAGGGAACTTAGTGCAGAGCAGTGTTACCAACTGTAACCTGCTCGAGTTGTGAACAGGCACAGAGTGCGGATACTTAACATTCGCTTCTCCTCTGTGATATTTTAGCCATCTTATCAAACCTTCATTCACTATATTTAATTCCTGGGCTGCTCACAGAGCAAAATGCTTTCCCCTAATTCTGTCTGCTACACCAGGATTAGTTACATAATTTAAAAGTGCTTGTGCATTGTAACGCTATTATTTTTAGCTATTGTATGTTATCTATACAAAGCTACAGTCCTAGCTCCATAAGTAGTTCAAGCAGCAGTAAATCACACATTCCACAACTGCTGCCGTTATTTTATCTATACTAATATGCTAGGGGATAATGTTATTAAAATGCATTGGTAGCCTGAAGGTGGTTAAATGTGTATAATATCTGAACATAGAGAATGCCTCAACAGTCCTATATTGTATATTCTCTGTTTGATGTAGATTCTTGTGCTCTACCTTAGCCTATATATGTTATTTTTATTAAGTTATATGCATGATTATCTAAGTGATCCACACCTCAGAAAGTTTTGTAGCAGTGTGTATTTTATGTTGCTTTGCATTCTCTGTTACAATGGTTAGGCAACCTTGCTTAACATTCCTACTGTTCTGTGTCTGGCACCGTATGTTGTTGATATAATTCTACTAGCTAATTATTTGCTTAGTAGTCCATCTTATTGTATTGTATCTCACACTAAGAATGATGCATGTTTTACTCAACTTATTTTGTGATCTAAGTGCCTCTGTTTTACTGTTTGTTTTAAAGTCAATATTCTGCCACCTGTGTTAAACTCTAGTGATTCGCTTACTAAACTCAGTTACTTACTTCCACACTACCTCACCACCTCTCTTTCCCTCTACTGCCAGGACATCAACCTGGCTTTCTTCACAATTTTCTCAGTTTTTCTTTTTTTCTCTTACAGCTTGAAGCCTTGTGCTGTGACATGGGCTATCTTCCCAACAGCTACCTAGTACTTCTAAGGAACCTCCCAACTGAAAGAATACCCTATCGGTAGAACCCACCCTGGAATACCTAGAAGTGCTTCCTACTGCCTCATTGTGTAGGTGATAACCTACTGATTTTAAATGTAACTCTAACATATTATACTGTTTATCATATTCCTGTTGTTGGGCCAGCACACCCGTGGACCTACCCCGAGGCCATCCAACCCTCTCTCCCCCCTTTTTTTCACAAACTTGTTCTGAGACTAGGTGTAGTTTCCTTTGTTCTGCCACTAGAGGGCAGCAAAGTACACAGCTTGTAATCCCTGTATCTTATCTGTATACTAAACTTCTCTAGAGTTGCTGTATGAACCTATTTTCAGCTATCCAAGTTTAACTTTTTACATAGCTTACCCCCCTGAAAGGAAATTGCAGACTTTAACCTATAAGTCAGTTAGGCAGTAAGACAGAAGAGCTAGAAACTTACCTTATCTAAAGATTGCTGTTTTATTACTGCTTCTTATTTCCTTCTCCCATAATAAGTAGACAAAAAGGACTTCACCAGTATTTCACAGGAATTAGTTTCTCTAAGAAATGTCACATACCTACTAATTTTTTGTAAATTACAGTCTCACTGCAAAACTAATTACCTCTCAGCACCTCTTGGTGCTACCCGCTCCGTTTGCCCTACAGGCTCACTCCAATCCCCTACCCTATCCCCAATTCCCACCCACCCCAATGGTCCTAGCCTTATACTTCCTAAACCACACCCTCACTCCTATCCAACCTATCCCGGACTCAAATTAATTTACCTAAGCCACACCCATCCTTATATAGTTTTCCAGTACTCTGTCTCTTATAACCCCTAACTATACTACTTTCATCTGTCTCTCCACCCTTAGTATTTTTTCTTTACTACCCTTCCTTAATTCTTCACTACCTAAACAATGTCTTTACTCACACAAGCTCTTCATCACTTCTACCCTACCTTATCATTATACAACTTCTTTATCCTCCCTATTTCTCTTTCATTACCACCTTACCATATCTATATACTACTTAAAGAAAACTCCTAAACTTGTAGCATCACTCTTCTCGACTACCCTATCTTAACTTCTTATCTGATACTATTACATCCTAGCCCTACCTGGCAGAAACAGTTTACATTTACTAAGTAATATGTCTACAATAACTAAAACTATCCTATCCTTGGTAATACTCTCAGCCACTCTTATACCTATCCTCACCGCTACCTATCTCCTCACCTCTTCTGAAAAGGTGAATTGCTACTACCTCAACTACTCTCCTAAACAAACATCTATATATAACAATGCCCTTACCCATCCCCAAATAAATATCACCTCCACTTCTAGCTACTTGCTACCTAAATATCATCGACTTACACCCATGAAATTAAACCAGCCCATAATAAAAAAATTAAAATATCTACCTAGCCTTAATTTTAACCCTCTTTCTGTACTAAAATCGCCCACCTTAAAAGATGGTGACATCCACCCTAACCCAGACCCTTCTAATCTCTCTACTTCACCTATTCTTAGTACCTCTCCCAACACCCTTACTACCCAGACCAGTCTCTCTAACTTCTTACTAATAGGTCATCTCAATATCCACAGTATTAACAACAAAGTTGCCCATCTCCATGCCCTTCTAGATATTCACTCCTTCGATATCCTCTGTCTTACAGAAACCTGGTTAAAACCCACAACTAAGGATAATGAAATAATCCCCCCAGGGTATAATATACTGAGACACAACAGAGTAAAATGCAAAGGAGGAGGAGTAGCCTTACTGTTCAGAAATTAACTACACGTCTCCGCTATACCTTATAACCAACCTGAAAATAGTAAAGTTGAACTCTTAATCACTAGATTTCAACTCAATCCCACCAAAGCACTTTATATAATCTGTATCTACCTACCCCCAGGTAATAACATTACTACAATAGAGGATACCCTATGTTGGATATCTACTACTTTCCCACAAGAAACTATTATTCTAGGAGATGTCAATACCGACTGGAATAGTATCAATACAGATAATCCTTCTTCTCATATTAATCTGCATGGCTTTAACCAAACTATCTCCACTACCACTCGAATTAACAAACCAAATAATAAAGAAACTATACTAGATTGGATACTAATCAGTAAACAAGAACATACTTATAAAGTAGGGAGCTTGCCTGATGATGTAAGTGATCACATGCTTACTTACATCATTAGGCAAAAGAATGACATTACCAATGCCCCCAACTATAGGACTTCTCAAACCAAGAAAAACTTTCAGCCTGTATTATTTCAAATGGAACTTAGTGCCTGTGACTAGAACCCTCTAAAAACTCTCCCTCTTGAAGAAGCTGCTATATATTTCAATAACAAATTCTTAACAATCCTCGATAGGCATGCACCTAAACGATCTATTAGAACAAAATCCAAACCTGCCCCCTGGCTCTCAAAAGATACCAGACAAAAAATATTACTTAGAAATAAATCCTGGGCTAAGTGGAGAGCAACCAGAAATACCCCAGATCAACAAACCTTTAGACAGTTGAGAAATGCTACAAAAAAAGCTATTCTCTCCGACAAAAAAAAAAGCTACTAATGCAAGCTGCAGCAAATTCACCACAATAATCCACAAAAATTCTGGGCAAGCATGAATAACCTCCTTTGTCCAGGCCACTCTAGCACTCCTTCCCCTCTAGGGTCAGAAAACAATACCTCCCATCAAACTGCCAATGCCTTTAACACTTTCTTCACAAACACCATACAAACTCTAGCCAATCAACTAGCTAGAAACAACTCTGATCTACCTAACTCCTCACCTCATACTCAGCCAACATTCCAACTACAACCTATCCCTACCTCTTACATCCAAAAACTTGTCCACAAACTTAAGCCTTGCACCCTCTCGCCGATAACTTACCATCTGAATACCTACAGCAAGCAGCTAAAGTAGTCGCCTATCCTATATTCAACCTGATAAACCGTACCATAACTGAAGGAACCATTCCAGATCTCTGGAAAATCTCCCACATTATTCCCTTACACAAAGGAGGTAACTCTAATGACTATTCTAACTACAGGCCTATAGCTCTCCTTTCTCCATTAGCCAAGATTATGGAAAAATGTATTCACCATCAGCTAATGAACTACTTACTTCAACATAACATTCTAGCAAACTGTCAGCATGGCTTCAGGCCTTTTCATAGTACCACCTCAGCTCTCCTATCCTTCACCAGCACCATTAATAATAACCATAATAATAGCACCCTCTCATCAGCACTCTTCCTTGACCTGTCTAAAGCCTTTGATATGGTTAACTATCTCTTACTCATAAACACTCTGTCATCCCTCTCTCTTGACGCCAAAACAATTCTCTGGTTCAAATCTTACCTTAGTAATAGACAGCAAGCAGTTCTTTGGGAGAATCAGCTATCACCTCACCTTCCTATCTCCCTCATTCTTGGTCCTCTTCTTTTCTCTTTATTCATCAATGACCTTCAAATAGCTATTCCTCAAATCACCTGTATACAATATGCTGAAGATTCTACTATCATATGCTCTGCCAACTCTATATCTGAACTTCACTCTTTAACCCAGACAGCTTTCAACACAGTAGAGGCATGGTTCTCTAAATGGTGCCTTCTTTTGAACACCAAAAAGACCAAGCTACTACTGTTTACAACAAACAGTAAGTCCTCCCCCATAGATTTCTCTGTTCAATCCAGTAATGGCACCCTTATATCCCCCAACTCTTCCACCAAACTATTAAGAATTACAATTGATAATAACCTTACCTTTGACAATCACATTAATAACACTATTAAAACTGTTAATAAAAAAACTGGGCTCCCTATATAGAATAAAACCTTTCTTAACTCCAACAGCCAGAATGACTATTGCCCCCTCCCATCTAATTTCAACTCTTCTGTATGCAGCACCCATATACACTATTCTAAAAACAATAATCTTACCAAACTAGCCAATTCCTATAATAGTATTGCTAGATTTGTCACTGGAAACCCATATAGAACTCATCAGTGTCTTAACCTTCACCAACTAGACTGGCTGGAACTAAGAAACCTTCTGATACTTTCCCAACTTATCATCGTTCATAAGATTTTTTACCAACCTAACAATACTCCAATACTAAACAACCTTATAGCACCCTATAGGAATCTTGATTCCTTACCCTCCTCCAATAAACTTCTAGTCAGTACCACCAAGTCTAACAACTTAGCTGGTGACTCACTGTTCTCCAATACCATTGGAAAACAATGGAACCTCTTGCCATCTGACCTTACCTCAATTCCATCCCTTCCTCTCTTTAAACAAAGTCTTAAGAAGCACCTTAAAACTCACTGGCTATGCCCATGCTGTTACCCAGACTGATCCTCTGGATTTCTCTTTGTCATCTCTTGACGTCCTACTTTCCTCCACTCCTTCCTGTCTACTCCTCTGAATTAGTAGCACCTATAAGTTATCTCTACTACTTACGCACCAATTACATATCTTTTCTACTTGGCTATGAATGTATCCTGAAGGTAGTATTCCTGCCATTTTCTTAATACCTCTTCATTTTTCTACTGTTACTGTCTAACTCTTTGGAAATAGTAACTGTCTGGAGTAAACTAGAATAACCAAGGATTGAAATGTATTCTAATAATGTCTTGGGGCTGCCCTAGATATTCATACTGTAAAATGATCTGTAGGTGTATGATGTATTTATTATAGTGTGTCACATAGTCTTCCCAGAATTTAAACTGTAATACCTTTCTTGTTTATTATAAACATTTTTTGTGTGATGGTGGTTGTTTATATGTGGAGCTTTTCTCCCCGGGCCTCTACTGAAAAAGGAAATATATCCAGCTGGACCAGCCCGGTCAACAAATGTAAAATAAAATAAAAATAAAATAAAAGTATCTTCATACATGTGTCTGTGTAAGTGTATCATAGGACTGTTTATTGCTTAGACATTGTACATTCACTATGGTAGCCAGACTGTACTGCATGATATGTTATCAGTACCAGCCTGACATAATACAGGTGGTATGGCTTACTGTTAACATCTTGTGGGCATGCAGTGCCAGTCGCTGGTTATGGCATTTGCAACAATTGGCAATCTATTGCAGGGCAGACCTGTTTTGCTGGGTGGGAGGATATCAATATGTGTAAGACATATGTTGCTTGAGCCCCCTCACCCCCATTAATGGTGCCTGTGTTCATATATGTTTTTGTTATGTTCTCTATTATATGTATATATATATATATATATATATCTATATATATATATATATATATATATATATATATATATATATATATCTGTATATATTTATATATCTGTATATATATGTATCTCTATTTATATATATATATATATATATATATATATATATATATACACACACATATATATATATATATATATATATATATATATATATATATGTATGCATGTAGAGAGAGAGGTATATATCTATTTAATTTTATATATATATATATATATATATATATATATATATATATACACACACACACACACACACACACACACACACACACACACACACACACACACACACACACACACACACACACACACACACACATACACACACACACATACATCTTGATGTTAAAATACATTTTCTGTACTGTTGAATGAGTGTGCTGGATGATATGTTTGTGATAACATTAGAGTTTTGTATATGTATCATGGCTTAGGGTTAAATCAGTTTGTCTATGGTTGGAATGGTCCTGGGTTTGAGCCTTGCAGAGGCTGTTTATTTTGTTACTGGGCAGATCCCGGGCCATTGGATACAGAGTGATTAAGGCACTTTAAAGCAGTTGTAATTGAGTTTGCATGGGTTTGCGCTGAGGTAAGCACTGCTGACTTCCGGTTATAGTGTCTTACACTCAGTTAGCTTCTAAATTGCTTAACCTGTGTAGGCAGTGCTTAAACCCGATTACTACTGCTTAAAACTGCTTACTCCTGCTTACCCCCATGCTAATTTCTTTAAAAGAAAAGAAAAAGGCACAAAGAGGGAAAGACATTAGGGAAAATAGCTAGGGATGTGCAGGAAGGGTGTAGGGAAGGATCATAGCTGCCCATTTCTTCTACAGCAGCAGCTGTGCATATACACTGAATTTGGAATTAGATTTGGACACTCGAACCCCTGGGAGAGGGGTAAGGACTACAATTTGTTGTGATCCCAATTAGTCCAGATTACATGAGTTCCATGGACATGTGTGTGAAATGGACAGCTATGTATGGGGTGAGATTTTTTTGTGGGAACAGAGCACCCTTTTTTTTCAGGTGGCAGTGGGATGTTGGGGAGGGGTAGTAGGTATATTTGGGGAGGTAGGTTGGGTAGGTTAACAGACAAGACACACAAGACGCATATAGGGGCTGTATGTGACACATGCAGGGGATAAACACCTTGATGTGGAGGGGTGTTGAGATATCAGAAGCCCACAAGCCCCCTAGTGTAACAGTGGGACTGAGGTCTCCACCCATGGGCATTCACCACTGCACCTTCACAGCCCCGAAGGTGGCTGTGCTGGGGATTGAACCGCAGAGCCAGGCTGACTCTCTAATCATGAGACGAGGCCCTCAAGCTGGCATAGAAGATCACCGACCTAGTCATTGCTCACTCTATGCTCCATGACCCCAACCTGCCAACAAGTGTCAGGTGCCTGTCTGCACCCACTTCCATGGGGGGCGAGCCTCATCCCCTGAGGTGGTTCCACCCGAAGGTGGTGCAGGACCAATGGGCAGGGAGGTGCAAGGTTTGGGCCCCAGACATGCTGGTGCCCGGTGCCTCAGCCAGCTTAGGTGGGACTGGTGGGTCTGCTGGGACCGGCCTTCCCAAGCGTGCTATAGTGTTTAGATTTCAGCATCATATATGGGTTAGTAATAGTCAACAGTCCCTAACAGTCCAGGGTTAGGTATAACAGCATGCATAGATATTCCCATTAACCTAGACACCAGATATGGAACAGTTGCATAGCAAACAGAACACATGTATATATGGGACCACGGTGGTAATAAGAACAGCATGCAGGTACATTGATGGCACCATGCCAACAATGTTGGACTAAATCAATATGGCACATGCATGGACACCATTAGAATATTTATCAAACAATTGGCCATTATCAGAGTCAGTACATACCAGTTGGGGTGGGTATGTTGATTACTGTTGGAGATAAGGTGGTAGGAGAGAAAGATGTCAATTAACAAGTAGTATATTCCTGTACTCCACATTATGTTCCTAGTCAGTGCTGTTATCTGTACCTTACAAGTCTTACTACACTACCCTATAGACCTATATTGGACTCTGATATGGCTGTCAACTTCATTACACATGAACCGGTTTTACCTGCAGTATATACCTCTTACCTGGTATACCTGTGGAGGGAATGTTTGTTAACACTGACTAACTGTTTGTACACATATGGCCGGATTCCAGGTTGATGTTTTGCACTATGCTATCCGACTCTTTCTGCACAGACTCTGAGCATGTGTTGACCACATGCTTGTATGCCTGGACATATCTAGAATATTGCCCTCTTCCACCTTTAGTGATCTGACACACATATACATGCTTTCCTACACAGTTATGTAACACAGTGTGGGCGTCAGTGACCAGTGATACTTTATTATTCAGAGAAACTGCAACAGTCACAATCCCCTACAATACCAGGGTGGACGGTACCAGTACAGATTATATTGGTCTGTATTTCACAGCACAGTGTTTATATCCAACGTACCTGTGGGAGCAATTTTTGTTAGCTTTACCTGACTGTTGCCACACAAGGTACCAGATTACACAGTATTATGCACATACATCTCACTCTGTTACTGTACACACTCTGACCACAGATTAACAGGTTGGGGTGTAAATGGGGCATACCTGGCTTCTTAGTCAAATAAGGTATTGGGGAGTTGCTAGTGTGCCAGGTTTGTTGTCATAGATGTGTGTCAATCAGTTGTATTTCCTGTTTGCTGCCCATATGTCTGGGATCATCCCACTGATTTCCCAGGGGGACAGGTTGATCGCATTAGATATGGGCCACTTTAATGGACAGTTTACTCATATCTGTACAGTTGTGGAGTATAATTCTGTATGCAGACTACTACCACTGGCAGGATTCAAACTGTGGCTGTGCGTGCTAATAAAACAACAGTTCACATCTGAGTTGCATGTGCTATTTGGGTTCTGTTGTTTGAATTTCCCCTGTTTACTGTCTATGTGTTTCTCAGTTGTTCTAAATGGCCTTTGGGGATTACACCTGTCAAATACAGGCATTTCAACAGATTCACGTTATAGTGCATGGTGTGGGTAACAATGCTTAATACTACAGTACTATTACATGATTGCAAATCTACATTATCATATGATACCAGAATATACACATACATTCCAGCAGTTAGACCTGTTTAGTCAGGGTATTACACTTTTATTGCCATACTAACAATATGAGACTCTTCCTGCCATATTCTGTAGTGTATGCAGTACTTGCCTTGAACAATGCAGGTTTTATACTAGCAAATACTTTATTACTACTTTTATTTTTATTTCCTATGACAGTAAAAGCATGAGTATTACTAGCCTGCCTCACATTGCAATTGCACCAGGCAGCAGATATGGGCCTCCTGGTTCATGGCCCACTCCATTGCAGCAATAAGAGGGACATACGAAGAATATTTAGCCATACCTATCCATGATATACCTGAGCTGGCAATTATTAAACAGGTAGTGGACTGATACTTACACACAGCTGGGACATCCCCTGATGCTCTAGCCTCTCAGAGCCATTCCTCCAAGAGGTCACCCTTTCGCCGCTTCAGGTTGGCATAGTGGTGCCTGACCTGCTCACCAGTTCATGGTATGCCAGTGGCACTGGTGAGTCCATGGGGGAGATGGTCCCAGGCCTCTGCCTTATATTGGGAGCCCTGGTACTGGCCCTGCAGCAGTCTCTGTACATGGTCTTTAACTAGGAGTCCAGCCATGACCTTGGACTCCTGGATCCACCAGTGCTGTGCCTGGAAGCACAGTCCTTCTCCCCTTACTGCCATAGTGCCTGCAAGTGGAAGCTACAAACAGTTATGAGCTGTATTCCCGCCTCTTGAGTTTAAGTAGGGGTGATTGCCTGCACTTTTCCGCGATTGGCTGGTTTTGAATGGGCAAACCTGCTTAACAAAGGATGGCATTGTTTAAAGGGGTATACAACTGGGCACAAAGAGTTAGCTGGTGTACACATTGATCACAACTCCTAAGCTGGCCTGTGCAATGCTTGGTGTTGCCTACAGTAGACATTCATTATAATGCCTTTTTAGCATTGTGTTATTATTCATTACACCTTATATGTATGTCTGATATCCCTGATTGATGTGTACGTAGACTCTGTGGGGTCCTTGTGTTTTATTGGGGACTTCAACACTCTATTACAGGTAGACCTCACTTCTAGGCTTACTGCTGTAGTCTAGTTCACATAATTATGTTATGTAGTCAGTTATGACACATATAACTGTATACTGATGCCTTTCACAGGTTCATTTTGGTTATACTATGGTGAGGACATGTTTACTACTACCTCATTTTTCACCAATTCTGTGATGGCTTGGTGGATAGTTACTGGGACTATAGTGTATAGGGTCCTGGGTTTGAGACCTGTATGGCTGTTCATTTTGTTGCTGGACAGATAAAGGCCTGTTGGATACAGAGTGATTAAGGTACTTTAAAGCAATTGTAAGTGGGTTTGCATGGGTTTGCACAGTGGTAAGCACTGTTTATTTCAGGTTATAGTTTCTTACACTCAGTTAACTTGTACTTTGTTTAATCTGTGTAGGCAATGCTTACCCCTGTGCAAACGCACTTAAACATGCTTACTAATGCTTACATATACTTACTACTGTTTATCTGTGCTTACACCTGCTTACGACTGCCTTATTCATTATGACACTGACTCTTCACATGTGCATTTCCTGCAGTACTCCAGTTCATAAATATATGTTATTTAGTGGGTTTTGCAATAAAAAATATTGGTTATACCATGCTTTGCCATGTAAAAATAGACTGTGCTGCAATGGGACTCAAACCAGGAATGTCTGCTCATTAGGCGAATGCTCTGCCCACTACAATATTGCTGTGCTGCTTCATTCACATATATCTTCCTTGTTATCCTCTTCAGCCTTTTAAGCTGCATTAACCATAGCTAAGCAATGGGCACACCCGTGCACATACAGTTAGCTGTACTTGGAATTAAAAAAAAAAAATAAAGGGGTTTCTTCTTTTGATTTTTAAGTCCTGTTGCTGTTATACACATGGGGTACTGTTGATGGGGATATGCAGACACCTATGAGCAGTCTTGCTCATTTATTTCCACTTTGTGTTGTTCTACATTGCAGGAGCATGTATATTCTGAGAGCTCTGCTCTCAGACACGCCCCCTGCACTCGTTCATGCGCCGTGTAAGCCTAGGAGTTCTAGCAGTGTGCCTTCATTAATATGCATGGTGCGCTGCCATCCTCCTCCTACACAGGCTCTTCCATGCAGGACTAAGCTAGTCCTGCATGGAAGATTAGTGAATCCAGGGTGATATTATTTCATTCACAGAAGACATAGCCTGGATTTCATCTACCTCTAAGAGGTCTTCAGAAAAGTCCAATTGGTCTGATGTTAAAAAAAAAAAAAAAAAGAAAACAGATTTAACTACCAATTCATCTATAAAAGGACTTTAAAGAATTTAATTACATGTTTTTTTGGGTCCATGTTATATATTCAAACTTCCAAAATGTCGAATACCATATGTTCAAGACTATATGGTCGATATTTGGAAGTTCGAATATATAATAAAAAAAAAAAAAAAAAGAAAGAAAAACATACCTTAACAGTGCAAGTAGGGGGGCAAGCCCCCCTGCACCCCCCACGTGGGGGGCACCCCCGTACTTAAGTATACTAACTGTGAGACCGCACTTCAGTGCAGAAAAGGGAAATTAACTCATTCTGCACCATAAGGTGCTGTTAAAAGTCAGTCTTCGAACACTTGAAATGTCGATCATATGGTCTCGACCATATGCCGTTTGACATTTCAAGTGTTTGTTTACTTGACATAGACCCTTTTTTTTACTTCTTACTAAAAGAAATAAGTACTACTTAAACACTCCTTTCCTTTAATCATGAGGTAAATCTTTTAACTTGTTTATATTCTTATTTTATATGTCATATTTTGCTCTACATTTTATATTTTTATAAATATATTATATAATATTTTCTTTTTATTGTTTTACCTCAACCCTTTAATAACCTCTCACTTCTTTATTTATTTATCTTTATTTTACCTCTCTCTACATATTCTTATTTTATATATATATATATATATATATATATATATATATATATATATATATATATATATATATATATATATATATATATATATAATATATACATATATATATATATATATATATATATATATATATATACATATACATACATATATATAAGTCAGCAGCAGTGCATTCCTGGAACCAGAGATAGAACACAAAATGAACCATCAACTCCAGTAATACAGCTTCCAAAATAACTGAAACTTTTATAATCCACAAGTACTGTTAAGTGCTTTTGTCTACACCTGTAGACATCATCAGAACCATTGTTAAAAGGAAAAAATTATCTTAAAACCTTCAGGAAGTGACACACCTACAAAGTGCTCCAATCGGCATTTCATGTGAAAAAAAAACAGGATGCCTTGTGAAATAACTTTAAAGAGTCTTTAAAGGGCATTTATTATTATCGAGTAAAACTGAAAACCAGTTGAAGCACAAAATAAAATAAAAATACAATATGATTCACTGATTTACAAAAAAATATGTACATAAACAGAGAATCCTAATTTATTGGCACATTTTTTCAACTCACTGGTGATAGATCTATTTTAATTAATACCGGGTGTATTAGTGGGATCTAGTTTAAGTTGCCAAATAATTCCAGTTTTCTAGTCACCAGAGAATGCAGAAGCCCTCACTTGCTCAATCACTAAGAAAGCAAAGTGATTGAAACCAGCACACGGCACATACTGTTTGGCAAGGGCATTCTTGTTGTTAGCATGTTAATACAGTAATAGTGCTGGTAAATGTTATGGATTAAAGCATTGTCAGTCTTTCCAATATGAAATACCAAACAGTGGGAGCATGTAGCTAGGTAAGCAACTCTCTCAGAAGTGCAAGAAAAGTTTCCACCCCTAGTATCTGTCTTAGTTTTGTCAAAAAATCTCCCCTTTGTATTTGGTTTCAGTGTGGCAACACTGAGGACAGCGACCACATTAAACTGTTAAGGGAAAATCCCCCTGTTGATGAATTAAGTCTCTCAACAGAATACTCTTAATGTTGGATTTGTTTCTGTAAGCAAAACTTAAAGGTGCCACAGTATCTTATTGACAGATGAACATGTTCCAATTCTTCCTGATAATGCATTCAATTTGCTTCACATCCAAGCTGTAGTGCAGCACCATACTGTTCCATAAAGAATGTGGTACATGATTAGTGGAATCAGTATAATCAACCACAGCTTCCACTGGAATATCATGTTGCAAACCATATGGTAAAATAGAGGCATGCCTACCACGCCTCTCTGCTCAATAAGTTCTTGCACTGTATTTAGAAAGAATATCCATGATTGCTAAACATCCACTTAAGCACTTCAAACCCTCTGGTGCATGTGTCATTATAAGACATGAGTCTGGATATTCTGGTCATTTGACTTTTAACAATTCCCCTCTTGTGATGATATGGGTGACAACTATTAAAGAAGAGAAATAAGTTGCAGAAGGTGGGCTTCCTGCACACCTTAGTTTTGACCCCATTGTCAAGTAAATGCATGATACATACATCCAAATAGTTAACAAAATCATGATTGGTGCAGTGAGTAAACTTCAAGAAACTAGTTGTTATCTTCTACTGGAACCTTAAATTCATTGGATTCCATTTCTGTACCTTGCCAAATAAAAAACAAGTCACCCAGGTACCTGAAGTCTCAGATACACTTTTGTAAGGTTAGTAGTTTAAATAATATGTCCAGTTCTCATTTAAGTAGAACACTGTTAGGAAACAAGGGGGCACATGTCACCCCCGTAGCAACACCAAGTTGTTGTTTAAAGTATTCACAGTTATTAAGTATACATTGTTGCTAATAACAATGTCCATGAATTCCATTTTATATATATATATATATATATATATATATATATATATATATACATATACATGTGCATGTACATTTTATATCTAAAATCTGCCAAAATACACATACAGGGTTTCATTATTTAAAATTGTCTTTCCTCTTCCTCTTTGTGTTTTGTTCATCATTTTTACTTTTTTTCTATCACTTTGTCTTTAAATATGGGGTCATGTTGACAGGAAATGGGAGGGCTTTTTATAAAGCAGTGGTAGTACTTTCTTATGTTCACCTTTATCATTTCTGTTACATAATGTAAGTATTCCATTATTAACTTATTTAATTATCTTTTAAGTATGTTCCTATTTTTTTGTGCAGGCATTTCTTCCCTTGGATGGTTGTTGTTGTGTGCTAGTATAGATTGCTGGGATGTTTGTGTCGATGGATGAGTTTTGCTTCAATAAATAGTTGAATATACTTTTGTGTTTGCTTATGTGATCATTATGTGCTAGTTTGCCTTTTAAAGCCTTAGGAGTTTGAATGTGTTTCTCTGGCTGTTGAAAAGATGTATGGTATCTGGGATTGTTGTGTTTCACTTGCACATTTTTTTAGCCCTTCTACTGCTTTGTTGTATTCACAGATGTTCTGTTGCATGTGTTTCCCTTTTGGACTGTCTGTGCTGGACAGATGTACTTTTTTATCAGATAACCTTGCTGTATGGTTAAAATTTGGAAGGTCTTTCAAATTAATGGCTTTTTTTGGTCTTAGTACATCTTAAACAGTTTACTCTTGAACTAATGAAGCTGCTGTTACTTCTTTTGTGAGTGCTCCTTCACATATAATGTATGAGAGTGAACGGCTTTCACTCTAGTTGAAGTTTTCATTATCTGCAAGTGGCAACAGACTACAAGAGAAAAGCGATCTTACAATCTTTTTATTTTTTTTACTTAACCATAAAAATATTTTAAACAAAGTAAAATTATGGAAGCTGGAGTTTAGTAGTTTAATAATAAGAGTCTTCTGGCTTGCCACTTTTCAGCAATAATTTAGACATTCCCCCGGATTCACTATCCTTCCGTGCAGGACTAGCTTAGTTCTGCACTGAAGTGGCCTTTTAGTAGCAGGATGGCAGTGCGCCATGCATATCAATGAAGGTGCACTGCCTGAGCTCCTAAATGGACATGGAGCATGTACCAATGCAGGGGGCATGTCTGAGAGCAGAGCACTTAGAATATGCATGCCCCTGCAATCAAGAACAGCAGTTTAGGAATAAGAATGAGCGAGACCACTCATAGGTGTTCGCATATCCCCAGCAACATCCCCCAAGTTTATAAGAGCAAAAGTTAATATATGAAATATAAAGAAGCTTATTTTTTTTTATGCAACAGATAAAATTTAACCATAAGTGCATGGGTTTGTCCATCGCTTAGCTACTTTTAATGCAGCTTAAATGGCACAAGAGGATAAAAATTAAGATATATGCAAATGAAGCAGTACTGCAATGGTATAGTGGGCAGAGCATTCACCTTACAAGCAGTCATTGCTGGTTTGAGTCCCACTGCAGCATTTTTCCATGTCAAGTCATGCTATGACCAATATTTTTTGTTGTATAACCTACGAAATAACATATATTTGTGAACTGGAGTACTGCATTAAATACAGATGTGAGGTGTCGTTGTCATAGGTTCATAGGTTGGTAGGTTCATAGGTTGTTACTAGGTTATCGGCCCTAAGGCCTATGCAAGCCTAGCCATAACAATGTAAAATCCACAGATAATCACAAGTGCCCCATGCAGTATATGCACACAGGAATCACGGATATAAATTGAAGGCACAATGTGTAATGAATGATAAATCCAAAGAGTTTCCAAATCCACTACCTTCCCAAGAACCAGTTTACATTACTGTCTAAATTAGTATGGTGGTAAGCGGGAGTAGGCACTATTAAGCAAGAGTAAATATATTTAAGCAGTTGTAAGTGGGTTTAAGCCCATTTGTACTGCGGTAAGCAATGTGCACACAGGTTAAGCAATATTGAAGGTAACTCTCTGTAAGCATATTTAACCAGTGGTTAGCATTGCTTACCATTGCACAAATCCATGCAAACCTGCTTACAGTTGCTTAAAAGTGCCTTAATCACTCTGTATGCAACAGCCTCTGTTCTGGCCAGAAACAAAATAAACAGCCTTTGCAGGTCTTGCACCCAGGACCATGTATACTATAGTCACAGTAGTTAACCACTAAGCCATCACAGCAGGACATATGATTGCTGTATCACCAAACAGATCCTTACTATAGGAAAATCAAACTGAACATCTGAAAGGAATCTATATACAGTTTTATGTTGTATAACCTACTACATAACATAAATATGTGAACTGGAGTACTGCATTAAGCCCAGATGTGAGGTGTTATTGTAATAAATTGTTGAAATCCCCTAATAAACACAAGGACCCCATACAGTGTATGTACACATGAATCATGGATGCCAAACACATATATAACATGTAATGAATAATAAATCAATGCCAAACCGCAAATAGCATGCAAATTAAAAATTAAGCTACGCTAAACATTGCACAGCCCAGCTTAGTAGGTGTAAGCAATGTATAGGCCAGCTAACTCAGTCTGCCCATTCATATACCACTTTAAGCAATGCCAGCCTTAGGTAAGCAGGTTTGCCCATAGCTTAGCATTTTCAAAACTGTCCAATCATGGCAAAGTGCAGGAAATCATCTCTATTTAAGCCCGACATGTGGGAATACATCTCATAACTGGTTAAAGCTTCCTCCTATAGGCCATATGACTGGTATTAGAGACAATGTGCACTTCCAGGCACAGCGCTGGGGTATTCAGGAGTCCAGAGTCATGGCAGGACTCCTTGTGAAAGACCATGACCAGAGACTGCTGCAGGGCCAGTACCAGAATTCCCAATACAAAGCAGAAGCCTGGGACCATCTCGCCCATGACCTCATCAGTGCCACTAGCATACCCCAAACTGGTGAGCAGGTCAGGCATCACTATGCCGACCTGAAGTGGAGAAAGGGGGATCTCTTGGATCAATGGATCCAAGAGGCTAGGAGGACAGGGGATGTCCCAGCCGTGTGTAAGTATCAGTCCACTACCTGTTTAATAATAGCCAGCTCATGTATATTATGGATATATATGGCTAAATATTCCTCTTATGTCTTTCACAGTGGCAGATGAGCGGACTGTAAACCAGGAAGCCCATGCCTGTAGATTGCAGCAGTTGCGACCCGAGGCAGGTTAGTAATACTCCTGCATGTACTGTCATAGGAAATAAATCTAAAAGCAGTAGTAAGTAATTGCCTGTATAAAACCTGTATTGTTTAAAGCATGTACTGCATACACCAGAGAATATGGCAGGAAGAGTCTCATATAGGTTGTATATAAAGAAAAACATAATAGCCTGACAATAAAGGTCTAACTGTTGGACTGCATGTGTTTACTCTGGTATCATATGGTAATGTAGAGTTGCAATCTCGTAATAGTACTGTTGTACTAAGCACTGTTACTCACACTGTGCTACATAAATAAAGATGTAGGAATGTCTGTATATGACCGTTGTAATCCCAAGAGATCATATAGTACAACTGAGAGACTTAGACAGAAAACAGTGAAACAACAAACAACATAATCCAAATAGCACACTCAGCTGAGACATGAACTGTTGTATTTTTAGCACACATAGCCATAGTTTAAATCCTGGGAGTGGTATTAGGCTGTATGCAGAATTATACCCCACAACTGTACAGATATGTCCAGAATGTCTAGTAAATTGGCTCACATCTGCTGCCTGTCACCCTGTCACCCTGGCAAATCAGTGGGATGATCGCAGACATTTAGGCAGCAAAAAGAAATGCAACTGATAGTCATACATCTATAAGCGCAAACCTGTCACTCTAGAAAATCCCCAAAATGTTATGAGAGTAATAAGCCAGGTATGTCCCATCTCCACCCCCATGTTGTCAAGCTGTGACCAGAGTGTGTGCAGTAACAGAGTGAGATGTATGTGCATAATACTAATGTGGAATCTGGTAATTTGTGTGGCAACATTCATGTCGTGCTAACAAAGATTTCCCCCACAGGTCTGTCAGGTATGAAAACTGTGCATAGAAATAAAAGATTGATATCCAGTACTGGTTTTGTTTACTCTGATATCGTATGGCATTGTTAGTGTTGCAGTTGCTCTGAATAATAAGTTATTACTCATCACTGTCACCCACATTGTGCTACATAATAAAACTGTCTAGGAAATCATGTATAAGAGTGTTGCAAATACAAGATCAGATTGTAAAACCACAGGAGACGTATAGACAGAAATCAGAAAAGATATACACAGCAATATCTATATAGTACACTCAACTGTGATGGACACTGTTTTATTATTAGTAGACACAGCCATGGTTCAAATCCAGGGAGTGGTAGTAAGCTGCATGCAGAATCATATGCAACAAGTGTACATAATTGTCCAGAATGTCCAGTTAATTGGCCCATATCTGCTGGCTGTTACCCTGTCCACCTGGCATATCAGTGTGCTAATCTCTGAGGTGTAGGCAACATTTCATGCCATATAAGTGACTGTCAGGCCTGTACATATTTGGAAAATGTCAACAAAAACAAACCTGTCCTTGTACAATTCACTAAAGCTTTAAGAGGGCAATAGTCAAAATATGTCCTGGTTCACCTGCATGTGGTCAAGACATGCCCAGAGTGTGTGCAATAAGAGATGGACAGGTATGTGCATAACATCAACCTGGAATCTGGGAATATGTGTAGAAACAGTTAGGTAGTGTTAACAAACAATACCTCCACAGGTATACCAGGAAAGAGGTATATACTGCAGGTAAAACTCAGTTCATGTAAATAGTTGGCTACATCCATACCACTGTCCAAACTAAGGTGATAGGGTAATGTACTAACACCTGTAAGGTACAGATCACAGCACTGACTAGGAAAGTAATGAGAACTACAGGAATATACCAGTTGTTAATTGATATCTTTCTCTCCACCCCACTGTATCTGCAACAATAAACTAAATACACAACTCAATCAGTTTGTGCTGCATTTAATCTACTGTTGGGACATATGTCCTATTGTTTGATAAATATTTAAATTTGTTTCTATGCATGTGCCATTTTGAAATACTCCTACATTGGTGGCATGCTGCCATCAATGTACCTGTATGCTGTTGTAATGGCCGCTGTGGTTCCATATATGCATGTGTTCTGTTTGCTATGCAACTGTTCCATATCTGGTGTTTTGGATAAATGGAAATATCTATGCATGCTGTTATACCTAATCCTGGAATGTGTTGACAATTAATAACCCACATATGTTGTAAAATTGAAAAACCATAGCATGTTTGGGAAGGCTGGACTCAGCGGACCTACCTGTCCCACCTCTGCTGGCCATGGCACCGGGTACCAGCACATATGGGGCCCACCCTGGGACCTCCCCGTCTGCTGGTCCTGCACCACCTTTGGGTGGAACTGCCTCAGGGGATGGGGCTTGCCCAACCCCTGGGAGCAGGTGCGGACAGGATACTGTCATCCGTCACCAGGTCCAGGGAGTAGTGAGTAGCGAGCTCAGCAGGGAGTTCAGAGATCTGTTACACCAGCTTGAGGGCTGCATGTCACAACTAGAGGGTCAGCCTGGCCATCCTACTCAGCCCCCAGCACAGCCACCTTCGGGGCTGTGAAGGTGCAGTGGTGACTGAACATGGGTGGGGACCTCAGTCCCACTGTTTCCACTGGGGGCTCATGGGCTTCCAGTTTCCAAACACCCCACCCCATCAAGGTGTTTATCCCCCATATGAGTTATATACCACCCCTGTATGCTGTCTTGTCTGTCTTGTCTGTTATCCTACTCAACCTACCTCCCCAAATATACCTACTATCCCTCCCCAACATCCCACTCTCATCTGCAAAAAAAAAAAAAAAAAAGAGCAATCTGTTCCCTAAAAAAAAAAATATCGCCCCATACATAGCTGTCCATTCCACACACGTGTCCACTGGACACATGTAGTCTGGTCTAACTGGCTTCATAACATATTATTGTTGTCTTCACCCCTCTCTCAGGGGTTTGAGTGTCGAAATCTATCTCCAAATTCAATGTATATGCACAACTGTTGCTATAGAAGAAATGGGCAAGTATGGACCTTCCCTACACCCATCCTGCACATCCCCTAGCTATTTTCCCTACTGTCTTTCCCTCATTCTGCCCCTTTTTCACCACTTTCCTATCAACCCTTTTTCATTTCTTTTAAAGAAATTAGCATGGGGGTAAGCGGGAGTAAGAACTTTTAAGCAGCAGTAAGCGGGTTTAAGCTTGTTTGCATGGAGGTAAGCAATACCTACACAGGGTAAACAATTGAGAAGCTAAATCAGTATAATAATCTGTAACCGGAAGTTAGCAGTGCTTATCTCCGTGCAAACTATTACAAAAATGCCATGAGAAAAATGTTTACAAAAATGCCAGGAGAAAAATGTTTATCTCCGTGCAAACCCGTGCAAACATGCTTACAACTGCTTAAAAGAGACTTAATCACTCTGTATCCAACGGCCCTTGGTCTGCCCAGCAATAAAATGCCAGCCTCTGCAAGGCTTAAACCCAGGACCCTGCATACTATAGCGAAAGTGGTTTACCACTAAGCCATGTCAGATATACAAGTCTTCATCTTTTCGCAAACATATCATCCAGCACAGACATTCAACAGTACAAGAAATGTATTTAAACATGTAGATGTATGTGCATGTGTGTGTGTATATATATGTAGATATATATATATATATAGGTTCATAGGTTCATATATATATATATATATATATATATATATATATATATATATATATATATATATATAGGTTCATAGGTTCATATATATATATATATATATATATATATATATATATATATATATATATATATATTTTATATACATATATATATATATTATATATATTTATATATATATATATATATATATATATATATATATATATATATATATATATATAGAGATACATATACACCCCAAAAGGGGCCCATAACTATACCAGAAGAATGTAGTGCCCCTGAAATCACAGACACTCATGTTAAAACAGCCATTTCCAAAGCCAAAAACACAGCATCAGTGGGACCGGATGGTGTCGCAGGCTGCGTCCTACATGAGCTCAAAGATGAACTAACCCCTCACCTAAACACACTGTTTAAACTCAGCCTCTCCACAGGCTACATGCCCACAGAGTGGCACACAGTAACAGTTATTTTGCTCCACAAAAGTGGAGCCACAACGGATCCTGGGAGCTATCACCCTATAAGCCTGACTAGCTTGGTCTGTAAAGCTATGGAGCACATCATCATGGATCTCATTAACAGAGACATTGGAAACCTCCAAACACCCAGTTCGGCTTTGTTAATGGCAGATCATGCCTCCTAAACCTGGTGGACTTCTTTGAGACAGTTACCAAGGCTATAGATGAGGGATAGGTGGTCCAGACAGCCTACCTAGACCTCGCAAAGGCCTTTGACACTATTCCCCACTCAGGTATTATAGACAAGCTCACCTGCCTGAACATAAACCCCTACGTCACGAGATGGGTTGCCAACTGGCTCACGGACAGAACCCACATAGTAAGAGTTGTAGGAGCTAGGTCTGACTCTAAACTTGTTACAAGTGCTGTTCCCCAGGGCTCAGTCCTAAGACCCCTCCTGTTCGGCATATACTTCTCAGAGGTACAGGCAAGCACAGGAGGACTATAGTTCACCAAGTTTGCAGACGACTGCAAACTAGGGGCTATAATTGACTCTCCGGCTGACACAGACATCCTCCAAAAGGGTCTCACTGAGACAGATGCCTGGTGTCAAAACCATGGTCTCAAGCTAAATGCCAAAAAGTGCATAGTCATCCTCTTTGGAAAAAACAAAGTACCCACAAACTACCACATAGGTGGTAGCCCCCTGAATACGGAAGATGTAATAAGGGATCTGGGGACCCAAGTAGATAGTAACTACTCCTTTGATAATCACATTGACAAAGTGGTTAGAAAATCCTTCTATGTGGCTCACCTAATCACAAAAGGGTTTGCATCCAGATTGAAAGAGGTCATTGGGCCCTTCTACGCATCACTCATCAGACCCATCATAGAGTACAATGCCCCATTTGGGATGTACCTTACAAGACACCTGCAACAACTGGAAAGACCACAGAAGTTCCTCACCAAGAGGATCACTGGTCTCAAGCAGATGCCGTATGCAGCATGACTGAAGAAACTCCAGCTGTACTCAGTTGCATACCGCCTACTCAGAGGTGATCTCTGCCTGACATACAAGGCCATGTCCAACCCAGAATTGATGGACATGCTCCACCTAAAGAAAACCATATCACCGTGAGCCACACGCTCCAGGGATCTAAACCTCACCACAACAATAAATAGGACATGCTGGATTAATATATTCTTATCCCAGAGAATTCCCATGCTCTGGAACAAGATTCCAATCTACATTAGGCAGAGCTCCTTGCTAACCCTCTTCAAGATAAACCTTGGCGAGTGGATGGGAAACAGAAAGTTTACCCCAGGGATCACTTCAATGGCTCTGCTGGACAGAGGCACAGAGAACTAATCTAAGGGGGTGGCGAAAGCCAACACATTCTGGCTAGGCTTATAAATGCCTTTAGGCAGATAGCCTAGTACCTACCTATGAATATATATATATATATATATATATATATATATATATATATATATATATATATATATATATATATATATATATATATATATATATATATATATATATATATATATACACACACACACACACATATATAGATATATATATATATATATATATATATATATATATATATATATATATATACATATATATATATATATATATATATATATATATATATATATATATATATATATATATATATATATATATATATATATATATATATATATATATATATATATATAGATATATATATATATATATATATATATATATATAGTTTCATAGTATAGTACTAGGCTATCTGCCCTGGGGCATTTGTAAGCCTAGCCATAGTGACGTGGCTTTGCCACCCCATGAAATGGTACAAAAATGTACAGAATAAATCTATAATACTGTGCCTCTGACACAATGAAGGTCCCTTATATAATAGAATTAGTTTCTGTGCCCCTGTCTAGCAGTGAGACAGATGTGACCCCTGGGTAAACTTACGATCTCCCATCCACTCATCAAGATTTCTCTTGAAGAGAGTCAGTGAGGGGCTCTGCCTAATACAAACTGGGATCCTGTTCCAAAGCATGGGAAGCCTCTGGGTTATGAATCTATCCCTCCAGCATGTCCTATTCATACTTGTGCCGAGGTTTAAGTCTTTAGCTCTCTTGGTCCTGATGGATTTGGATTTTTTGAGGTGGAGCATGTCCATCAGATCCTGATTGGACATGGCCTTGTACGTCAGGCAGAGATCACCTCTGAGCAGGTGGTATGCTACTGAATAGAGCTGAAGTTTCTTTAGTCTGGTGGAATAAGACATATATTGGAGACCCTTGATCTTTTTGGTGAGGTACTTTTGTGGTCTCTCCAGCTGTTGCAAGTGCCGGGTGAGGTACATACCAAATGGGGCATTGTACTCAATCATGGGTCTGATGAGGAGGAATATATAGGGGTACAATGATCCTTGGATCTGGATGTGAATCCCTTCATGATGAGGTGTGCAAGGTAGAATGTTTTTCTAACCACTTTGGCAACATGGGTGTCAAATGAGAGGTCGCTGTCTACTTGGGTCCCTAGGTCTCTGATTACTTTTTCCATAATCAGTGAGTTGCTGTCTATGTGATAATTTGTGGGTACTTTGTTTTTTTCCAAAAGGGATGACTATACATTTTTTGGCATTTAGTTTAAGGCCGTGACTACGGCACCAGTTGTCCATTTCAGTGAGGCCTTTTGTAGGATGTGTGTGTCTGCTGGTGTATCGACTATGGTGCCTAGTTTGCAGTCATCTGCGAACTTTGTCAGCCACAGCCCTCCTATGTTTGCTTTAACATCTGAGAAATAAATGCAGAACAATAGGGGTCCCAGGACAGATCCCTGTGGGACACCACTTCTGACTGGCTTTGAGTCTGACATTGCTCCAGCGATTTTAACTTTATGGGTTCTGTCCTTTAGCCAGTTTGCAACCCATCTAGTGACATAAGGGTTTACTTTTAAGCTGTTTAGCTTATCTATGATGCCTGAGTGGGGTATTGTGTCGAAGGCCTTAGCCAAGTCCAGGTATGCTGTATGGACTGCTTTGCCCTCATCAATGGCTCTAGTGACTGTTTCAAAAACGTCAACCAGGTTTAAAAGGCAGGATCTGCCCTTTACAAAGCCGAACTGGGTGGGGTCAAGTGTCTGTAGGTCCCCTATGTCTCTGTTTATGAGTTCCATAATGATTCTTTCCATAGCTTTGCAGACCAGGCTAGTTAAGCTTATGGGTCGGTAGTTTCCAGGGTCTGTTGAGGCACCCCTTGTGGAGTGGGACCACTGTTGCTGTATGCCAGTGTTCAGGTACATATCCCGAAGTAAGGCTAAGGTTAAATAGCATTTTTATGTGTGGGTTTAGCTCCTCTTTGAGTTCACGTAACATGCACCCCGGGATACCGTCAGGTCCCATTGATGCTGTGTTTTTGCTTTGTTTAGGCGGTTCTCACTTGGACATCTGAGATGACAGGGAGATTACATTCAGCTGGGATAAGTATTTCTTCTTTTGGGGGTGAAGGAGACGAGACATTTGCACTGAACCTGTCAGCCAGAATGTTAGCAATATCTGTGAGTTCAGTGTATTTTTTGTTGTTGTGAACCAACTCTGAGCATATCTGAGGGTTTCCGCTCAGGTTTCTAACATAGCTGAAGAAGGCTTTGTGGTTATCTTTAGTGTCCTTAGTGATTTTTCTCTCAAAGTTTGCCTTGGATGTTTTTATGAGAGAACGTAGTTTTCTGCTAATGTTGATCAGAGATGTCTTCCCTTCATGGGATTTTGCTCTGACGTGCAGTAGCTTCCTTCTTTTGTTATACAATTTGTTTATGGCTGAGGTCCACCAGACAGGATGCTTACATTTGGTGGAGAGGGACTTGGATTTGTTTGGGATTGTATGATCCATGCATTCTTGGAGATGTCCATAGAAAGCATTTGTGAAGGATTCGGCATTGTGGGATGTGGTATCCACTTGCACAGTGGGCTTAAAGGATACAATCTCAGTCTTAAGAAGAGTGAAGTCTGCTTTTGAGAAGTTTTTCACTGTGGTCTTTTGTGCTGGGGGTGGAGGTGGGATATGTATATCCAGGGTGATTAGTTTGTGGTCAGATCTCCCTAGTGAGGGGTATACTTCTGGTGTGGAGCATTTTGTCCCCATGTTTGTGATGATCAGGTCTAGTATATTATCTCCCCTAATGGGAGAGGTGACTAGTTGTTCCAGTGCATTTGAATTTATGAAGTCCAGGAACCTTTGGGCTAGGGTATTAGGGCTAGAATATTGTACCCAATCTATGTTTGGGTAGTTGAAGTCTCCCAGTATGATGGTATTTTGTGATACATTCATATCCTCCAATGTCTTCAGGAAGGCTGAGTGGGGTTCTTGAGATTGGGAGGGTGGTCTGTAACATGCTACTAGTTGTATAGCAGTTTTGCCTATGGTTAGTTGCACCTGTATGGTCTCTGATGCTTCATGTGTTGCTACTAACCTGGAGGTGTGGGTGTCCTTTATGAATATGGACACTCCCCCTCCCTTTGTGGTTCGGCCCGGGTTTTGAGGCTGAAAAGCATGATACGAGGTATAGCCTGGTAGCACTGGGGTGCTCTCAGGAGCCTTGAACCAGGTTTCAGTTACTGTACAGACGTCGATGTTCTCCATGCTGAGGAGAGCATCAAGTGCCTGCATCTTGAGATTTAGACTTCTGGCGTTGAGCAGCATTACCCTTAGTTTTTTTCCATTTTTGCTTTCTAAGGAGGTGGGTTTGTCTATTGAGCCTTGCCTAAAAAAGGCACTATGGGGGTGGCAAGAACCTTAGCCAATATCCGGAAGCCCAGTGGTGACAGGTGTAAGCCATCCCTTGCGAAGCAGGGTGGCTTGTGCAACATATCATCCCAGGCAGACAGACATTGGATCCCCTTAGAATGACACCAGTACTTGAGCCAATTGTTAAAGCTGATCATCTTGTCTTTGTATTGTGGTATCATTCTTGGTGAGGGCAAGATGCTGCTCAGGGTCAGGGTCATACCAGCCTGGGCTACATAATCGGAGAGCTCCTCTATGTCTCTTTTCATGTAGTCCAGGGAGGTATGTCTCAGGTCATTCACACCAGCATGGACAATGACAGAGTCATATTTGTACTTGCTTTGGAGTGACCTGAGTGCGTGTGTTATGTGGCGGATCCTAGCTCCTGATAGACAGCTCACTTTCACCTTCTCCTTGTTCAGCCTGGTCAGTGGGACATCAGTGTGTCTGACTATGGAGTCACCTATTACTAGTGTATCAGGCAAGGTGTTTGGCCTTAAGGGCTGCGATTGGTCGACACACTGATTTATTGAAGTATGTGTTGCATGTGTTTTGTTTTGAGGTGGTGGATTTTTGGATGTCTGCTTTGGGAGTCTCTGTTGTTTTGGTAAGTTTTTTATTAGAGCCTCTGAGTATGTATTTGTGTTTTTATGTGTTTGGTTTGCAGTTGTGGTAGGTCTATGTGGGACTGGGATTGTTGTGTGTGTGGTTGCCATCTCCTCCTGTCTGGTCATGCCAGCCCTGAGTTGAGAGAGTTCAGCCTCCAGTTTGGCTATATAGTTGCATCTCTCACATGTATTTGTGTTTGTTGGGAGGAGGAGAGGGTTGTCTGTGTACATGAGACAATTGTAGCATTGTCTCAAGATGCCCAGATTGACCAGCTGAACTGGAGACAACGCCAGTAATCTACCACTCGACATGCTAGAACAGTATAAGGGAGTGGTATACCTTTAAGGGAAGTGGGTATTCACAGGGGTGGTAAGTAGATGTATTGCTTTACTTAGTACGAGAGTGCTTACTTAGTAGAGAAGTATTGAGAACAAGTGCTAGGCTTATAATACAGTGAGTAGTCTGGTTATACTAAGAGTAGAGCTTCCTTAAGGGAAAATTTGAAGACCAGACTTGGCGGAGCCAAAAAAAGTTTAACCTTGTTTAACCGGCGCTGCGCTATGCGCACGACCGCGCAAAGCCATGCAAACACGGATTTTAAACAGTGAACTACAAAAGAGCTAGAAATGGTCCCAAACAACCAATTACTACAGCTTCTTGTGCTGTGGTCACTTCCCCCAAGGACAGGTAGGCTGCTCAAGGCTCCCCACTCCCACTGGTGAGCAAAGAAACTTCCTTCTATCCAAGTAAGGTAATGGACAACACAGGAACTACACCACAGTGCAGAATACAGCAATGCCTGTAAACTGGTCTAAACTAGTCGAGGAAGGTGGGAAAACAAGGATTATTTTTTTGTTTTTTTTTTTTGGTAGAAACGCACAGAAAATGCAGAAACAGTGATAAATTAGTTACACAGGCTTGCACACTTTAATGGGCAGCCTCCACAGTTAAATTAAACAAACAAACAAGCAAACTTTCAATCAAATTCGACTAAAATGTAACTTTAAGTGCAGATTTTAAAATAATGCAGCAATCAGTTAAAAAACAGTTCAGGCTAGTTCAAGGTAAGCTACAGAAGCTATTTCAAGTGAAAAAAGCAAAGATTCTTAAATCCAGAAGGTTGTCGCTTTTCTGAGTTCCCTGCTGCTAGGACCACTCTGTAAACCCACGTGGAGCTTGTCTGAGCAGTATAGCCAGAAAAAAATGCCCAGAGGCGGATTTTAAACAGTGAACTACAAAAGAGCTAGAAATGGTCCCAAACAACCAATTACTACAGCTTCTTGTGCTGAGGTCACTTCCCCCAAGGACAGGTAGGCTGCTCAAGGCTCCCCACTCCCACTGGTGAGCAAAGAAACTTCCTTCTATCCAAGTAAGGTAATGGACAAAACAGGAACTACACCACAGCCCAGAATACAGCAATGCCTGTAAACTGGTCTAAACTAGTCGAGGAAGGCGGGAAAACAAGGATTATTTTTTGTTTTTTTGTTTTTTTGGTAGAAACACACAGAAAATGCAGAAACAATGATAAATTAGTTACACAGGCTAGCACACTTTAGTGGGCAGGCTCCACAGTTAAATTTAACAAACAAACAAGCAAACTTTCGATCAAATTCGACTAAAATGTAACTTTAAGTGCAGATTTTAAAATAATGCAGCAATCAGTTAAAAAAACAGTTCAGGCTAGTTCAAGATAAGCTGCAGAAGCTATTTCAAGTGAAAAAAAAGAAAGATACTTAAATCCAGAACGTAGTCGCTTTTCTGAGTTCCCTGCTGCTAGGACCACTCTGTAAACCCACGTGGAGCTTGTCTGAGCAGTATAGCCAGAAAAAAACGCACAGAGGCGGATTTTAAACAGTGAACTACAAAAGAGCTAGAAATGGTCCCAAACAATCAATTACTACAGCTTCTTGTGCTGAGGTCACTTCCCCCAAGGACAGGTATATATATATATATGTATATATATATATATATATATATATATATATATATACAGATATATATATACATATATACATATATATATCATATATACATACATATATACAGATATATATCTATAGATATAAAAGAGAACATAACACACAGGCACCGTTAATGGGGGTGAGGGGGCCCAGCGTAAATATGTCTTGTAAGTATTGCTATGAACCCCTCCCCCACAGCCAAACAGATCTGACCTGCAATACAATACTAACTGTTGCAAATCCCATACCCAGGACCCAACACAACATGGGCACAAGATGTTAACAGTAATCCATCCCACCTGTATGATGTCAGGTGGTATCAATAACATATCATGCAGTACAGTCTGGCTACCATAGGGAATGTACAATGTGGAAGCAATAAACATTCCAAAGATACATATACACACACCCACATATATATACAGATACATATATATATATATATATATATATATATATATATATATATACATATATATACAGATACATATACATATATATATATATATATATATATATATACACACACACACACATATATATATAGATATATATGTAACAACACATACACACACAGATATATGTATAGGAAGATGCATATTTAGAGGGTGCACACACACCATACTGAACAGCCAGTATTCCTTCAATTGCCACCTTATCAAATGGACAGTGTATGAGTCACCTATAAAAAAGACAACTGTTGTCTGAAACATATACCACAGAGAGGTCAAAGGATATAACACCACACACAGGTTTGCATGCATAAGAAAGTTTTATTTGTGTACTACTGGAGTTGTATATGTTATGTCATATAGCTGTTTAGACTTTGAAATACATACAAACAGATTAATGCAACTCTTAAACAGATAGTTTAATACAGTAATCCGAAAGCATAACATATGTTGCTGTCCAGACCAAGGCCTTCAATTAGTACAACAGTAAAGGCAGACTGGGCCACGGGATAACAATCAATCAACAGTAAGTAATGCAGATGTATAGTCCAGCAGCCTCTGACTACACTCTGTATGCAATCCCTAGGGGGAAAAGACTTGAGGTGACACAATGGGATGTATCTGTTACATAACAAGGCATAACTGAAACCAGCACAATCACACTGACAGAACATTCTGCATGGCAGTAAGCAGTAGGCCAGCATTTTACCAAGGTGAAATGTATGGTAATGTACATCCATATGCTTTAAGGCAGCTTACTCCTGATATCCCTCACATGTTGCAACAGCCTAGGTTATTTTTGGTGCATACCCCCCATAGACTGTCTTACAGGGACATATAACACTGTTACATACACTGACCGCTGGACTGCAGAAGGCACATGTTTTGTGCAGATGAAGCCCACATATATATGGACCCAACACCACAATATGTGTGGGGGTTACAGCAGCACTGAAATGATGGCAGAAATGCCAGCATGACATAATTACAGGCCACTACATGACAACCCCTGGCTGCATGTCATGTGGACAAAGCCTGGTATGTAGGTGGAGGACAAAGGCTGGAAAACAGGAAAATATGTGAAATAGTGTTGTCATACACTGAGCAAGTTGCTGTTGTTACATGATAGTCTGCAACATACCTTTAGTCAGGAATTTGAAGTCAGAAACACAAATGGATGTAACCATGTACTGACAGAACTCAACAAACACACTGCCAGTGATATATCTGACACAGGACATGTGTTGGACAGGCAAAACATGTTAAACTAGTATGTACACACAATCCTCTAACACTGGTGCTATACAATGCATATAACAACACTACTCACACTCTGTCTGTAGTTCTGGAACCTTATACAAATATGTAGCTGGCCTGAGTCTGCAAATTCTGTTGTAAGAGGTATTTTTGTCTGTAACACTGCTGCCCACACACAGGAAGGATTTCTGCTATAAAGGAAAGGTAAAGGGACCCCACCCACATGATGTAGGGATTTATAGTAGTGGGTTGCCATGACAGTGGTAATTGGAAGTACTACACAGCATGCTGCATGCACATAGCAAGTGGAGGACACTGATTAGTGCAGAGGCCATCATCTGATCATGTGCATCACCTACAAAAGCCATGCTGCAATCTATTCAAAGCAGCTCAATCCATTTACTGGAGAGAGAAAGAGAGAGTGAGAGTGAGAGCAAACCTGAAACTGAAAATGTAACAAACAAACAAAAAAAACGAAGAAAGAAAGCAGGCTAAAGGCCAAGTCAAAAGAGAAAAAAATAAAAAACTCTTACAAGGAAACTATCCAGAACAGACCTCATTCCCACAACAGGTATGTGAAGTATATATGCATGTAACTGACTGTAGTACTTGGTCCATAATAATGGGATAGATGATGTGGAATGATTTATATGTGCCATCAGGTGTTGCTGTAATGATGTTTAGCTGAACAACTGCAATGGACAATAGAGTATGTCCCTGTGTGTAGTGGGCCATACCCATCAACTGTGCAGAGCAGCACTGACTGACAAGATGTAAGCCATCATAGTGTGTGTTGTGTAATGGAAGGCATGCGTATTATTGTGGCCAATAGCTGGTGGTGGAAGTAATTCCATAATTGTGGACAGGTAGGTTCCCGAGCCCACCACTTGCAGGACACTCAAGTAAACATGTAATGTAGCATGCTGAAATGACATAGGCGTGTAAGAGGCTTACCTGCAATCTGTCCCTATATATACCCCCCAATGTTAGGCTGTGTCCATATGTGGCACCTGTCTGTGTTGTAGCAAGGTAGAACAGTGCAGCTGTCCAGGAAGGAGAGTTAGAGATTGTGGATCTGATGTCTGAATGTACCCCATATATTTATATAGGTATGTATATGTATGTATATATATATATATATATATATATATATATATATATATATATATATATATATATATATATATATATATATACATATATATACATATATGTATATATATTTATATATATATTATACACATGTATGTTTACAGATATACAGACATGTATATGTATATATATATATATATATATATATATATATATATATATATATATATATACAACATAATATATCTTCACATATATAAAGATATATATATATATATATATATATATATATATATATATATATATATATGTGTGTGTATGTCTACATATATACAAACACGCACACACACACACACACACACACACATATGTATATAAATACATTTCCCCTATATTTCCATCACAGTGCTGCATGCTATGTGTGAGGGAACATCACACATATCAGTAAACACACACACACACACACACACACACACACACACACACACACACACACACACACACACACACACACACACACACTCACACACACACACACACACACACTATATATATATATATATATATATATATATATATATATATATATATATATATATATATATATATATATATATATATATATATATATATATACAGCTGCAAGTGTGTGCAACATGGCCGGTTATAGGACATGTGAACCATTTGTTGTGACCACATTGCCCTTGTCTGTGAAGGTGGGAATGGGAATTTGGGGGGGTTGTAGATAGACAGGACATCTTACAGGGGTGTTATATGACACATGTGGTGGATAAACACCCTGGTTGGTGGGTGCGATGTGGAAGCCCCATGAGCCCCCATATGGAAACAATGGAAACAAAGCCCCCACCCATTGTTAGTCCCAACAGCAGCTTCACAGCCCTGAAGGTGCCTTGCCTGGAGGCTGAGCAGGATGAGCATGTGGACCCTGTGATTGTGTACTGAGAGCCTCAAGGTGCTGTAGCACATTCCACATGTCTCTGTGGAGCTCCCTATGCATCAGACCCTGGACCTGACCTCGGGTGATAGGATCATGTCTGTGTGTGCCCCAGGGGGGGTAACACCATCCCCTGAGGTGGTTCCACCTGAAGGTAGTGCTGGACCAGTAGATGAGGAGGCCCCAGGGTGGGTCTCACATGTGATGTGACCTGGTAACATGGCCAGATGAGGTGGAAGAAGTGGTTTTGCTGGCAACTGTTCCCTAAGCATGCTGTTGTGTCACTTTTACACAACATATGTGGGTAGTAATAGTCCACACAATCCAGTATCATGTGTAACAGCATGCATAGATATCCCCAATAACACATAATGACAGATGTGCAGCAATTACATAGCAAACAGACCACATGCATATATGGAACCATAGTGGCCCTTACAATGGCATGCAGGTGACATTGTCTGTAACAGGCAAGCAATGACAGTGTCCCCACAGGGAACATGGCTACAAACACATAGCACAAAGCATGGTACAATATGATATATGTCGCCATGGTAGGTAAGCTGTAGCCATACCTACTGAGTTGTGTGAATAGTTTGTTGTCGCAGATATGGTGGTGGGGAGACAGAGATGTGTATTAAGAACTATGGTAACCTTGCTGTATAAGTTGCTCAGATCTGTTTCCATCTTTATGTCTTTCAGGCAAGATGTCACACGGCTGGTTACTGGTGTATTCAGCGGACAGAAATGAGATAATCATCAACCACCTGGTAGAGCACTACCAGATGCTCTTTGGCAGGACAGCCCATGAGTAGCAGGAGCAGACCACCCTATGGAACAATGTAGTCCACAGGGCCAATGATGTCGGCCTGCATAACCACAGTTATGAGCAGGTCTGACATCATTGCAGTGACCTGCTTCGCAATGCCTGTCGGCATGCTGCTGCAGTCTGCGGGGATCACCTTGAAACAGGGGGGGGGTCGTGCCATCCTTCCCCCAACATGTGTTGAGGAGCTCCTCACCAGCCTCGTGGCATCTGCCCGCCTGCACACACAACAACTGGCAGAGACCATAGTGGAGCTGGTGCTACCCACACATCAGCTGGGAAGCATGCAGTTAAGGCCACAGGGCACATCATAGACCACTCTTGCTTATGCATCCACATCTGTACAGGTAGATCATGCATATGTGAGATGTCATATATATAGTCTGTTGCTGTGTAGTAGTAATAAACAAATGCGCATAAGCTGTAGTATTGTGGACTTGTACTGTTGATGTACTGTAATGCTGCAACCACCTTGTAGCAATGCCATAGCTGTGGCTACTGACATCACATCTCTCACACACTTATGTAGGTCCCTCTGGTATACCACCAAGGGAGCAACGTGTATCTGGAGAGTATGGTTTATGTTCATGCTTGCCAATATACCAGTCATGTAATGGCTATGGTATATTCCATGCACACGTCTAACACACCTACCCATAATGCATGCCGTTCATGTTCACATATTGTTGCTAACTGCACTGCATCACAGTGGTGACCATGATGGTATAGCTGAAGGGTATGTCAGACACCTGCAATATAACTAACATCCTATCATTGTGAAATGTGTCCATAGGTATGAATATAATGGTGGGACACATGACCTAAACTAGGGACATATGTGAAACATCACCCTTATACAGTGCTACAACAGTGTATATACCAGTATTACAATGGCAACTGTGACAAGTCTACACTATGGCATATTATAATACTGTGGTCCACAACCCTTAAAACCTGCAATGTTGTCCCAACATGAGCAATGAGTGTGTAATACGGAATCGTATGTTAGGGCAGCAAACATGGGGAATACATACCTTCACAAACAGTGGAAGCATATGTGTGCACACACTCCAGATAAAGTATAGTGGAAGCAGCTGTTGAGGTACTGACTGCATGCATTTCTCGTGGAAATGCCCCTTTCAGTGAGTAGACATCCCCAATGTCGCACCACGTATTGGTCTGCTGTCCAAGATGTTTGGCCATCAAATGTGCACACTTACCTGCAATAGAGGCAGGCATGGCTTGCACACATTTTACATGACATGGCATGGGCCCCATACCCAACAGGTAGCACCCATGAGGTGGACATGTAGCCATACCTTACCATTGCATATGCCATAGCAAACAGTGGAGACAGCCATTTATGTGGCAAGGATGTATGGGACAGGAATGATGTAGGAAATAAACAGATGTCCATCCAAGACAAATGATGTCACATGTAGCAAACTGGTCATGAGGGCTGCCCAGTAACATGCCACAACACTGACGAGATCATAGGAATGTCCAGCAAGTACTTGCTGTGCAGTACCTGTGTCAGCAATTGCCTGGACTCTGCAAGTGTGTGGCCTATGGGTTCAGGTAATCAAATGCAACATTTCTACAACAGGAAACATCAGCCAGGCCTCTCTACAGGTAGTGTATGCATACCAGAAGAGGTTCTCAACAGTCATGCATTGCAAGGTGTACTGGTGTACCATGACCACATTGGAAACCTACAGACAGTATCATGTAAGATATATGTGTTACACAACCAGCACCTCACCCCACCTCAGGCCCACAATGCCCATCTGTACTGTGCCTGTGCCAATGTACATCTGTATGTTTGCCATTCATTAGCTGGGACTAGGCTGTTACAAGTGGTGTTCAGTGTTTGGGACACTGCAAAATGACACACATGTGTAGGCCATAGTTGTCAAGCATCTGCAAAAAGGCTGAAGGTGGTGAGGGGGTGTCATCATGACACATCAGTGCACTGCAGCAGGGATCCTAAGGATGCTATGTATGGCTGTATCTGCACAGAGTCAGGTTCAGGAACTGTGACAGACATAAGCCTGACTCCACAGCAATAGTGATGGCAGTGTGTGAACTCCAAAATGCAAATGCAGATGGTCAATGCTATTATACCCCTGCCAGGAATAGTGACTGCTGTAGTACACATAACAATACGTGCAACAAACTGCCATGATAAGGGCGTGCACACATATGCACCTGCGAAGTGTATGCATCACGGTCTGCATCTGCACACCTAACACATTTGTTAGACACTGCATGTGAATATACAGGACATATGTCACATATCAGGCTCATGTAATGTTAACATATTTGGTGATGTGGTCCCATGGCATATCAAGGAAGAGTGTGTCATATCAGTGAGGGTGTGTACACTCCCCATAGCCACGATAAGGTTTGACAGCTGTCAGTGTAATAGTATTGTGTTGATCATACATGCACCGCTGATGTTGAGATCTATGAATCAGACATCAGGCATTCACAAATGACATCTGTCCACATATCATCCCAAGTATGTGTCAGGCAAACACATAGGGGCTGTGAGCATTTGCGCAGACATAACTGACACAGTAATACACATTCAACAATAGTGTGTACACCTGTGAGGTATGGTGCACAGTACATGGCAGGGTGCAGAACAGGTGCACAGCAATACAGTGTACATGGGTGCAGTATTTTCCAGTGGAATGGGCATCACCTACTAACACAGCCCATGCATCACACACATGTATACTGTTGCTAGCATGGATTGACAATAGCTGCACTGCATGAGTACTATATGTTATGCATGTTGACAGATGGGTAATGGGAGGACTGTGTGTACTATCTTTGTGCAACCTCACCTGTAGGTGTGTGTGTGGGGGGTATTTTTTCTGTAAATGCAATCTGGTGGAGTGAAGGGGGGTTGATGCATGTAGGATGTGTGTGTGCATATGTGTGTGTTTGTTTGGGTGTCCATGTATGCATGTGTGATTGTGGGGTGTTCATACATCAGTACTTCCCTTTGGAATCGTGCAGTACATGGACATGGACTGACACATGCGACACCAGGAATACTTGTCTGATATGTAATCACAGGACAGCTGATAGTATAATAAGGTCTGTAGCATGGAACATGCATTGGGAGGGAAACTAGACACCAGGTATACCCTTAAAATTGCAATCAGCAGAAAGGTGAATGACTACCCATGTATGCAGCACTACAGATGCATTGGGGAATTACTAAACAACACCAGGGAGTGTATTCATATATTACTGTTGTCCACATCATAAGTTGATTGAGCAGCAGATCTGGCATGTACTGAGCAATAGTTATGTATGACACTCCAGTGCATGACATTATGGGGTGAACATAGTAGCCCCTACCATATGGTGGCCATGCTCACAATGTCCGGACATAACCAGGGTGAACACTGGATGGTTGCAGTGAGGCCTTGTAAAACCTACTCCACTCAAGGCAAGGAGGTAATGGAGTAACAGGTCTTGTGTTTTGATCACTTGTCTAGGCATCTAGAGGAATGATACATTAATGAGTGGTATTAATGAGTGTATGTTACCAAGTAAGATGCAGGATGGGGAACTTATGTGAACAAACTTGGGACTGTCTGTAAACTCAGGGACAGGTAGGTATTATGGTGGGATTTCAGGTTGTTGTTTATTTAGCAATTTTTCAGGATGCCCATGTTATTATATAGACATAACTTTGAGAAGCTTAGCCACCAGAATTAAACATTTATATGACATCAAAGTTAAAGACCATAAAATGTGCTTTATAAACACACTATTTCTTGTGACAAATTTAGCAAATTTTTTTTGCAGTTATATAACAAGTACCTATGGACATGGCAGGTGGCTGTTATAAAAATGAAATAGAACAAAGTGAGGTCATGTGGCAAATAAAACTAGAGGCTGATCAACTGCCTGGGCTTAATGAGATGGTGGATATTAAAAGTTTTCTGAGTGAACGTAGATTAGCTGTCAGTTAAAGGGTTAATTGAATAGCTTTTTCACTCACCCATTTTTTAATTGACTTGTTAGTTCTTTTAACTAATTGTTTTTTTTTCTGAGCTTTTATTTGTATAAATGAGTTTTTTTTTTTTAGTATTATCTTTCTGAAGAAATTGTTTTTCATTTGACGAAAGTGTTTAATAAAAGTTTGGTGAACACTAAGTTATTCAGCAGCTCAGTTCTTTTATTCAGTGTTTTTTTTTTTTTTTTTTTTTTTTTACCCGTTTGCTGTTTACCACTTCTTTTGGACATTTTATCCATTTTCTATTTACTACTTATTAAAAATAGACTATGGGGTAGTCAGAAACATCCAACATACTGTACAATCTTGTTTCAAGCAGGCTTGCTCAGTACATTATGATGGATCATTTCAAAGGCAGTTGTAGTGCTACAGTGATAAGCAGGCTGCAGCAAATAGCACTAAAGCAATTTTACTGATGTTGCTGCATGCAAATGTAGCTGTCTTTGGGCATGGATAATGAAAATGAACCATGTGCTCTGTTCCAGAGCCATATACCTTAATGAGAGTGGCACAGCAGAGAAATTCAAAGACATGTTCTTTCACACTATATCATGCAGTACCTGAAAGACTGGACCTGGAAGGTTCTCACTGTAATTCCCCCACTGTCTAGGTTAGCAGTGGGTCAGTTAGAACAGCTGAGTGTTGCAAGGCTTGGCATATGTGTGTGTGTGTGTGTGTGTGTGTGTGTGTGTGTGTGTGTGTGTGTGTGTGTGTGTGTGTGTGTGTGTGTGTGTGTGTGTGTGTGTGTGTGTGTGTGTGTGTGTGTGTGTGTGTGTGTGTGTGTACTGTTATGCAATGCCGTATAGGTCTTAAAGTGCGTTTCTTATTTTCCCTTCACAGGTGGCGATGTGAGTCAGGGTCCCTCCTGCATGCAGTCTGATGTTGGTGTCCATACAGACACTGAAAATGATGATAGGACTGTTGAGTCACAGGCGGGGTTGTCAGAGGCAGAAACTGCACCATTGTTTGACATCCCCTGTTATCCACCCCAACCCCGCACACAGTCACAGTACCTAGAGATACCCAATCACTAATGGCCATAGCACAGGGAGAGTTGCCGGTTGGTGGCAGTGCACAGGAGAGTGTGGTATCTATGTCTGTTGTGTCTGGACACAGCAGGCATAGCCAGATGTCCAGCAGGGCACCACATAGGTAGATGTACCATGCTGCTCATGGGAGGGCCACAGGTCATCATGCCCCTGGCATAAGTGCAACAACTGGTACCACCAGATACATGTTTCAGACTGTCATGGGGGTGCAAGCATGTATGGAACTGTACACCAAATGGGGCCTGAGGCTGCAGAGGGCTGCTCTCTCATCTGTAAGTGATAACTTCCATGAACTTGCATTTGCCCTACATGATTATACCAAGGTCATGGATAGATGGTTGGGTGAGATGGAGGGCCTCATCAACCATGGATTGTCCGTGCTAGAACATGTGGTGGGAGTGTGGCAATGGCCGCGTGGGCATAGGCCAGCAACACCAACAGCTGACGGTCAACGTGGACATGCAAGGACACCAAGCCGCACCCGTAGTGGCAGTACCAGCCCCAGCACTGCAGGAGGCGCTGTCCACACCAGAACAGGCCACATGCATGTGGCCCTGACCAGTCCCAGGAGGGACCTGGTTCCAGTGGACATATGTCATCATCAGGAGAGAGTAGCACATCAAGGCCTGTACCTTGACATACCCATGGAAATCCTGGCAGGCACAGTATGCGTGTCCATGGCTGGAGGTGGTGAACTGCACACCCTGCCAGGTATGGACTGCAGCTGTCCAAAAAACACGTGTATAGGGCAGCCATATGGCAGAACTGTGTGCATGCATACCCACACACTATACAAACACACCTAAGGCAACCCCATACCTACACACACCACATCACCACACCCATATCATCAAATTACACCCCTCACCCACACACATGGTGTCAAAAGTATGGCCCACCCTCGGTCTCTGGCAAACCAACAACACATCTGCTGCATATGATGATACCTGTGCCACATCCCTGTCATCCATAATATCGATGCAGGGACAGACTAATATGGTGCTGATGCACATGGTGACTGTACTACAGTGTAGCAATGTACTGTTGTGTAACATGTTCTCAGCAGTAATGTTTAATGCAGGGTTGGGCAAACTTTTTGATTCGTGGGCCACATTGAGTTCTAACATTTGACAAAGGGGCCGGAACAGGAGCAGATAGATGGCATGCTTTGAAAACATCACCTCATTGGGGGAAAAATACACATCTGCTACAGCTGTACTTTCAAGTAATGTGACCTCCTCTTGACTTGACAGCCGAACAGTATGCATATGTATACCTGTGCAAATTGTTTTGCTATTAAATCACTAGGAGGTCTCATTACTTGCAATTACATCTACATTTGGGAGTCATAACTAGCTCAACATGCAGTTTGAGTTATGCAATGCATCTTTCAGTGTTATGATTAAAAATGTGTTTAAACTGAAGACTTAAATTTCTTTATTTCAATGTGTAATTTTTCAGATCTTGATTGTTTAATGGGTTATATAAAAATGCAATAATTCAAATTAAGGTATTTGCTTCCTCCCTCTTCTTCAGTCTCACTACAGAAATCCCTGACATTCACTTTAATAAACAGGACTTGATTTCTCATCATATGCTGTTCCATTGCTGTGACAGAAAAGTAATCCATAACCACATAAATAAAAAAAAAAAAAAATTAAATCTCATAAATGTACAGCATATTTCACTTTATTTGAACTGCATTACACTAGACATGCCCGGAGAACTTTTCATAAACATGCTGTATAACTATAGCTGTCAGGGGACAGATTTGGGGTCTGTGCATTTAATGTACATTTGCATCTGGACTGGAGTACAATGCAGTTGTACAAATGAAAGGAAAACTACAGTAGTATACTTTAAAGAACCAACATGAGCAGGAAAGAAATGTCCAAAGTTGAAAGAAAGACATTTCTTGTGGGAAGGGGCTGATAAAGAATGGGAGGCTGAGTCTGTGATGAATATTAAGCAAGCAAAGCAACCAAACTATAGTGCAGTTCAGTGTGACAACCCAACTGTTGGGAACACACTAAAAGTACAAATATTCAATGGAGTGCCTAGTGATGTGGAGAGAATGCACATTTTACTTATTTTAAGCAGTCAGATCATTTCTTTTTTTTGAAGGATAAGGCAAGAGAATAGATAATGAAGCAGATCGCACACACACACACACACACACACACACACACACACACACACACACACACTCTTCACCTTTCAAATCTGCATTCACTAATTTCACTCACTTTCTCTCCGATCGCATACACACACACACACACACACACACACACACACACACACACACACACACACACACACACACACACACACACACACACACACATTTGTTACCTTAAAGAAAACTTCAAAGCAAGCTGTGCAGCCACTCCCATTCTGCCTGGAAAACTCTGCAGTTTTATGGTGTAAAAGTCCGTTGAGCTTAAATCCAAAATGGAGGGCAGTCCCATTATTCAAACAGACGCGCTCCCACATGTCCCTTGATCTTAATTCCGACAGGCTGACGGAGCTGATGTCATTGCGCATGGGATGACGTCAGCTCCAAAACCACGAAAAATGAAAAAGTCTAAAAAAAAGACGAAAAATCGGAAATGACGGTTGGGAGGTGGCGGGCCGAATCAAAACGTTTAACGGGCCGCATGTGGCCCCTGGGCCATAGTTTGCCCATGCCTGGTTTAATGCTTACATGTCAGGTAGTGTAGCTGTCCAGCCATGATGCATTATAGCTGTTAGTAACACTGAGTGATTGTGGTCTCCATAATGTTATCCATTTGTGTTGTAGGTGTACGTGGTCAGCAGGAGAATGGTCTACAGTCATATTCCACAAGGGGTATGGCACTGTGGTGACACCATGGCTGTGACATGGGTTCATAGGTTCATAGGTAGGTACTAGGTTATCTGCCTGAGGGCATTTATAAGCCTAGCCAGAGTGTGTCGGCTTTCACTGCCCCATTGATTAATTAACTGATCCTCTGTCAAGCATAGCCAATGAAGTGATCCCAGGGGTGTATTTTCTGTTACCCATCCACTCATCAAGGTTTCTCTTGAAGAGTGTTAGTGAGGGGCTCTGCCTTATGTAATTTGGAATTTTGTCCCAAAGCATGGGGAGTCTCTGTGACAGGAATCTATCCCTCCAGCATATTCTATTTATTGTTGTGGCGAGGTTTAGCACACTAGAGTGTGTGGCTCACAGTGACTTGGATTTCTTTAGGTGGAGCATGTCCATCAATTCTGAGTTGGACATGGCTTTGTAAGTCAGGCAGAGATCACCTCTGAGTAAGTGATATGCCACTGAGTACAGCCGGAGGTTTTTCAGTCAGGCTGCATAGGACATATGTTTGAGACCAGTAATCCTCTTGGTGAGGCACTTTTGTGGTCTTTCCAGCTGTTGGAAGTGTCTTGTGAGGTACATCCCAAATGGGGCATTGTACTCTATGATGGGTCTAATGAATGACGAGTAGAGGGGCACTATAACCTCTTTATTTCTAGATGTGAACCCTTTAGTAAATAGATGGGGCACATAGAAGGATTTCCTAACTACTTTGGCAATATGATTGTCAAAGGAGAGATTACTATCTACCTGGGTCCCCAGATCTCTTATTACCTCTTCTGTATTAAGGGGGCTGTCACCTATGTGGTAATTCGAGGGTGTTTTGTTTTTCCCAAATGGGATGACTATGCATTTTTTGGCATTTAGCTTTAGGCCATGACTTTGACACCAGGTGTCTGCCTCAGTAAGGCCCTTAGGGAGGATGTCCATGTCAGCCGGAGAGTCAATTATGGCTCCCAGTTTGCAGTCATTGGTGAACTTGGTTAGCCATAGTCCTCCTGTGTTTGCCTGTACTTCTGAGAAGTATATGCCAAACAGTAGTGGTCCCAGGACCGAGCCTTGCAGGACACCACTTGTGACTGGTTTAGAGTCGGACCTGGAGCCCGCTATTCTTACCGTGTGAGTTCTGTCTGTAAGCCATTTGGCAACCCATCTCATGACATAGGGGTTTATGTTCAGGCTGGTGTGTTTTTCTGTAATACCTGAGTGGGGAATGGTGTTGAAAGCCTTTGTGAGGTCAAGGTAGGATGTGTGAAGCACCTTTCCCTCATCTATGGCCTTGGTGACTGTCTCAAAGAAGTCAACCAGGTTTAGTAGACATGATCTGCCCTTAACAAAGCCAAACTGGATTGGGTCAAGTGTTTGGAGGTTCCCAATGTCTTTGTTAATGAGTTCCATGATGATGCGCTTCATAGCCTTGCAGACCCGGCTAGTCAGGCTTATGGGGCGATAGTTACTAGGGTTAATTGTGGCCCCTCCTTTGTGGAGAGGAATAACCATTGCTGTGTGCCATTCTATGGGCATGTAGCCTGTGGAGAGGCTGAGGTTGAACAGCGCTAGGTGGGGGGTTAGTTCGTTCTGTAGTTCGTGCAAGACAGAGCCTGGGACACCATTTGGTCCCATTGACATTGTGTTTTTGGCTTTTGAAAGGGATGTTTTCATCTGTGCGTCTGTGATTTTTGGGACACTACACTTTTCCAGTATTGTTGTGGGCCCTTTTGGAGGTGAGAGGGGGTGAAGTTTGCATTGAATTTATCTGCCAGGATGTTGTCAATATCAGTAGGTTCAGTATATTTTGTGCTATTTTGCACTAGTTCAGTGCATATCTGCAAGTTGCCACTTAGATTCTTAACATAGATAAAAAAGGCTTTGTGGTTATCTTTTGAATCCTTGGCTATTTTTCTTTCGAAGTTAGCCTTGTATGATTTCATGAAGGACCTCAGTTTCTTACTGATACTGATCAGGGATGTCTTTCCTTCTTGGGATTTGCTTTTTTTCTGAACTAGTTTCCTCCTTCTATTGTATAGCCTGTTTATTGCAGGGGTCCACCAAACTGGTTTCCTTCTCTTAGAGGAGCAAGTCTTGGTTTTGCTAGAGATGGCATTATCCATGCATCCTTGTAGGTGCTCATAGAGTGCATTTGTAAAGGTTTCTGCATCTTGGGCAGCATTAACGTTTAGCATGGGGGCTGTGAATCTTACCACCTGTCTTAAGTAAGGTGAAGTTTGGTTTAGAAAAGTTTTTTACTGTGGTTTCCGTAGTTGGGGGTGTTGGTGGGGTTTGGACAACCAGAGTGATTAGTTTATGGTCTGATCTAACCAGTGACGGGTTGACCTCCAGTGTGGAACACCTGTCGCCCATGTTGGTGATGACCAGGTCCAATATGTTTTCACCTCTGGTAGGGGAGTTTACCAGCTGATCCAGAGCATTCGAGATGAATTCCAGGAAGCGTTGGGCCTGGGAATTTGTACTCGAGTAGTTTTCCCAGTGAATGGAAGGGTAATTGAAATTGCCCAATATCAGGGTGTTTGGTAGGACCTTCATGTTTTCCACTGTCTCCAGAAAGGTGGAGTCGTGGTCCTGGGTCATGGAGGGTGATCTGTAGCAGGCCACAATTTGCATTGCAGATTTGCCCAATGTTAGTTGCACATGGATGATCTCAGAGGTATCGCGCCACTAACCTGGAGGTGTAGGTATCCTTGATGAATATGGATACACCCCTCCTTTGTGTTTCGGTCTGTGTTCTGTGGCCAAAATGTGTGGTAGGAGTTGTAGCCTGGTAGTGTTGGGGTGCTCTCTGGAGCCTTGAGCCAGGTTTCAGTTACTGCACAGATGTCAACGTTCTCCATACTGAGGAGTGCTTCGAGCACGTGCATTTTGAGATTTAAACTCCTGGCACTGAGTAGCATAATCCTCAGTTTTTTGTTAATTGTGCTGTTTATGGAGGTGGGTTTGACTTTTGAGCGTTGCCTAAAAAAGGCACTATGGGGGCAGCAAGAGCCTTGGCCAGTATTCGAAAGCCTAGGGGTGATAGGTGCAAGCCATCTCTTGCAAAGCAACATGGCTTGTCGAGCATGTCGTCCCAGGCTGACAGACACTGGATCCCCTTTGAATGACACCAGAAGCTTAGCCAATTGTTGAAATTGATCATTTTTTCTTTATACTTAGGTATCATTCTTGGTGAGGGCAGGATGCTACTCAGGGTCAGGGTCATACCAGCCTGGGCTACATGATCAGAGAGCTCTTCCATGTCTCTTTTCATGTAGTCCAGGGAGGTACGTCTCAGGTCATTCACACCAACATGAACAATGACAGAGTCATATTTGTACTTGTTCTGGAGTGACCTGAGTGCTTGTGTTATGTGGTGGATTCTGGCTCCTGACAGGCAGCTAACAGTAACCTTCTGCTTGTCCCGCCTAGTGAGTGGGATGTCAGTGTGCCTGACTATAGAGTCATCTATTACTAGTGTGTTAGGTATGTTATTTTGCTTTAAGGGCTGTGATTGTGCGGCACACTAATTTTGTGTTTGATGTGTTGCCTGTTTTGTGATAGGAATTGCAGGTTGTTTTGGTGTCTGCTTTGGAGGTCTTGGATGCTTTTGCAGGTTTTTATTTAGAGCCCCCGAGTATGATTTTGTGGATTTATGTGTATTTTTTGCCTGTGCTGTTTTAGTAGGTCTGTGTGCGGCAAGTGTTAAACTTCTCCTCTTGACTGTCTATTCCAATCTTGGGTGGAGACAGTTTAGCTTCGAGTTTGGCTGTATAATTGCATCTTTTGCATATGTTAGTGTTTTGTGGTAGGAGGAGAGGGTTGCCTGTGTACATGAAGCAGTTGTAACATTGCCTCAGGATACCCAGATTCACCAGCTGGACTGGAGAGTGCATCTGAAGTTGCCCTTTGGTCATGCCTGAATAGAAGGGTGAGCTGCGTAGTCGCTTGGTTGGTGAGGGGTGAATAAAGAGCCTTGCCCTGCTGGCCACTCATTGTCAGGGTATATTAGTGCTTGTTATTAGGTCTGAGCAAGTGCTGGGCTGTAAGATGCTTTTTGAATGCTTAGGTTGAGAGTTAGACTAGTTTCAAGGGAAAAACTGAAGAGGAGACTTAGTGGAGCCGGGAATAATTTAACTGTAGCTAACCGGCACTGCCCTGTGCAGAAAACCGTGCAAACATAGTTTTTATAGTAGGGAAATGAAAGATAGAAATTAGCCCAAAATGGCCAATAAAGTACTAACTTCTGGGCTGGAAACACTCCTCCAGGGACAGATAGGTTGCTCAAAGCTCCCCTCTCTCACAGGTGAACAGAGAAACTTCCTTCTATCCAAGTAAGGTATGGGCAACTCAGAAACTAGTATCACAGCCCTGAATTCAGCACTAGCCTGAAAACTGGACTATACTAGCTTAGAAAGGCGGGAAACAAGGAATTTTTTTTGTTTTGTTTTTTTGAAAAGATAAGGCAAAAACAGTAAAACTAAACTTAAAACAGCTTTAAATGACTACAAATGACCAGAAAAGGCTATCACATTTTAGTGTGAAGCCTACAACAGTAAAACAAATTATTTAAACAAAAAACAACTTTTTAAAAGTGCAGGCAGTCAAATAAGTACAATATGTGAAAAAAACAAGCTTTTAAATCACGATAAATGCTGGAACATCTCCATTTAGGCGTAAAACAGTTAAGTACAGCAAGAAAGTACAGAAAACTGGTAGTTAATCACTCCAAAGTCTCTCTCCTAAGCTAGAAGGCTTTAATCAGTTTAAGGCTTTCTAGTGCTACCCAGTAGGTGAGTTACAGGAAAGATGGGAAACAAAAGCAGATGTGATCTTTTAAACCAAAAAGTTGAAATAGATGGACAAACTGTCCAAATGATCAATAAACTACAATTTCTGGGCCAGGAACCTCTCCTCTCATGGTAGAAGGCTACCTAGTGCTTACCACTCCCACTGATAAGCTAGAAGGCTTTTCTCCAACACAGAAAGGCTTGTGGGGCTCAGAAGCTTACCAGCAGTCCTGGATACAGCAACTCTGTATCTGAACTAGGCTAGTTACAGGAAAGGTGGGAAACAAGTGCAAGTGCCGCTTTTAAACCAGAATGTTGAAAGAGATGGAAAAAAAAACTGTTAAAATGGCCAATAGCTGAAATTTCTGGGCCAGGAACCACTCCTCTTGTGGTAGAGAGGTTACCTGATGCTTACAACTCCCACTGATAAGCTAGAAAGCTTCCCTCCAACATGGAAAGGCTTGGGGGGCTCAGAAGCTTACAAAGAGTCTTGGATAAAGCAAATCTGTACCTGGACTAGACTAGTAACAGGAAAGGCAGGAAACAAGCTCAAACATAGGCTTTTAAATCAGAAGGTTGAAAGAGATGGAAAAGCTTCCCAAACAGCCAATAAACTATACTTTCTGGGCCAGAAACCACTCCTTCTGTGGTAGATAGGTTACCTAGTGCTTACTACTCCCACTGATAAGCTAGAAGGCTTATCTCCAACAAAAAAGGGCTTGGGGGGCTCAGAAGCTTACCAACAGCCCTGGATACAGCAAATCTGTACCTGGGTTACACTAGTTATAGGAAAGGCGGGGACCAAATGCAAAATGGGCTTTTAACCAGAAAGTAGAAAGAGATGGAAAAACTTCCCAAACGGCAAATGAACTACAATTTCCGGGCCAAAACCCACTCTTCCCATAGTAGATAGGCTACCTAGTGCTTACCACTCACACTGATAAGCTAGAAGGCTTCCCTCCAACACAGAAAGGCTTATCCTCGGTACAGTTGAACACATGTCACAGGTCTGTATAACAGTTACTGCCTGTGCCATATGGACAGGTGACCCCCTGGGATATGTATGATCAGCAACTTGATGTAAATCCCTCCACATACATGCACACTCTTACTTGGCAACACTGGGACTAGACCCCTACCTAGGTATGTAGCACTACTGATGTGTGTAGCTTTCATTGCACACACCACACAGCGTTTAGGATGAGGTGTGTTCCAGGTTACATGTTACATACAGAACACCCCCAGGCATGTACAGTATGGTAATGGGGGATGTAATGGTTGTATATGGACAATACATAGTGTGACATACCATCATAGACACATTAACAGACACATAACAGGCCTACACACATCCGAGAGACCTAGGCCTATCAGTGCTAACTAACTTCTCAGCTTGTCCAATGTGTTACAGGTAGGCTGCATACAGCACATGCATAACTGGGCTGGATTGTGTTATCAGTTACCTGCATGGTTGATGGTGACAGTGGTGACCATACAGTGGTACATGAGACATGTACTGGGGGTACCATGGTGTAATGACAGTGTGCACAGCATCCACACCCCAGTGTGGATATTGTACACACTGAAACCCATGATGACACTCTGACATACCCACCATCAGACATTGACCACGACTGTGATGCATCCCATTGTCCATCCCAACAGTGGTACTACAGGGATATGCATCTAATGCATATGCCACAGGCATAGTAGGATGATGCATTGTCATGCCTCACCTATGGGCAGCAACATCACTATCAGTAATACTGTGTGGCAATGCATATTGTAATAGGAGTATGTGGCCTCAGAATGCTGTACCATACAGATATACACATATGCACACATGCACACACTTGCCAGATCTCAGTTGGTATCCCATGCCTATCAACCCATTTGTACAACAGTGTTGTGCTGGTACTACAAGGCTCAGGTAGCCACTAGGGAGAGGAGCATAACAGGGTACATGTAATGTCCAGTACAGCAGCAGCCACATCTAGCTATGACAATGGGTTTTGTGGTGGGTGTGAAAGCCCTCATGGTATTCTCAACTACAGGTGTACTAACACACAGGCACCAATATCCTCAGTAATGCACACATACACATTTGTCAGTACAATGGTGCATCGCTGCAGGTGGTCATAGGTGTGTACCTGGCTATTATCCATGGAGAAATGGGAAGTGTACGGGATGTGTGTACAGTGGTATCATGCCACCTGCCATGTGGTAGCAGGCAATCTATCTGCAGACACCACCGTGGTGACTCTCAGGGTGAGAGTGGCATGTATCAGCCAATCCTCTGGGTGCCTCCTTCAAATGAGCACTGAGGTGACCCAGTTGACATGTATGCAACATGGATTACAAAACATGGTTAGTATCTGTGTTGGAGACCTGTACCCTGGCATGTTCTGTTGACTGGGGTAGTGTAGTGAAGGTACCTGTGGCATGTGGTGCATAAAGGGTGTTGTGTCCTTTCTGAGCCAGTTGTAACACAGCTGGGCAGACATGTCAGTGTCAGTTAAGCATAGATTGCTTGTATGTATCCAAGTTGGATACCTGCCATCTGCACATCTGTACAGGGACTGACAGAGATCAGCTTGCCAACTACATATGCAGTAGGATGAATGAGTCAACAGATAGACGTCTGACACCAATATGTATGCCATTACTACATGTTGGCAGCCCTCACTGACATGTGCTATATAGACATTAGTCTACAGTTACATTCCACATGTCAGATCATTATCCAGTAGAGGATATATACTGTGACACAGCACACACCAGGAATATGACAGTTTGGCCTCAGAGTCCATCTATGCATGCAGGGGTGCTTGTTGCCAGTACTACAATTAGCAATCTACACTTGCTTGGGAAAGCACTATCAACAGTAGTAATGGCATGATACACTACATGCCATGATGGCACATAACCTGGGTCACTACCCTTGTATGTAACACAGTCACATGGATAAGAGTGATGTACAGGTCTTACATACTCGAGTGTCCCAGACATGACACTCACACCCCTTGCTACTGTAATGACGGCACATAGACACATGTTTTGTACATGGCATTACATACACTTATTACAGATGTCATTACCATGCTATGTTATCAGACTGGGATGTGAGCACTGGTTACCAGGGATGAGCCATGCTTAGCAGGTGTCAGCATTGCTGCAATATATCAGCTAAGCAGATTTGCACACTGGTAAGCGAAGCCTACACGATGTAAGTGCCCGTACATTAAACTGTATCTTAGCACTGCTTAGCTTCACGCAAACCCAAGCAAACATGCTTAAAGCTGCTCAAAAGTGCCTTAACCACTCTGAATCCAGCAGCCCTTGCTCTGCCCAGCAGCAAAGTAAACACCCCTTGCAGGTCTTGAGTCCAGGACCCTGTACACAATAGTCACAACAGTTAACCACTATGGCATGACAGCTATGAAGACAGTTGTTTTTCCGATATATCTGTCAGTACACATATTGAATATTATTGAACAATTGATGTGACTTCTACGATTATGTAGTACTTGTTACTGATATTACTGTTGCATACATATGTTGTTATATCTAAATATACACATATCAGATACATACGGTGTGATATATCTGGGAAGGTATACACAACAGTAATGTTTACACATGAGAAGGCTATGAATATATACATATACATATGTAGATATATGTCTACATGTACATGCACATATATATTCATATATATGTATTTATACACATCTGTATAGTGCATCATATATATGGCCATTCATAGATCTGTGTGTGTGTGTGTGTGTGTGTGTGTGTGTGTGTGTGTGTGTGTGTGTGTGTGTGTGTGTGTGTGTGTGTATATATATATATATATATGTACATCATATATGTACAGATATACCTATTTATGTTGATATATGTGTAGATATCTATAACTATATGTGCATATATATCTAAACAGATATATCTATGTATGTCAATATATATGTAGATATCCATAACTATATGTGCATATATATCTATATATCTGTATATGTGTAGACATATATAGCTGTGTATATGTTTATATTTATATATATATATACATATATATATATATATATATATTTGTGTGTATATATATATATATATATATATATATATATATATATGTGTGTGTGTGTATACATATATATATATATATATATATATATATAGATATATATATATATATATATATATATATATATATATATATATATATATATATATATATCTTTACCATATGTCCAGAACATGGAGTGGAGTCCTCCTGCAGCACCAATAGACTCAACCTCCTAGTGCAAGGCAATGCCATGTATGTATTGCAGGTATATATGTAGACTGCTGCTACTGTAACAGGGGTTGTCTTAACAGACATGTTGTGTGTGGGAGGTCACATCTGCTTTTGACATGTACCCCATCGGTTACTGACAGACATCCTAAGGACATTGTAGTACAATACTATTGATAGCACAGTAATAATCCTGTGGCCTACAGCAGAGATGTGTCCAATATATGTGGACAGTCTGGCACTCTCTGGTCAGCGCAGAGGTGTACACAGATCCCCTTCATGCGAGACATGTGGACCAAGCAGGACAATGTGGATGTTAACAGCCATGTACATGGGTATATCATGTAAATACTGGACTACATATGCTCAAACAGTTTATGCATTCACACACGCCTGTCTGTCCTGATACATAATAACTGGTGGTGCAGAGGTCACATGGTCACATACTACCCAGTAGTTAGTGACATACATCTGTACAGAATCCCACTTCTTTGTCAGAAATACACAACAGTTATGGTGGCCTGGCAGCAGTATGTCTTGCAAATATCTGGACATAACATCACACTGGGTAATTAGAATAAGCTGCTAGTCATGTGACAATGCACTGTGCAAACTACAGGCAGACTGCCACGACACTGGACTACATTTTGTATGGGGAAATACATGTACCTGCAAATATAGCAGCCTCTACAGGCATGTCACAGCACAAAGTAACAGACACCTGTGAGAAAGTGCATACCCACAACCAATGTGAACACAGCCATGGCCACATATGGTACGCAAGCTTAATATGACACTATATGGACTGTCTGATAAACACCACTCTCATATGTGCCACTCACATACTAACCCTACATAAACTGGGTCATGACACAGTGTGGTACAATGCCTGTCTGTGGTATGAAACACGTGTGTGTTTGGCCTTACAAACATGTGAGCTGATAGGGTACCATACACTGGAGCAGCATGTAACATCAGACAGACCAGGACCAAAAACAATGGCATCTACACATACTGTTGACAATCACCATAAGTACATAGTCCCCACTTCTGTGCACACAACTGCAGAATGCCCAGGTACTGTCCTCAGAAATAACCCTTACTATGCATAACATGTCTAGCAGTCTGATATTTGACTAGCTTGTAATCAGGTATGATGTCAATAAATAATGGTGTACAGAACATATGCACCTCTTACTGCATGACATATGTACATAGGTGGACAGACTTGTGGCTGAAGCCACAAACACTGGGCCAGTATTGGTGAGTTGCTGTAATACTATCATACATTTACTGTTGTAACAGGGTTTGTTGTGACATATGTCCTATGAGGGATATGAAGTCAGTAACTCTCATGGCTGTCACCATGTACTGACTGCAGTCCTCAGACAATGCTTCTGCAGTTCTAAGATAGGTGATTGTGAGTAACACAAGAAACACAAGTCTCCAAACACTGCCCAGTCTGCAGAAAACCCTACAGGTGGGAGTTCCCTCAAATACATAACACTGTCATGACAGGTATTAAATCATGTAGACCAGCTATATCCACACACACACCCTGTTAAACCAACATTACTCCAAATGCAGAAGAGCAACACACACACACCCCTCCCGTTTGTTGGCCTGTCTCCACAGTGTATGTTGTTAGAGGTAAATCTCAATACCATCTGAGGTGCTGTTTGCCAAACACCAACATGAGGTCCTGCTCACAGTGAATGAACAGGCCCAACACCCACATGATGTTCCTAGATATAGGAGTGTGTTTCTAGGTAATTGGCTATGGGAATGTTACCACAGCTGTTCCACATGCAATCTCTTGTCTCATCTTTGCTACATCTTTTATGTATTCTTAACAAAAACATGTTGGTAACCGAATTACACTGAAAAAAATACATGGAAAAATCATTACTTGTTGAAAAGCAGCATGCATCCCAAACATATCACTAAAAATATTATGCAAAATGAAACACAAAGAATACATAAAAGATGTAGCAAAGATGAGACAAGAGAAAAGAAAATTTTGTTTCTACAACAAAACCTAATAAAGAGAGGCTACAATGAAAAAGATGTGAATGTTCAAGAAGTTATCCCAAAGAAAAACAAGACAGAAGACAGAACCACCAGAGTGTTATTAACTTACAGCACAGACAACACACAAGTTAAATCTATAATAAGGCAGTTTTGACAAATCCTCACCCAGGATGCCAAGCTAAAAGACATTGTAGGTGAAACACCATGCTTTGGCTACAAGAATAAGAAAAATTTAAAGAGGTTACTTTGCACAAAGGATGGGTTTAGCAAATATAAAATCATTCGACATAAAGGCACGTTCAAGTGTGGCCACTGCACAGCATTCCCACTGATTGAATGTAATAATGAATTTGAACATCCAAGGACAAAGAAGAAATACACCTTTAATGTCAAAGCCACTTGTATAACCCCCAATGTGGTGTACATGGCTACCTGTAAACTATGCCCTGTATTCTAGGTAGGAAAAACTAATCAGATGCTTAAAAATCACATTTTGAGACATCAAAGAGACATTACCAATAAAGATCTACATAATGCTTTTGCAACGCATGCTGAAAGAAATGTCGGTCATTCTTTCACTTATAAGGTGATAGAGAATGTATATAGTGGAATAAGGAAAGGCGACACTGAAAATATTACTGAATGCAGGGAGAGTAAGTGGATTGTGAACCACCGTGCTGATATTGAGCCAGGATTGAATAACATCATTCCACTGAAACCTATACTAAAAGCTAGAAGACCAACTATCAGCTAACATGGAGGTATGTCTGACTTAATAATTCATGACTGGTCACACCCCTCAAAAGTAAAAGGTATAGGAAAGGGAACACCCCCAGCTGAGAGGAAAGAGGATTGGTGCATTTAAACAGCTGATTGACAGTGTGATGACTGAATGATTGTCTCAACAGTAAAGGAAGCAAGCACTATAAAAAGGAACTTCCAGTCCCAATTTCTATGATCTGAAGAAAATACCGAAAGCGCTTATTGTTTGGAATACATAGGGACTGTTTTATTCTACATCAAGATTTTAACTTGACATGAAGATTTTAACTTTTCCTACAATAAAAGAATTTTAACTGCCATTAAAGCTAGAAGCTTTTATTTGATCTGTTAGACTGGTTAAGCTGTTATCACAGTTCATCACAGTCACATAGCAGCTACTACATCTTCAGTTTGGATACTTTGTATATCAGACCAAAAAGATTGGATACTTTGAAGCCATCATAAGACTGGATACTTTGGAGACATCATTTCGCTATGGTATAACTGCATTCACAGCGTGAATATCTTGCAAGTGCATTTAATTTAAGTACTGGAAATGTATGTACGTTTTTTGCTATATATGTTGCACTTTAAGTTTTATATAATTTAACCACACTACCTATTCTCCAAGAGAACTTTACTTCATTGGCCATTGTTGTACAGCATTTCATTTTGAATACTGTTTTTACTTGTTACTGATAGCTGTACTTTAGCATTAGGAGGTACCCTTTCTTTATGTTATCACACTTAGGTGTTTAGTGTGCTGCCACCTATGTGGTACTTCACAGGTACATGTCCCTTCCCAATGGGGAGAACTATATATTTCTTGGCATTGATCTTGAGGCCATGGATCAGGCACCAAACATGTCTTTCTGTAAGGCCCTTCTGTAGAATATCCACATCATGTGGGGATTCAACATTGGCTCCCAGTGTGCAGTCATCTGCAGCCTTTGTTTGCCGGTGTCTCTTAGTGTTGGACTGTATGTCAGACCAGTAGATGCCGGACAAGTGTGGTGCCAGGACTGAACCCTAAGGTACTCCAATTGTCACTTGTCTTGGGCTTGGGCTGGTGTCACCTATATTTACAGTGTGGGTTGTGTCAGTACAGTAGTTGGCAGCCCATCAGGTGACATTGGGATTAATGGCCAGCTTGATACATTTGTCTATGATTCCAGACTGGGGGATGGTGTTGAAGGGCTTGGGGAGGTCCAGATAGGCTGTGTGAACCACCTTACCCCATCCACAGCTATGGAGATGGAGTCACAGTTGTCATTCAGGTTGAGGTGACATGACTGGCCCTTCACAAATCAAACCTGGTTAGGGTCCAGTGTATGCACGTTGCCAATGCCTTTGTTTTAATTTCCATGATAATACATTCCATGGCCTTGCAGAGCAGGCATGTCATACTGCTGGGGCTGTAGTTCCCAGAATCCAAGGTGGATCTCCCCTTGTGGACTGGGATAACTGTAGCTGTGTGCCACACAGTGGGCATGAAGCCTGAGGTGTGGCTATGATTAGACATGGCACGTAGGTGAGGTGCAAGTGCAGTTTGTAGCTCATGTAGTACACAGCCCAGGATGCTGACTGGTCTCAATGCTGCTATTGTCATATCTCGGTAGAGTGTGTTTTTTACCTATGTGGCCGTTATTACTGGCATATGGCAATCTATCCATGTTGAGATGGGCCCTTTGGTTGTTGGCAGGGGGGGGTGCAGTTGGCACTGAATCAATCTGCCAGGGTATTGGCAATATCCCTGGGAGGAGTAGATTTAGTACCATCTTGTTGTAGCTCACAGCAGTTCTGAGCATTGCCATTTAGATTCCTCACATAGCTATGGAACGGCTCACAGTTGTCTTCGGCATCTGTGGCTATATTTTGTTCATATCTAGCTTTGGTGGATATTATGAGGGGTCTCTGCCTCTTACTGTAGCTGGTAAGGGAGTATTTTGCATCCTGGAAAGTCTCCCAACGTCTGAAAGAGTTTCCTCCTTTTGTTGTACAGTATGTTTATGGCAGGGGGCTACCACATTGGCATCCTTTTCTTGGATGGGGAGTGTCTTGGTTCAATATTGTATGGCACGATTCATGCAAGAGTGGATGTGCTCATACAGTACCTTCATGTATGATTCAGGTGTTGTCCTTTCAGTACCCTTCTGCATGGGTGTCATGATATTAGTCACATCTGACATGTGTAGCATGACAATGGCTTTGGAGATGTGTGTTATGGAGGTTTCCTTACTGGAGTGTGGTGGAGTGATGTTGATGTTAAGGGTGATTAGCTCATGGGCATACCTGACCACCAATGGGGTGACCATAGGTGTGGAGCATTGATGTCCCATGTTGGCAATGACCAGGTGTAGGATATTTGAGCCCCTGGTGGGACTATGGGTTACCTGATCCAGGCCATTGGGAATTATGACTCCCAAGAACCATTGGGCACACATGTTGGTAAACAAGTAGTTTTCCCAGTAAATGGCAGGGTAGTGTAACTCACCCAGTATTAGGGTGTTTGCTTGTATCATAATATTTCACAGTATGTTTCAAAGGCTGTACTGGGTATCTTGGGGCATGGTGGGGATCTGTAGCAAGCTATACACTTTGGGATGCAGTCTAACCTACTGTAAGTTGCACCAGGTGTATTTCAGACACATTCTGTTGGGCAAGTAGCCTGGTGATGTGAATATCCTTGGTGAATATGGACACTTTTCCACCCTTTTTGTTTTGGTCCTGGTTTGGTGGCCATCAAGTGTGGTGACAGCTGTGCCTGGTATTGCAGGGGTGCTCTCTGGAGACTTGGCTCAGGTATCTGTTACTGCACAGTTATCAATGTTCTCCATTTGTAGGTGTGCACTGTGAATGGACAAAATAGATTGCTCCCCCCCCACACACACACAGAGTTTCACAACTACCATCTCTGGACATAGAACCCCTACCTAACTAGTTTATCACAACACAGCATTACACAGTTACAGGGTGCGCCATGGAGATTATTGAGCTGCTACTTTCCCAAAGGTGTATTTCAACATGAATGACATCAGCAGACTTGCCAAAGAAGTGCACTGGAGGTTGTAGTGACTGTGAATGGCCTCAAAAGCATTGCTCCCTACACAAACAGGCACATCCACTCTTGCCATGTCTGAGAATAGAACTCCTACCTAACTAGTTCATCACACTACAGCATTATGCATTTATAGAACATGTCATGGAGAATACTGGGCTCCTAGCTCCCCAAAGGTGTATTTCAAATTGAATGACATCAGCAGGCTTGCCAAAGAAGGGCACTGGAGTTTGTAGTGACTGTGAATGGCCTCAGAAGCATTGCTGCCTACACAGACATACAAACACACGCACAAATACCCACACTTGCCATATCAGGGAATAGATCTCCTATCTAATTAGGCATATCACACTACAGCATTTCTCAGTTATATGATGTGCCACAGAAATGAGTGAGTAACTTCTTCCCAAAAGTTGTATTTCAAAGTGAATGACATCAGCAGGTATGCCAAAGTAGGGCATTTGAAATTGTAGTGAGTCTGACTGACCTAAAAAGCATTGATTCTTACACAGACAAACACACACAGTTGCCACATCTGGGATTAGAACTCATACCTAACTAGTACATCATGCTACAGCATTACACAGTTATAGGACATGCCATGGAGATCAATGGGCTATTACGTCCCCAAAGGTGTATTTCAAGGTGAAGACATCAGTAGGCTTGCCATAGTTGGGCAATGGGGAGTGCGGGGTGTGTGCATGGGCTATAACCCATTCATCTAGAAGCAGACACACCACACTCAGACACACACAGGTATATATTCCACAGGTATGTGTATACAACTGCTAGATGACTACTAACTTGTACAGTCATGTTGCACAGTTAGCACTAGCACCACAGACACTATAATGCTGAGGGATTCCAGGGGCAAATGTCTATGGTTATTGACATTTGCACATCACGTGGTTTTAGCCAATTGGATGTGTGCTGGGTGGGACAGGCCTCATGATTTAAGGCTCTTTGTCACTGTCACTCTCTTCCACACATCTATGTATGTGTGCTTTTGACCTATTATAGTATGTTGTCCTTGGATATATGTGTGTATTCCTATCCAATGTGTGTGCAAAGCATGACTGGTGTGTACTGAGGAGTGTATGCACTAACATCTGTGACTGTCAGATATGTATGGCCCACTGTTGTTGCCAGACATGGGCTTCATTTATTTAAGTGTGTGAGCGTGCCCAGTATGACCTTTCAGTATTTTGTTGTCTGACATGGCCTTCATTTCTCTAAGTGTGGGAGCATGCCCAGTATGACGTTCTGTATTGAATGTGTGAATCTACTCCAGGTAGATTATACTCCAGTGCAGACTTTTGCATTCTACACCTACAGCTAGCAAACTGTTCCTGCAGGATATCTGTAGATCAATAGACAATATGGGGTCAAAATGGGCAAAAGATAGTGGGTTACTGCAGGCAATTGTGTCTGTGCTGCTTCTGCTACTTGGTCCTGGTGTTAGCAGAGATATTCAGACATGTGTACTGTTATACACTGTGATGTTTTATGTCATCAAGTACTGTCAGGTAGACATATTTGCTTGCAGTGATGTCCTGGGGAACACAGGGTGAATGCAGCTGTGTCCAGTATTGTGGTCATTAGCCTACATATTCTTGCACACTCATGCCATTCTGGAGGGAAGCTGCAGACATTTGCTGCTGGGTCTGTGTAAATGGTCCAGCACCTTGGTGCAGTGGTGTCAGAGGATCCCATGCTTGTACATCCATTGACGTGACAGTATGGCCATATCTTGCTGTGGCAATATCTCACAGCTATAAATATTCACACAGGTTACCTAGAGGCAGGGGTCATAATTCTGGACATTACCCCTACACATTGTGGTTTATGAGCAGGTTTGTAGCCACCCATTCTTGTGTTTGCAGCTAGGGATAGTATGTGCACATGGCTGGGTTTTGGACTTCACACACTCCATGCCACCCATGCTCCCACCCCCTCTATTATTCTATCCTCTTCCATACATTATGCGAACATTCTCTGATATTTTCCCTGTGTTGGTCCACAGTTCATGCAGTAGGACTTGGTAGACATGGTACTGTGGTTTGTCCACATAGCCTTGCATTTGGGTTCTGTAGACTGTGTTATGTTGTTATTTGGGAGTCCATGACATAACATACATTGGCAGTATGGGTGAGACACAGGTCTTTGGCAGAGGACTGTAGGCCATTTGGTAGTGATGCAGGCCAGCTGTAGCAGGCCATTGCATTCTGTCAGTCCTACAGTCCCAGACTGCAATACACTACATTCCCCTGGGGTGACAGGGTAGGTGTGCAAGGTGTTCATGCCAATATTTTCTGTCAGTATTGATCTAGTGCTGTGGATGCTGGCAGGGTGCTGCTTACAGCTAGGGCCACACCTGCATGGGACACCTGCTCAGTATGCTGTATTCTTTTGCTATTGCCATATACAGGTGGTGGTCATGTTGTACTCATTCTCAACAGCAGGGATAAGAACGGAGAGGTACCTGTGGGTGGTGGTTGGGTGAGCTGGGTGCATGTGTGTTATGGACACTACTTGCATCTGACTCACAGATATGCACGGGGCATTCCACTTATGCTGGCTCATGCAGGGACATCAGCTGTTTCTCAATACATCATTCCTATGACCTTTGTGGTCTGCCAGTTTTTGGCCAGATGACATCGGTATTCCCTACTACAAGCCCAGATAATGTGCTGCAAACTGTATGTACAATTCCAAGTGTGTGTTCATTTGACAATTGCATATTATACACTGTCTGTCTGGGGTACTTCCCCTTGTGTACTGCTTGTATATCTGGGCTGACAGTCATGCCATGTCCATCTTTCAGATGGTGACACATATTACTTCCAAACAATTACAATGGCTTACTGCTGGAATGTGTTATACTGGGAAGCATTGTGTTTGGCACTGCAGTTGTGAGAACTTGGCCCTGTCATAGGCAGTACTGGGCAATGGTCACCAGGACAGACCTCACCATGTATACATACTGACCACTCTCACACAATATACAGCACACACCAACCTAACACATGCAGACCTGCATATTGTACACATGCTACAATCTATCCTGCTACCTTGGCCAGCTCAGGTAATCTGTGCTCCACAGTTATTATACCTACACATACATGTTACTACATTTCTACATAGGACTGGGGGGAACACCTGTGTCTTACTACATGTCTACATAGGATTGGGGGGGCACACCTGACTGTTACTACGTGTCAACATAGGATTCGGGGGGCACACCTGACTGTTACTACATTTCTACATCAGATTGGGGGGGCACACCAGACTGTTACTACATGTCTACATAGGATTGGGGGGCACACCTGACTGTTACTACATTTCTACATCAAATTGGGGGGGCACACCAGACTGTTACTATATTTCTAAATAGAATTGGGGAGGCACACCTGACACGTACACACTTGCTATAACTGTACTGGTATGTCAGGTACTCCATTTCATTCTGTATTCTAACCTATCATGCTGACTAGATGCATATCAGTATACTACAGGTCTTAGGTTTGATTGTCCTACATATCAGTTTCTGACTTCTTACCCTTCAGAACTAACATCCCACTACCTGACCTGTTGTAGTCTGTCTGTGTAGGCCTGGGGGAGAAAGTCACCCATAGCCATCAATCAGAGGCCTTAGCTCAGCCTTTTTTTGTGTTTGTCTACATTTGTCCTGCTGGCTGAGACTGTTATTGGGTATGTGAGCCTCCCTGACTCTCATATGTGTGTCATATGGACACATATGTGGCCCAGCACAATTCCTACTGTGGGTTTTGTCACCTTGTCTAGTACTGGCTACTGTGGTGACACCAGTATTTGTTACAGATCTCATGCTGCCACTTTAGGTGTCTACTATCTGCTGCCATCCCATTCAGCCATCCAATTCCCTTGCATGCTCACATCCATACCATTGATACAAGTAACAACACATACTACTCCATTTGGCAATTGGTAGGAAGAATGACTTACCTTGTGGCTGTGCCAGTATTGAGGATAGTGCTGGAGGATTGACTATATCGGATGCACATAGTACACTCCCTATACATGGTTAAGTACAGGTAGTGTCGCGTTTGGCATCCCTTTTACTGTATGTGCAAGTCAGAGAGAGGTGTCATTCCCTGGGTTCCTACTGTGTCAGTGTATGTGCTATGTGTTGTCTCTTTGCTAAGGCCAGGGCATATGGGCATGCCTCCTTCTGCCTATTGGGGCAGGCTCAGTATGGTCCTCCTCTGAGTCACTCTATGTCCGTGTAGGTCTTGGCAATGGTGTGGGGCTGTTTGTCCCTGCCCCATGCTGTTCCTGCTGCAGCTGTTTCTGCATGATCATATTGCATAGCATGGTACATACGATGACAATTTGGGTACATGTAGCTGGTGAGTACTGCAAGGCTCCACCGGTTGTGTCCAGGCACCGTAACTGTGACTTGAGGATCCCAAACACATGGTCTATTATGATTCTGGTCTGTGCGTGTGCCTCATTATGGAGATATTGTTTGGGTGTGTTCATTTCTGATGGGTGTCATCAGCCACAGCTCTAGTGCTTAACCAGCATCCCCCACTAGGTGACCGTAAGGGATGTCCCCACTGGCAAATCTCTGGTACAGCTGTGTCAGATGCCAGATGTGGGAATCATGATAGCTTCTAGGGCAGCTAGCACACAAAATCATTATAATGCCCTAGGCATCACACACAACCTGGCAGTTGATGGAGGGGAAGCCTTTGCAGTTGATGTAGACCCTACCCTGCTCACCAGGTGGTGCTTTGATGCATATGTGCATGCAGTCTATAGCACCCACTATCTCAGGGTATTCTGCTATTTGGAGGAAGGGACGCATATTGCTGGCCAACGCCTCACAGGTGTTGTGGAAATATACGTGCTCACTGGAATGTGCTGACATGGCATCCATGAACTGGTGGAGTACCTTCGATGCTGATGCCTGTGAGATCCCCATGATATCCCCAGTTGGCCTTTGGAATGTACCTGTAGCTAGTAGTCTTAGGCCTACACATACCTTGGTATCCACTGTGATGGGTTCCCCTCTATTAACTCTGTGTGTCAGGCATGGCCGGCACAGCTCAACAGTTTGCTGTAGGTGGTCCTTGTCCATCCTATTGTGCTCCACTATCTCCAGCTCATGTATCCCCTGGTAGGTTACCCTGGGTCTGTACACTCTTCTCCATCTCCTCACTGTGGGTTGGTCAATAGCATTCTCATCCTCACCACCCTCAGCCTCTTCCGCATGTTGATGTGTGATAGCTGCTGCAGCCTCTATCATTTTGTTGCTTTTGTTTGTTAAAATTTCCCCACTTGTATACACCAGTGGTGTAAAGTATGTGGAAAAACCAGAGGGAAAGGTGTTTACATAATTTATAGTAGTGTTCTGGGCTGGGCTGGGCTGCTGCCTGTGTAACTGGCTGATTCTGATACATTTCACCTGACAGCTATGTTAGTTCTCCTTGATTACCTTCCTACTGCTGTTTTCCCTTCCCATTGCCTTCCTGTTTAAGCCAGGGGCACACCATGCAAACACAGTGCTCAAATGTGTACAGGGATGCTATTTCCTGGTTTACTTTTTTTTTCCTGTAAAAGCCACGCACACCCACTTAATGTAAAGTGTGCTAGGCAGCCGCAGACACACCCTTGTTTAGCTCTGCTAAGCTAAGGGCAAACCCGAGCCACAAGGCTCCAATAAGCTTGCAGTATGCCTGACACACCCCTATGATGTCAGCTAACTCTTAGGTTTGAACCATGCTATTCCTGCACTTACATGGTTGGGTGCTGGCAAGCATTAACGGGAAATCTGGGATTCAGTATCAATCCCCTCTCATTTGCATAGGATTGCCTGCTAATGCATAGTTATAGGTCCCACACTGAGCCTTCCCACTTAGCAACCACTATTAACTGGTCATGTTGTCTTCTGCCTGCCATTGAGCATAATGGCAAAATTGTGATTTTGGTTAGAATGCTTATTTCAGGGTTTTTTTATATTTTCGGCCCGATCCCATTTGCGCACCGCTGCCCTACGCTTAAACAGCCAAAATCGACTAAGAAAAATAAAAGTTATTATTTTTTTTTTTTGCCAACTGTTTTCCATGCCAATGTCTATATATTTGGCCATTGGCATGCTTTATACATACTATACACTCTTTATTTGGAGCTGTCATGGCTCCGTTTGTAGTTTGCAGAAATGTACTCGGTTACTAACCGAGTACATTTCTGCACACTACACTAGTCCTGCACGGCCGACTGACAGCTTCCTGGATCACAAATTCACCTCATTTACATGGTTTTCACTTGCAAATGGGGTAATTTGCATACAGGCTCTGTGTCTGTGCAGAAATAGTGCAGAAGCACTTTTGCCCATCCCTGGAGCTTATTCCTGGATCACACTGCGGCCATATTGCCTCCAGGAGCTCCTGCACTATTCCTGCACGCCGTGCAGAGCTTGCTGAATGCAGAGGATTATCTTTTTAAATCTAGTCGGGTACTATTTAATAACTAGACAGTTATAATAGATTCAGATTCACTCAGTTTACCATGAGTTTGGAACTTAACTCTCTTGTCATTGTGGTATTTTTTCCATTTTATATCATCACTTCTGAACTGTCTAAAAGTTACTTCTCTGTTTATAATACATATTATATACTCAATGTATCTGTTGCTATGAATGTACATGTAATGCAACTAGTTTTTCACTTCTTTGTTTTGATATCCTGAATATTTTAACTTTGCCTTCTAGTTATGGATTAAGATGACCATAATTGTGTATGTAGATTTACCTACTTCTTTATGCCAAGTATATCACAAGGATAGCTTAACAGCAAACATGGGTAGTTCTTTACCTACTCGTAATTTTGAAATAAATCTTATTATCACTCCTCTGATCCACTGAACAGGATAAAAACCAAATGCAGCATATATAGCTAGCTAGATAGATAGATAGATAGATAGATAGATAGATAGATAGATAGATGGATATAAATATATAGATATATAGATATACACATGCAGACAGAAATAAATAAATACTCTTAAACTGTGAGATCTGGAAATAATATTCAATGTCTGAATACCCTTGTACTCTTTACAGGATACCAGTTATATGTAACCATATATTCTACTTTGTTTACAAATATTCCCCCAGATTCACGAATCCTCTGTGTAAGACTTAATAAGTCCTACTCGGAGGCTGCAATTGAACGGTATGACATCAGCGTGCCATGAATATGCATGAGGGCACGCTGACTCAACCGTAAGTCTTACATGGACTGTGTAAGAAAGCAGGGGGCATGTCCAACTGCCGAGTAGTCTAAATGTCCACGTCCCTGCAAGTGTTTTAAAACTAAACAAAGCACACACACAAGAGCGAGTTCGCTCAAATGTCCCTGCACCCAACACCACACTCCCTGATATTGTAAACCCCTATCACAGTTGTAAAACGCAAAACATTAAATATATTTTTTAAATCCCCAAAATAGCTGCCCGTATTTGCACATGTGTGCGCGGTGTGCCCATTGTTTAGCTAGAGTTAGCAACTCTGACATGGAAGAGCATAAGAAAGAATGTTAATGCAAATCGCACCAAATAGCAATAGCATAATGGTAGAGTGTTCGCACAAAGAAGAGGCATTCATGGTTCAAGTCCCACCACTCCTCTTCCTATTTATTTTTTAAATTAGTATATGAAATAATACCTGATAAATATGTTTAAACATTACTAAAAAGCAGTGAAATGGCCAGTGTATCAGTGAACAAAATAAATATTTTAAAGGATCCTGATATAAAATTGCCTGCAGTTAAGCAGTGCTTCCCCCAGCACAATAGAGTTACCCATAGTTTAATAGGGCTTTACCTAACGCAATAGAGTTGCCCATAGTTTCATAGCGCTTTACGCAGCGCAATAGAGTTGCCCATAGTTTAATGGCACTTTACCCAGCGCAATAAAGTTGCCCATATTTCAATGGCGCTTTACCCAGTGCAATAGAGTTGCCCATAGTTCAATGGCGCTTTACCCAGCACAATGTGTTTGCGCGGACTTGCGTGCTGCGCCAACCAGGGCACTGTAGGGCACCGAGGAACAACATAGAGCAAAGTTGCTTAAATGCAGCCACACCCCCTTGCCTGTCTGGATAATATGCAAATAAAATGAATGACAAGGTTTGAACCCAGAACTCTGTGCATCAGAAGCAAAGTACAGAAACACTAAGCCATGACAACATAAGGGAAACATACATATACTTACGAATGGTAGTTTAACCACTATTAGGTTCATAGGTTCATAGGTTCATACTAGGCTATCTGCCCTTTAGTATGGGGAACTATACCCATTATTTTGCTGTGCCTCTGTTGAGCAGTGACACTGAGGTAATCCCGTATATCATCTCCCATCCATTGGTCAAGATTTCTCTTGAACAAGGCCATTTATTCCACAGCATAGGAGTCTTTGGGTGATGAATCTATCCTCCAGCACGTCCTATTAATAGCGTGTCGAGGTTTAAGTCTCCGCCTTGTGGCTCTGACGGATCTAGATTTTTGAGGTGAAGCATATTCATCAAATCTGGGTTTGACATGGCCTTGTATGTTAGGCAAAGGTCACCTCTGAGCGAATAGAGCTGGAGTTCTTTCAGTCGGGCAGCATAGGACAGATGTTTGAGACCCTTTATCCTTTTGGTGAGGAACTTTTGTGGCCTCCAGCTGCTGCAAGTGTCGGGTCAGATACATTCGAATGGGCATTGTACTCAATCATTGGTCTGATGAGTGATGAGTATAGGGAGACTATGACCTCCTTGATCTAGATGAGAATCCCTTCATGATAAGGTGGGCAATGTAGAAGGTCTTCCTAACTACTTTAGCTACATGGGTGTCGAATGACAGACTACTATCAACCTGGGTCCCCAGGTCCCTGATAACTTCTTCTGTACTCAGTGGATTGCCACCTATTTGGTAGCTAGGGTAACCTTGTTTTTCCCGAAGGGTATGACTATGCATTTTTGGCATTTAACTTTAGGCCATGGCTCTGGCACCAGTTATCCGCTTCTGTGAGACCCTTCTGAAGGATATCTGTGTCAGATGGTTTGCAGTCATCTGCAAACTTTGTCAGCCATAACCCTCCTGTGTTTGCTTGTACTAAAAGTAGATGCCAAACAAGAGTGGGCCCAGGACTGAGCCCTGTGGTACACCACTTGTGACAGGCTTTGAGTCTGACATGGCGCCAGCAACTCTGACCCTGTGGGTTCTGTCACTCAGCCAGTTTGCAACCCATCTTGTGATGTATGGGTTAACATTTAAGCTGATGAGTTTTTCAATGATACCCGAGTGGGGTATTGTATCAAAGGCTCCTCATCAATGGCTTTGGTGACTGTTTCAAAAAGTCAACCAAGTTTAGAAGGCATGATCTGCCTTTGACAAAGCCAAACTGGGATGGATCCAAAGTCTGCAAATTCCTATGTCTTTATTTATGAGGTCCATTATGATCCTCTCCATGGCTTTGCAGATAGTGGAGGCACCGCCTTGTGAAGTGGGACCACAGTTGCAGCCAGAGGTAAGACTATGATTAAACAGCTGTCCTAGCTGTGGGTTTAATTCCTCGTTGAGTTCGTGGAGCACACAGCCGGGGACACCATCAGGTCCCATGGATGCTGTGTTTTTGCTTTGGAGAGCAGTTCTCACTTGGGCGTTGAGATGTTTGGGGCTGCAATCGCTTATAGATATCTCCTTTTGGGGGCGGGAGGTTTGCACTGAACCTGTCAGCCAGTATGTTGGCAATGTCTGTAGGATCAGTAATCTTCACATCATTTTGAACTAGTTCTGAGCATATCTGCAGGTTTCTAACAAGGAGGTCTTCAGTCAGCTGAGAATTTTACAAAACGGCCAATCACAAAAAAGTGTGGGGAAATGTGGCATATTTAAGCCCTACAGGCGGGAATACATGCCATAACTGATTGTAGCTCACATCTGCAGTTAGAATGTCTGGTGTCGGAGAGGGAACACGTTTCTGAGCGCAACGTTGGGGCATTGAGGAGTCCAAATACATGGTTTGGCTCCTTGTACACCGTCATGAGTCAAGACTCCTGCAGGGCCAGTTCCAAGGGACGGAGTACAAGGCAGAGGCTTGGAACTGGTTAGCTCGTGACCTCACCAGTGCCACAGGCGTTCCTCGGACTGGTGAGCAGGTCCGTCACCACCATGCAGACCTGAAGAGATGAAAGCAGGACTGCCTGAACCAATGGATGCAGGAGGCCCATGGGATGCGGGATGCCCCACAACTGAGTATGTAGCCATGGAATGCAGTATGTAAGAACTGATAATGGAGCATGGATAATGGATAGGTATGTCTCAATATCCCTTCATTTACTTTACAGCTGCAGGTGACCGTGCTATGAATCAGCAAGCCTATGCTGATAGGTTGCTAAGGCTGCGCCACCAGGCAGGTTAGTGATTATTATGCATGTATTGTTATATAAAATATGGGAGTGAGCATGAAAGAAAGTGTTGTAGTCCAATAATATAGCCATAAAATTGCCTGAATAAGTCCTCTGCATGTGCTGTCAGATAAAAATGTCAGAGAGGGAGAAAAATAGTGTAGAAACCCATTAAGAAAGGTAACATATGTCTGGAATAATATCTCTGCAGGCACTGTCATATAAAATAAGTGAGTGAGCCTGAAAAAAGATTATTCTATTAATAAAGGTATAATATGTCTTGAACATGTCTGCCATATACACAGTTAAAACAAATAAAGGAGTAAGCCTGTGGAAAAGTGTGTAATGTCATTAATAAAGGTCTAAAACCCAGAGTGTGTCTGTGTCACAGAGTCTGAAATGATGTTGTACCCTTGCAGTATACAAATAGTACTGTTTGAAAAAATGCTGGCAACCCAGAGCTGTGCAGTCCCATATAAAGTGGGTGATGGAAGTACTAGTAGCTGTGAAACATATATACAGTCCACAACAGGCAGTTACTGGCTGTCATGAATAAGTAAACCTGGCACACGTGTAGCATGTTATTTTTTCCCCAGAAATGTGAGTGTGTGTCAAGAAATGCAGGGTTCTGTACAAATCAAAGTGAAAATGTCATGTGAAAACATCTCAGATATATAGATAAAGAAATAGAAATGCAGTCAAGAAATATGTAGCAGTAACATCTGCATCCTGGACAGTTAGTATGTCAGATATAGGTCAGGCATGTATTGAACTAGCAAATCACCAATAGAGCAGTCTAAAGAGGCAAAAATACTTGAACTATGAAATTTGAGCACGTACTTTATTCCAAAGTTGACTATTCAGCCCACAGTTCCAAAATACATGAACACAAGTAACTTTTCAGTCCACAAATTCACTGGAACATATTCAGTCCACAGTTCCAAAATGCACAAACACAAATAACTTTTCGGTCCACAAAAATCACTGGAACATTAACGCAATTCACTAATACAATGCATTTTCGTCTTAGAAGACTTCCTCAGATGGAGATGCATACCCAAATACTACCCAACCTTTTATACTATTCAAATCAATTAACACATTCAATAAAAAAATTAAATATATTGAACTAGCCAAACCCATTACACAACCTAATGTATAGTGGCAAGTGTAATAATACAGGTAGGGTATATACACTTGCAGTCACTAGGAATGTAGTGTAGACTAAAAGGTCATTATAAGATGTTAACCAAGGTTTTTTATACACCCTACTGTATGTGCATAAACCATGCAATTCCACACCTCAGTGGGTATGTGTAATCTTAAATATTTGTTGGGACATATGTCCTATTGTTCTATAAATATTTGCATTCACGTTGATGCATGTGCCCTGTTTAAACAATCATGGTGGCCTGTTGCTACCAAACATCCCTGCATGCTGTTGGAATAACCACTGTGGTTCAATATATGCATGTGTTATGTTTGCTGTTCAACTGTTGTACCCTTGGTGTGTTGGGTTAATGGGAATATTATTGCATGCTGTTACAACTAATCTGGAATGCTGTTTTGCTTATGTTGTAATTAAACACACCTAATCACAGAACGTATGGGAAGGCCAGTCCCAGCGGACCCACCTGTCCCTCCTCAGCCGGCGAGTGCACCTGGCACCAGCAGGTCCTGTGCCCAGCCTGGGCTCCCCTCCTCCATTGGTCCTGTGCCACCTTCGGGTGGAAGTGCTGCAGGGGATGGGGCTCACCCTCCCCCGTGCAAGCGTGGGTGGAGAAGTGCCACCTGTCACCCTTCACAGGGTCTGGGCTGTGGTGCGTAGGGAGATCCTGCGTTCAGTCGCTGATCCCCTACGCCTACTTGAGGCGAGAGTGGCGCATCTCACGGGTGAGCCTGCCCATCCTACACAGCCCCCGGCACAGCAACCCTCGGGGCTGTGAAGGTTCAGTGGTGACTGCCCATGGGTGGGGATCTCAGTTCCACTGTTACCATCTGTGGGCTCATGGGCTTGCGATTTCCAAAAATCTGACTCCGTCAATTGTGTTCACCCACCCCATGTGTCATACACCGCCCCTGTATGCGTCTTGTCTGTCTTGTCTGTTTACCTTCCCAACCTACCACCCCGGACATACCTACTTCCTCTACCTCACTTCCCACTCTCACCTAAAAAAAAAAGGGCAATCTGTACCCACAAAAAAATTACGCCCCATACATAGCTGCCCATTTGGCACCCATGTCCATCGGACAAACATGTAAGCTGATAATTAGAATTGGCAGTACAACATACTTTGTTGTCCTCATCCCTCTCCCAGGGGTGGAAGGTTTCAAATTTCACTCCAAATTCATTGTATATGCACAGCTGTTGCTGTTAAAGAAATGGGCAGCTATTGACCTTCCCTACACCCATCCTGCATATCCTGAGCTTGTTTACCTACTGTGTGTCCCTCTTTGTGCCCCCTTTTTCACCACTTTCCTATCTCCCATTTTCTTTTCTTTAAAAGAAATTAGGGCAGGGGTTAGCGGGAGTAAGCACTTTTAAGCAGTAGTAAGTGGGTTTAAGCGAGTGTGTGCGCTTAGCTAAGCATTGCTAAGCATCACGCAAACCCACGCAAACCCGCTTGCAACTGCTTAAAAGTGCCTTAGTCACTCTATGGCAGGGCCCTTATTCTGCTCAGCAGCAAAAGAAAATACCTCTGCCAGTCTCGAACCCCAGACCATTGACAAAATAGACTGCATGAATTACCACTAAGCTACAGCAGGTATACAAATAACTTGGTTCTGAAATAACTATATCATGCATTACAATGAGGGAATGTAAATGAAAATTAGGAATGGTATAACACTAATCCTTTTCTGTGGGTCTTTACCAGCAGTGGTTGTGGAATTGCATGACATGACTGTGAAAGGAGAACCAGCCATCCTAGCAGGGAATAATGTTACAGTAGCACCTTACAAACACCACACAGTATCAGACCAGGATTAATACTGGCCACAGGAATACAGAGCAATAACCACATTTGTATGGCAGTTAATTGTGTAAGTGAGAAAAAAATACATACTCCCATGTATCCTGTGTTAGCATTTGGAGGGGTGCGTACATGTCTACACTGAGATTTGTGTACTGGGAGCAAAAACATTCAGGTTTGAGTACAACATGCATATCACTGGCTACAACCCTAGCATCAGATAAGAGACATATACCAACCTTCAGCCTGACACAACGGTGCCCAGAGCAAACAAGCATGGCCCCACCTTGGAAATCTGAAAGGGCTATGGTTACCTAAACTAGCATTTTATAGCAGTGAGCTGCAATCAAAGTGAGTAATGAAATCACCAAACAGCAGGCTGCATGCAATTACTGAATGGTGGGCAGCAATTGGTGCAGAGGCTGTCACATGCAAAAGTGCAGATACCTAGAAAAGCAGGTTGTACCTGCAGTCCACACATGCAATTATATCATTGCAGGTGCTGTGAGATAGAGAGTGAGAGAGAGAGAGAGAGAGAGATAGAGACACGGACACAGACACAGACACAACAGAGACAGAGACAGAACAGAACAGAGTGAGAAACAGAGACAGAATGGTGAATAGAGGACAAAACCAAAAAAAAAAAAACACCAATAAAAAATAAAAACTACAAAACCGTAACACACGGAGCAGGGAAATACTAAGGTAAGGTATGTAACTCACATGTATGTGTTGGCATGTTGTAGATGTTCCTGAAGAGTACTCTACACACTGCAAATCATCCATGTGTGGCAGCAGTATGTATCTATCTGTATCTGCACATGTGCATAGGGCAAGGGACATACTGCAACTGTTAGTGAAGGGTGGACAGATATCTGTCAGTGAAGGTTGATATGTGCATATATCTATGGAGGTCGTAGTGTGTGGCTTAGAAAACAGCATGCAGTGTGCAGGAGCAGCCGTAGGTCAACTGGTGCCCTAGGAAAAAGGGCTCCATGGCACCCCCTACCACACTTTCTGGTGCCCCCATCCTTGTTGTACTACACCACATAAATAGTGGAAAAGCACACCTGCTAGAGTGGTACCCTAGGCGGCCGCCTAGTTGGCCTATGCCTAAGGCTAGCTAAGTTGATATATGTCATGTGTTGGTTAAATGCTGTGGGACAGATGTGTCAGATCTGCTGTGTTACAGCCAGTGAGGCCTGCTAATGCAACAAGGGCTGAGGACACCCACATGCATTCTGCACAACACTGTGCAATTTAATCACATACCTGTACATCCCACAACTGTCACATAAGTGATATCCCCACCATGAAAGGTGGACTGTACATGTGCCTATATGTACATCCATGTAGACAGGAATGGATGTGTATATGTATGTGTATAGATATGCATTTATATAATATATATATATATATATATATATATATATACCTACATATATAGATATATAGATATATATATATATATATACATATAGAGAGAGAGAGAGAGAGAGAGAGACAAAGACACGGGTTCATATGTACCGCAACAGGTGTGTGGTGACCAAGGCACGGACTGTAGACAAGTGTTGATACTGCAGTGCCATTCCACCTTCCCAAAACAGTGTATCCATTAACTACCACATAGGTAGAGATGTACCTAACAGTGAAGGTGTGATAAGGGAACATGGGACACAGGTGGACAGTAGCCTCCACTTTGATGAAGACAGTGCCACACTACACGTGTAATCTGTCTGTGTGTTATGTGTCATCACAACAGGTGTGTCAGCTATGGACGTATAGGGTAGAGTTCCCCTGTACTCATCACAATGCCCTGTGTGGTATGTACTTCACATGACAACTACACCAGGTGAACAGGCCACAGACAGGCCCCACAGAGGGTAATACTGGCTGCAAACAGATACCCTATGCAGACTGACTCACAAAATCACAAGTACACTGTATTGCATACTGGCCACACAGAGGTGACCTCTGCCGGACATACAGAGGTATGTCACACCCATAGCTGGGTGACAACCACCATGGCAACATATCGCAATCCCTCTGGGATAAATGATCTAGGGCCCTAAACCTTGTCAGCTCACTAAACGGCACATGCTGGAGGGATAGGTTCCCATCTCAGAGATATGCCATACACCAGAATAGACCACATAGCAATAGCAAACAAGGCTCCTCCTTAGCAGTTGTTATAAATATCCCTGATGATTGTGTGGGAGATTGGTAATACACCCCAGGAAACACCTCTGTGGTTCAGGTTGGCAGGCGCTAGTGAAATCAAAGTACATCTGTGTCAAAGGCCAGGGTAGCATATGGCTAGGCTGCCGTAGGCCCTAGGGCCAATAGCATATTACCTACCTATGACACTATGCACTCACACATGTACTTAATGCAATAGCTGCTATGTGACATTGCATAAGTGTAATGCTGAATGTATGCAAGGTCTGTAAAGGTGTGATAACTTAGTGTGATGTTGTATCTGACATGGTAGTGCCTATCCTAGCTGTGAGGACAGCAACTGATGTGTAATGTACTGTTAGGCAGACATAGTAGTACAGCAGATGATGTGACGTAGTTCTCCATTGACGAATGTGGTGTCTCATTGTAGGCTAAAGCAATACATGTATGCTTAGTGAGTGGTACTGCTGGTGAATCCATCACCAACATGAACTGTAGTACTACCTGAAGGTGTAGGCCTAAATAGCACAGTGTGGTGTGTGTTCACATTGCTTGTAAACACTGTCATGTGTGTTTCCTGTAGTCCCCACAGAGGACAGAATGCAGACATAAGGGTGTGTAAGTAGTGGCACACAGTACTGTATGGTACACAGGTAATGCTCATCTGTGTTGGCATACAGTGGTGCATTGTATGTTTGCCTGATGTATGTGTGATTATGCCTGTACAATGGCTGCGATCATATGTGTGTTACAGGGTAAATGTGTGTATCCAGCAACATATACAGTCTGTTACAGCAGTATGCCAAATATAGTAACAACTGGACACATCTGTTAGGCAGGGCTATGGCATCAATGACTAGGGTGGTTGATTGGTACTACTTTAACTGTACTATACATCCATTGCAATGGATGACATCTCTGTTCGTGCATCAGTGTGATATACACCCCTGTCTTGAGGTTGTGCAATGTGTTACAAACAGTGTGTCAGGTACTATTGTATAGTGATGTGGTATATAGAGTCTGCCAGGCAGTGTTAGTTAGTTGTGGCCTGAGAACCAATAAGTAGTATTGAACGTGTGCAACCTCTGACAGCCAATAGGATGGTATATATGGCAGTAAAGTGATATCTGTGGGAAAAGGTGTAAAGTGTGACACAGGACACTCTCACACATATTGTTCATATCTTTTTCATCCAAATGGCCCACCACCGCAACCCAGCATATACAGCAGAGGAGGAGGAAGAGGTGATATGCAACAGCCTTTTGCAGCAGTACACAATGCTCTTCTCCAGAAGTGGCCAGCACCAGCAGGAGCGGACTGCACTGTGGCAGGAACTTGTTAGTCGGGTAAATGACATAGGCATGCATAACCGGACATATGAGCAGGTACGCCATCACTGCAGTAATTTAATTAGACAAGTCCAGCGGCATGCATCTGATATCCAAAGACAGCAGCTTGCCACAGGTGGAGGGATGGCCATTCATCCCCCCCTCACCAGAGCGGAAGAGCTGCTGCTAAGCATGGTGGCTCCTGGACAACAGCTACAACAACCACTGACATGTGTTGTAATGGAGGCCGGAGCCACCCAGCACATCCACCTGGAGCAAGCAGGTAACATGCCCAATCTGTAGACTACAGTTAACTGTATTGTTAGATTATGTGTATGTGAGATGTGTACTGTGTGTTTAGCAGTTCAGCTGCCTAGTGTTGTGCAATACGGATAGTTTGAATAATATCCCTACACTTACACCTGTGACTGTTGACTGTTGTTGTACTACAGTTTAGCATACCCACTGTAGCAATGCCACAGTTGTGGCCACTGACGAACCCTCTCATATTATCGTAGGTCCCTCTGGTGTGACGGCAGGGCAGCCGATCCATGCTGGTGAGTGTGTTATACCTGCAATGTTGGTAATAAAATATGCATGTCATAGGTGAGGTGTAGGCCATGTACATGCAACACACCTACGCATAATGCATGCCATGCATGTTTGCTGTGAGATGTTGCACAGCTCAGTAATGTTAGTAGCTGCCTCAATGACATGCAATACACAGAGCATGACACACAGTTGTGGCAACCCCGTACTGCACATTGGATAGGCATAGTTGCAACACCTGTACACAACATAACACATTGATCACATGCAATACACAAGGTCATGCTACATATGGCGTAACCACACACCCGCTGTAAGGTCACACATCAGTATCCCACATGTCATCCACACACACATGACGTACCTCGGGGGTAGAGGCCTATCATGGGGCTGTGCAACACTCTTCAACACATAACACAGTCATGTGAGGCAATGCTCCCTACTGGGCACCTCACAGACCCATGTACAAAGTGGTTGTGTAATAGTGAACATATCCATGGCACTGCATTTCAGGTACAGCATGCTAGGTGGTGGTCTGTCACACAGTAGTAGCCATGAGTGACCACATGATGCATGATGATGATGATGGCACATGGTACTACACCCCATCCGGTTACAATGACCACAGTACTACACATAGCAGTCTTTGCTGTGCACCTCATTGTTCTGTGTGTGCAAACATATGCACCTATACACACCATACATAGCATGTTGTGTGTGTGCTTACATATGCTGGTATACACATTCTGCACATCAGTCGTCATCTGTACAAAGAGTCACATATATGTCCTGGAATGCTATTGGGTGTATAGGTCACATGACACACATTGGGTATGTGTGGTGTTTAATGCTGCAGTCGTGTAGCATGCCATGTCGTGGCTGGCACTGACATATCTGCAATATGTGCCACACTCACCATAACCACTGTACAATGTCCATGTCGAGCACTGGCATTCCTTCACATCTACATGCACCACTCATCCCATGTCTGTACATTGCATGCATTCGCTACACCTGTGCCCACTATTATGTGCTATGGACACAGACACTGTCATCAGACATGGCAATCTATGTGTCACACAGATAACACATGCAGCCATGGTATGTATACCATTGAGTGATGGTGCACATGACATTGCAGAGCAGATAATACTTGCACAGCAATGTTGTGAACATGTACACACTCTGTTCAGGGTGTACCCACTCAGTGAACAACTACACACATGCATCAAAGCCATGTATAATGTCATTAGATAGGGCTGTCTACACTTGCACTGCATGGTCTTGAGCAACAGATATTCTGCATGCTGACACATGTGTGGTGACTGTTTGCCTTGAGACACTGTCACCCACCATCACCCACTATTGTGTATGTGTTGGATTGCTGGTGTGTGTGTGTATGTGCTGTGGTGAGCAGCGTATTTATGTGCATGTTTGCATGTGTGCATGTGTGCATGTGTTCAAGTGTTCATGTGTTCATGTGTGCATGTGTGCATGTGTTCATGTGTGCATGTGTGGATGTGTGCGTGTGTGGATGTGTGCGTGTGTTCATGTGTGCATGTGTTCATGTGTGCATGTGTGCATGTGAGCTAACATCACGTACGGATTGTAAAGTGTGTTTCCTGTCTTCCTTCCACAGGTGCTGAGTTAGGGGTAGCTGAATGCAGCAGGGAACCTGATGTCACCACCACTGATAGTGGAGATGATGAGACATGTATTGTGGCACAGGAAGGTCTGACAGGGTCTGTCATTGGTCCACCAATCGACACTACACAGTGGTCAACCCCATCTATGCGCACACTCATACTGCCAATACATCCCTCGTCACCAATGGCTGTAGCTGAGGGACAGCATACAGTTGTCATTGACCAGGAGAGTGTGGTACCTATGGCACGTGCATCCCCTCACAGCAGCCATAGCCAGATTACTGGAATGGTACCACATAGGTGGATGTCCAGGGGTTCTCAGGGTAGCACCACTGGTCTTATTGCCCCTAGCAGATGTGCCCCCAGTGGTATTACAACCTCCAGTATGTTCTGGGCTGTAATGCAGGCACAGGCACGTATGGAACGGTACACCCGACAGGGACTAAGGGTGCAGAGGGCCCATTACACTGCTATTAATGACAACATCCGTGACCTTGCCGGTGCCATCCGGAATTACACTGAGATCATTGATAGCCGGTGGAGGGAGACATTAGATGTCCTCCATGATGTGTTAGCCATGAGCCAGGACCATGCGGGATGGATGAGAAGCCGATGCAGACACATGCCAGCAACAGCATCAGCTGGCAGTCATCGCAGATGGACCACAGATCACAGCCGCTCCTGTAGTGGCAGTACCAGCCCTAGCAATGCTGGGGCTGGCCTGTACATTGACCGTCCTACTAGACCACGTGCACGTGACACTGGCCAGTCCCAGCAGGGACATGGGTCCAGTCATCATACCTCTGCCTCTGATGACAGCACCCAGTCAGAGTTGGTACCTGATACTGCCCGTAGCACCCCTGCTAGGCACAGGTACTGTGTCCATGGCCGGAGACAGTGATCTCTACGGCCTAGCAGGTATAGTCTGTGGCTGTCCCACAACCACCCGTATACGACAGCCACATGGTGGAGTTGTGTGCATGCAGACACACACACATTTACCATACAACTAGGGCTCACACATACACACACACATTACATCAACATTGGCCCATGCAGTACTGTTGTCCCTCACACACACACACACACACACACACACACACACACACACACACACACACACACACACAGACATGCCAATTGGATGGGTCAATGTCAGGCTCTGGCAGACCTACAATGCACCCTGTGCATATGGTGACACCTGTGCCATCTCCTGTCATCTGTAACATTGATGCAGGAATAGGCTAACATGGTTCTGATGCACAGGGTGACATTATAGCAGTGTAGCAATAGTAGCAAGTTGACAACAGGAAAGTGTAATGATATTCTTGTAGGTATACCTGAGCAGGCATTATGCATCACAGCTGTGATAGTCATTGTAGCATTGTTTACACCAGTGTTAGTCCTGAGTATGTCATGTCAACCCATGTGCCACTTGGCTGAAGTGTACACCTTTGCCAGCATGTGTTAGTGAGTGGACAGTATGTGTGTGATGTGTGCATTACAAATTAGTGGGTGTACATCTGTGAAAATGGTGTGTGAGCACTGTCTGCATGTACGTCCATAGTGGACATGTGGGATGTGCGACTTACCCTGTTCTACACATTGTTAACATATCATGGTATGTTTCGATGGCCAGTATGCATTCTACTACAGATATGTACTAACATGGGTACACATGTGTGTATGACATGGGTTGGCACTATGCTGTGGGTGATACTGTTGATATCTGTCAATGATCTGCAGTCTGGTAGTATACACCATCTCAACTGCATGACTATAACCAATCATTAGATGATGTCCTGACAAATGACTCACAGTTGTAGGGAACTCAGTAACAGTTGGATCCTCCCAGTACTATACAATTACAGTAACCAGTGATATTGACCACCACACTTTCCTGGGACCACAACTGTGTGGCATATAGCCCTCTTAGGTACATGCAAATACACTAGAGATATGTCCATCAACATCTGGAAATGCATGCATTGGCCTACACTGCATTCCCTGGATGGGACGCATATCCTACACAAGGGTGTCATACAGAGAGATACCTGTTGTCCAATACATGCTGTATAGCAGTAAGCTGTCTATGGCATATTCATCCACATTTACTATACATACTATTCCGACAGTACCACATAGGTGGTAGCCCTCAACATGTATGTTGGGTGCCAATGTGTACAGACAGACACGTGTTATGTCATCTGTCCCTTGGTATCCACATATCCATAGGTATTGTGGGGTCCCTCAGTGTTTCACATAACACATTAGGGGCCTGCATGCATATCCACAGGGCTGGTGTACACCTATAATGACTGTCCATTATTGCCAGTCGTTGTTGTGTATGAACATGTCTGACATATACCTCGGCAATTACCCTCACTCACAGTACTCTATAGTACATGTCATGGGTGTGTGTGGCTGAGATGTCCTTGGCCACGGATCACTACATTGGCCGGGCGTAACACAGACATACATATGTGACCTATGATTTGTGAAGCAGCGGCACAATCTGTCGAAGGTTACAAATGTATTCATGCCGTATGCAGGCTTCACAGCTATGTACTGATTGAAGTCACATGTACACATATTTATTTGACACGCAGATTCCCGATGTCTGCAATGCACATACTGTTTGAAACATTTGTCATACCGTAGTAAAAGCTAAACCCACATTGCATTGATCACCTGTGGCATACACTTGGTGTTTGCAGGATTCAAACCCCTATCTATTTATGTTATGATACTAGAGAGATATGCATTAACATGGTGCGCTATATGCATTACTGGGTGGTTTATTTTCTCATTGAATATTTGTAGGATACTGACATCATCTGACTTTCCAAAGAGGGCTATATCTCTTTTAATGTGTTTTCCCAGTCTCCAAAAAGGCAACTCCTCTCAAAGGAAACCACACACATACATCCCCCCCCACACAATTGGCATTTGCAGGACTCAAACCTCTACCTAACTATGTTATGATACTAGAGAAATACGCATTAACATGGCACGCTATATGCATTACTGGGTGGTTGATGTTCTCCTTGAATATTTGTAGGATGCTGACATCATCGGACTTTCCAAAGAGGGATGTTCCTCTTTTAATGTGTTTTCCCAGTCTCCAAAAAGGCTACTCCTCTCAAAGGAAACCACACACATACACCCCCCCCACTTTCCAAAGAGGGATGTACCTCTTTTAATGTGTTTTCCTAGTCTCCAAAAAGGCTACTCTTCTCAAAGAAAACCACACACATACACACCCCCACACACACTTGGCGTTTGCAGGACTCAAACCCCTACCTTACTATGTTATGATATTAGAGAGATACGCATTAACATGGCACACTATAGGCATTACTAGGTGGCTTATGTTCTCCTTGAATATTTGTAGGATGCTGACATCATCGGACTTTCAAAAGAGAGATGTACCTCTTTTAATGTGTTTTCCCAGTCTCCAAAAAGGCTACTCCTCTCAAAGGAAACCACACACATACTTGGCTTTTGCAGGACTCAAACCCCTACCTAACTATCTAGCAAAAACCACCACTAATTCAAAAGCCAAGAACTCGACTCAGGCCAGTCCAAAACGTAAAAAACATGAAAAACAACAAATTTTATTAAGCCACTGTAAAAGCTTTTCGTTAGTACCTTGCACTAACTTCTTCAGACAAGCAAAACATTCCCACCATTACAAGTGAGTTTAAATACCAGCAGTGAAACACTTAACCATGCCCCTTGCTCTCCCTTTAGCTCCTTTAAGGTACAGATCACAGCTAACTAAGGTGCATTTGCAATTCTCTATTAACATAATAAAAAATTCATGCACCGAGACTGTAATAATAGCAGGCTTTGAAACTGAAAGAAAAAAGCCCAATATTTTGATTATTAAACTGTATAAAGTAAATAAATATGTAAAATATATAATAACATAAAAATAACAATGTTCAACCTACAGCATAAATACTAATAATGGAAGCGTGACACTTCCTAATCAAAAATGGCCTATGCATACATTGTATCTTGCCTGCTTTCAAGTAAAATAACTAATGTAATGATTATAATAAATATAATGAAATTAATGCATACTGTCCTAAGTATCTAAATAACTAGAACAGCTACCCAAGAAAAATAACATAATATTAATCATATCTCACTAAATAATAAAAATAATAATATAGAAATATAAAATATGACATGTAACATATAATATAACATAAATTTAGGCTACTCAGTATAGGTTTAATACTGTCATTAAATAAAACAGGTCTAAAAGTTAGCGTATTTAGACCTAAAATTACTAAATATTAAAATATGAATCAATAATATATATTGTAAAATAATGATAATGATGTATAATCATAACAATAACGGATAACTATTAACCCTCCACCACTGTCGACTAATAAAGAGTTATAAAACCATTAATTTGTCGACTCTCATTTTTCATTTTTTGACTCTCATTTAAAAAAAAACTGTGAGAATAAACAGCTCGTCACCTCTTCAAACTTTTAAGTTTTGAAAAACAACTAATGGATAACGAGCTGTTAAGACCAGGGGGGGTGATATGCTTCCGATCTTAATTGCCAAAGAAGCTCTTTACATTCTAATCTATATGTCTCAGGTCCATAAGAATTGGTATTATACAGTTGATCTATCAAACTCATGGTTTGGGTTGTTCTGAATGTGCATAGCCAAAGCATTGTCATTTTCATTCTTCTTATGGCATATAAATGCTCGTACATTCTTTCCTGGAGTTTCCTCTCAGTCTTGCCAATGGAAAATCTGGGGCATGATGAACATTGAGCAAGGTATACCACTTGGGTACTGGAACAAGTGAAACGTCCCCTGATGAGGAATTTCCTGTTCTTAACTGTAAAGGCTGCACCTGCCTGGACAAATCCGCAATACTTGCACATATTACATTTATACATCCCTGATCTTGGTGTTACTAAATTTCGCGTAGAATATTTTTGATGTTAAGGCCCCTTCTGTATGTTATCAATGAGGCTTTATCAAAAATTGGACCTCCAAGTAACTCAGGGGATAGTAATCACCAGTTCCTCTTAATTATAGTAAATATGTCATTGGCATCTGTATTAAAAGTTAAAATAAAACTGGACCTGAACATGTTTCCCTGAGAATCAGGGCATATAGGTGATGGTGAATGACTCAATTCAGGAACAACATGACTCAAGATAGAAAAAAATAGCCATTAGCTCTCTTGGTCTTAACTTCAAAACACAACTCATCAATCAAGGTTTCTGGATAACCTCAATCCAGAAATAAATTGGCTATGAAATCACACTCTTCCAAAAATTCACCATCCTTGACACCATCCTAGCTGCTCTTACAAGTTGTCCTTTGACTATAGCCTTTTTCTGGTGAAGTGGATGGTCACTATCATAATGTAGATAAGAATTAGAGAACGTTGATTTCCGATGGATTCTGGCTCCAAACTGACCTAGACTTTGTCTTTATAAAGTTCCACATCCAAATAGGATATCTTCTCCATGTCTATTGTACAAGTAAATTTCAAAACGTCAGACGAATTATTGAAGCCGATTACTAGGTCTTGGGCTTCTTCCAGTGAGCCATTAAACAAGATAAAAATGTTGTCCAAGAATCTTATGTACAGAATGACTTTCTCTTGAATAATATTATTGGGAAAGGCAAACGTTCTTTCCCAATGAGTCATGACCAAATTAGCTACACTGGCGCCACACGGAGACCCCATAGGCATACCAATCAACTGATGGAACAATCTGTTATTGAATGTGAAATAGTTACATGTCAAAATAATATTCAACAATTCACTCACCATAGATATCTCTTTGGGTGGAGCTTGGTAATAAATCATCTCCAATTGAATCCATTCAAGTGCTACCTCATGGGGAAATTGAAGAATATAAATCAATGACGTCAATGGTCAGAAAATAGGCATTTCCTTCAAAGGTAGCTAGTCCAACTTTTTCCAAAAAGGACCAAGAATCTCTGGCTATGTGTGGTACCTGCAATACATATTGTTTGAGGTTGGTGTCTACTACCTTCACTGCTGCATAGGTAATACTACCCCTCGCGTTCACTAACTGGCACATAGGGGGATCACCAATACTTTTATGAATTTTGTCATTCCCAAATAATGCTGGAATGCGTGGTGAGGGTACTGAAATAAAATTGTAAATGTCCATATCCAGAGACCCACTAATGAACATGTCTTCAAAGTATGACCGCACACGGTTCATACTAATATTCATTTCATTCTTAGATACTTCTCTATAAGTCTCTGTAGAAAGTATCACTAAAAGTCTATCTATATATTCATCTTGTTCCATAGCTACTAATCCACCTCCTTTGTCTGGTTTCATTATTCTGATAGAAGAAGAACTGAGAGGTTCCAATGAGTCCAATTCATTTTTGGAAATGTTGAAGTGGGTCTGTTGTTTACACTTAAGCAAATTCCTAATGTCCACATCACACATGTGTTCGAACACTCCCAAGCAAGGGGCCAAAGGTGGATTATATGTACTTGGAGTGTGATACATAGGCCTTGGTTGGACCGTCTCTCCCAATAAAAGGGCCAAGTTCAACTTTCTCACAAAAAGTTTAAGGTCTAAAATTGATTTATCAACACTAGCACGTCTAGAGGGTATAAAAGTTAAGCCCTTGGCTAAAATGTCAACAAGGGGTTGGGAGAAAACAAAATTAGAATAATTATATATTTTGAAGTCCTTCCCTGTGTTATATATCACTTCAAAGGGTTTATTTGATCGTGTATTAGAAAATCTAACATCTTCCATCAGTTTTTCCTCGATTTGTATTTATTTCTCGTCATTCTGCTTGATGTTTGTTGAGGAGACGAGGCTCGTGTTTGAAAATTTACCCCGACCAATCCTGTATCAAATTGACTTGGATTATCAATGTTATCTCCCTGCTCCCCTGCTCCATCCACTCCTTCTAGGCTCAGTCTCTCTTGAATGGCCCCCTTGTTCTGCTCCATAACTGGTGTTATATCGCCCTCTCCACAGGGCCTCACTGGATGTTTCAGTAGATTAGGGTTAATTTTCAGAAAATTACCCTGAGACTTAGGGGGTTTTGGATATGCTACACCATCCTTATAAGCCTTAATGTCTCTTTGTAATTTTTTGACTTTAGTTGAGGTAATCTTTGTTATATAGTGGTCAATACTAGTATATGACCTTTCATATTCAAATCTATACCTTGGGAAACAAACATCAGTTTTTATCTCTTCATCTAACATGGATAATTCCTTATTCAACTCATTAATAGTCTCTTGATAATATACACTAATTAGGTTTAACAACTCATTCCCATGTCTATCAAACAGGGCTATCAAATCCTGGTGGAATTTAGAACCTTCCTCTAATCCTGTTGGGTATTGCCAGGATCGGAGGCCTTTAGGGACTATGTGTGCTTACCTACATTCATTGAAATATGCCACCTCAAGTTGTAATTTTCTACTTTTAAGTAGTTTTTGATCAAATACATGTAATTTAGTAGGCAGACTCACATTCTTGTGTTCAATAACTTCATTACTAGCTCGGTCCTTTTTGAATCCAAAACTAAATGACCTATTAAGCCATTCATTTAAATTAAAATTCACATACCTTTCCTTTTGGCCATCCGAGATGTTGTTCTGTTGTTGTGCTAAACCAAGTGCACCTGGGGGGCTCTTACAGCCACTTACTAAATTCTTCATATTCCCTTCTTGTTCTTGCATCAACAAATAAGTTGTAAGGTTAGGTAGAACCTCCGATTCATTAATAACTCTGTTAGGTGAAGTCAAACCCAAAGATCCAGTTAAAGGCATCCGCAAGGAGCGTGTTTGTGAAGTATTAAGTCCATTTAATAATGAAGTACTCTGCAAAAGACATTACACACGTTGCATTAAGTTTTCCACTTTCTCAGTGAGAAGGTTGATTAAAATAGTTAAATCTCCTGGCTCTGGCATAGTCCCTGCTGGCGATGAAGCGGTGGACATAAAAACACCAAAGAAATAAACTTTCAAGACCGGAAAAACAAACTAGCGAAAACCACCGCTAATTCAAAAGCCAAGAACTCGACTCAGGGCAGGCCAAAACGTTTTAGACCTGTTTTATTTAATGACAGTATTAAACCTATACCGAGTAGCCTAAATTTATGTTATATTATATGTTACATGTCATATTTTATATTTCTATTTTATTATTTTTATTATTTAGTGAGATATGATTAATATTATATTATTTTTCTTGGGTAGCTGTTCTAGTTATTTACATACTTAGGACAGTACGCATTAATTTCATTATATTTATTATAATCATTACATTAGTTATTTTACTTGAAAGCAGGCAAGATAAAATGTATGCATAGGTAATTTTTGATTAGGAAGTGTCGCTCTTCCATTATTAGTATTTATGCTGTAGGTTGAACATTGTTATTTTTATGTTATTATATATTTTACATATTTATCTACTTTATACAGTTTAATAATCAAAATATTGGGCTTTTTTCTTTCAGTTTTAAAGCCCACTATTATTACAGTCTTGGTGTATGAATTTTTTATATTTTATTATGTTAATAGAGAATTGCAAATGCACCTTAGTTAGCTGTGATCTGTACCTTTAAGGAGCTAAAGGGAGAGCAAGGGGCGTGGTTAAGTGTTTCAATGCTGGTATTTAAACTCACTTGTAATGTTGGGAATGTTTTGCTTGTCTGAAGAAGTTAGTACAAGGTACTAATGAAAAGCTTTTACAGTGGCTTAATAAAATTTGTTGTTTTTCATATTTTTTTATGTTTTGGACTGGCCTGAGTCGAGTTCTTGGCTTTTGAATTAGCGGTGATTTTCGCTAGTTTGTTTTTCCCTACCTAACTATGTCATGATACTAGAGAGATACGGATTAACACGGCACGCTATATGCTTTACTGGGTGATTTCTGTTCTCCTGGTATATTTGTAGGATGATGACATCATCAGAGTGGACATGGTAATGTGTGTCCAGATTGTTTTGCAATCCCAGGAATGATCCATGTAGGCTGGCAGGTATCAACAGCTTGTACAGGACCCCGTGAGTCTCACCTTGTGTGATCTATCTATGGACACACTGACATCCCTCCATATGTCAACACATATCTATGCACAGATTGTTGATTTTCTGGATACAACATGTGTCTGTGATGTTGATGAAGAGCTGTTCAAAGTCTATGTGGGACATGTGTAGCTCTGTTCCATGATGTATGTCCTGGGTGGCTGCCTTTCAGACAGTGTAGCATGCTTGGGAACCATGATCGGCACATGAACATACCACAGTTGGTAGGGTTGTGTGTTTGTCAGTTTCCAACAGCTCTGTTTATCACGTCTGCCATGATGCACTCCATGGCCTTGCAGATCAGACTTTAAAGGCTTACTGGACTATACTTCCCATGGTGTGTTGTGCACCCACACATGTGGGGAGTGCCTTATGTTGCTGTAACACATTTGATGGTTCCAGGTCCTGTGGAGTGGGTGAGGCTCAACAGACTGTTCAGGTGCAGGGTCTGTTTGTTCTGTAGTGCATGCATGACGGCATATTGGGAAACAATGTAATCCAATTGCTGTCATGCTTTTGGCTTTGGGGGGAGCTGTTCAGCCATTCTACACGTGATATCTCCTGGTATCATGTCAGGGACTATCGTCTGTGGGAGGTGGGTATGTATTCATGGGCCTGTCTGATAGGATGTTGACAATGTCAGTAAGGTACAGTTGTCCCTGACTCAGCACATATATGCGTGTACATTAATATTTATTACATAGCTGAAGGACATGTCATGAGTCTCAATCTGGACTCCTTCTCAGCCACTCTTTACAAAACACCAACAAACCTGAGCACTAATCACGGTTATACTCTTTTACACACTTAACACCCTACTGATCCTTTGTGCTCAGGCTACAGAGTATGTCATCATAATACACTGGTATGTCCAGGGGTCGGTTTAATGTGTACTCTCCAGTCCAGCTAGTGAGTTTTGTGGTTATGACACAATGTCACATCTGCCTCATGTACACAGACGACCCTCTCCTCCTCACATCATACTCACATACATGTGGGAGATGTATCAATATTGGCATACAGGACGCTGAGCTCTCTCGACCCATGACTGGCATAGTCTATCAGGTGGTGAGGGTGACCACACACACCACATCTCAGTCTCACATACACCGATAGTGATAGCACACAAACCACATTATCACACATACACATATTTGGAGGCTCTACATACACTCTGCCTAAACAGCAGAGACCTCCACAGCAGGCACACATACGACTGCTACCCCACTACAATGCCCACATGTCACACAGTTCACAATGTCAGTGTGCCACACAGTCACTGCCCTTTGGGCTAAACAACACACCTGATACACTTGTTATAGGTGACACTTAATGTCAAACACACTGTCGTCCCATTCACCATGCCAAAGAAGGGAATAGTCACTTTGAGCTGTCTCTCAGGTGCCAGGATCCACCACATGACACATGCACTCAGGTCACTCCAAAGCAAGTCCAGGACTGGCTCCATCCTTGTCCAAGCTGGTGCGTACAACCTCAGACATTCCTCCCTGTACCACATGACATGAAACATAGAGGAACTCTGTGATCATGTAGCCCAGCCCAGTATTACCCTGACCTTGTCTAGCATCTTACACTCATCAAGTATGATGTCACAGTATACCAACACACTGATCACATTTAACAGTTGGCTAACATATTGGTGTTATTCAAAGGGGATACAGTGTTTGTCACCCTGGGGTGACATGCTCGACATGCCACGTAGCTTCACTATGGACAGCTTGCACCTGTCACCCTTGGACCTTTGAATACTGGCTAGGGTACTTGCTGCCACCATAGTGCCTTATTTAAGCGAGGCTCAAAGGACAGAACCACCTCCATAGACATTACAGAGTACACGACACTGAGGGTAATGCTGCTCAACACCAGATGTATTACCCTCCAATTGCGCCCACTCAGGGATCTCCTCAGTATGGAGGATAGCAATATCTGTGCACTAACAGACCCATGGTTCAGGCTCCCACATGCACACCATCACTACCAGGTTGTATTTCGTACCATGCTTTCTGACCACATAACTCAGAATGGCCAACACAATTAGGGGGCGTATCCATATACATCACAGATACACATACCTCCGGGTTGGTAGCACTGCACAAAGCATCACAGACCATACATATGCACCTAACATTGTGCAAATTGGCCTTTTGGTTTGTTGCCTGCTACAGACCACACTCCCCAACTCAGCAACCCCACTCACCTTTCCTAGGAACATTGGACAATATGAAGGTCTACCCAAACACCATTATATTGGGTGACGTCAAATACCCACACATTGACTGTGGATAGTACTCAGGCCACAACACCCTTGACCAACAGTTGCTACTATTTCTACACTCATATGCTATGGCACAACCGATCACCACACCCATACGAGGGGACAACATATTGGACATGATCATCACCGACATGGGTACTCTATGTGCCACACCTGCGATATACCCCTCATTGCTAAGGGCAGAACATACTTTATCTCACTGGACATCCATATCCCATCCCCACATCCTTCCTGGGTAATGTTGGTGAACTTCCCATAGGAAAATGTCACACTCCTCCAAACCACAGTGGTATCCTTCAGAGACCCTAGGTCAGTGGTAAGTATGGCTCAGACTGCTGTATCCTTTACATACACATTCTATGGACACCTAGTGGACCGCATGGATTGTTACATCCAAAATAATAACTGGACTCATACCTGCAATGGCAGTGGACCTGTGTGGTAGACCCCAGCCATTCATACGCTTTACAACAAATGGAGGAAGCTACTACATGATAGAGCACAATCCCAGACAGGGAAGGCATCTGTGATCTGTACTAGCAGACAGCTACAATCACTTAGGTAATTATGTCAGGCACGCTTCTAACGGACAATTGCACCAGACACGTCGGACATTCACAAAGCCTTCTTCAGTCGATTCAGTTACCTGGCTGGATACTCACTGATATGCTGTGTGTTACTGCATACTGACTACACATACCCTGAACCCAGTGACATTGCCATCATCCTGGCAAACAGGTTCAGTGCAGATGTGTCCCTCACATCCCCCCTAAGGTGGTACTGTCCATGCCAACAGATTGTAACCTCCCAGACATCATGAGTAAACAGGTGAGTGCTGCCCTCCCCACAGCGGACATCACAGCATCAATGGGACCAGACGATGTCCCAGCCTGTGTCATACATAGCCTTCATGACAGACATAACACTTACATTACATCACTGTTTGACATAAGAGTTACTGCAGCATATGTACCCATGGAATGGCATACAGCGATAGTGGTCCTGCTCCACTGATTACTGCCACAACAGACCACAGGTAATATCGGCCAAAAAACAATACACTCAACATAAATGGGATATCTTGTGTGACCTACTATTCAGAGGCACAGTGCTCTGATAAGACTGGGTTGCAGAAGCCAAACACACTCTGGCTATGCTTGTACATGCCCTAGGGCAGATAGCCTAGTATCAACCTCTGCACCTATGATTATTTTCATGATGTACAATGTTTATTGCTGATACTTTTTGCAGGTTTTTATCATCTTTGCTTTCACAAGTTCTATGAACCGCCTAGGTATCTGCAGAACATATTTGCTTATGGCAGGGTTCCACTATATTATTTACGTGTCTGTTGTCATTCAGTGTGTGCACAGGGCAGATTGCTGGGTAGTGAGAGGTTTGTGGGTTAACACATGCAACTGCCTGCTATATGTGGCCCAATGCTGTACTCCAACATGGCCTAAGTGTGTGAGCATGCCCAGTTCAGACTGTCAGTGTTCTGTTGCCTGACATTTGTCTGATGTATTCAAGTGTGTGAGCATGCCCAGTGTGACCTTTCAGTATTTTGCTGTCTGAAGTCCACTACATTTGTTGATGTATGTCTACATGTCCAATATTAACATTTGTACTGTGTGTGTTGAAAGTCAGGTTCTATTCTTACTGCAGGACTCACCTTTGTGTCATAACTTGACAGGGATTATGCTGTGCCTGCAGGGTTCCCATGAAATACTTTGCATAGACTTATTGACATTTCTTCATACAGGCTAATTACTGCAACACTGATATGGTTTAGTGGTTCCGTGCTATGACTATAGTGCACAGTATCCTGGTTTCAAGGCCCATCTCCGCTTATATTTTCATACTGAGCAGACCAGACTGCTTAGGGGCCAGTAGAGCAAATATGAGCACGTTGGCTTTTGTTCAACTATGCCCTACCTAGACCCAGCTTGTCCAACATTGCTCAATATTACCCTCATTGCTGGACATTGGCCAATATTACTCTACATTGACCACATTTGTAGTAGTTGGTGTGTGATTTTGTTTACATATACTTCATGATGGTAAATGATGTTTAGCACTGCTTTATATTGCTTAACACATGGCAATCATGCTTCAGATGTTGATGCAGGGCTGCCTATGTCGGATGCACATACTACACTCCCTATACATGTTTGAAAGTAGGTAGTGTCAACGTAGGCATCCCTTTTACTATATGTGCGGGTCAGAGAGAGGTATCATTTCCAGAGTTCTGACTGAGCCAGTGTATGTGCTATGCATTGCCTCTTTGCCAAGGCCAAAGCATACTGGGCACGCCTCCTTCTGCCTACTGGGGAAGGCTCAGGTTGTTCCTCCTCCAAGTCATGCTCTACCTGTGATGGCCTTGGCAATGGTGGGGGGCTGTTTGGCCCAAGCCTATGCTGGTCCTGCTGCAGCTGTTTTCGCAGGATCATATTATGTAGCATAGCACATACCATGACAATTTGGGTACATGTAGTTGGTGAGTACTGCAAGGTTCCACCAGATGTGTCCAGGCACCGGAACCGTGACTTGAGCAGCCCAAACACACGCTCGATTACATTTCGTGTTTGTGCATTTCTGATGGGTGTCATCAGCCACGGCTCCAGTGCATAGCCAGCATCCCCCACTAGGTGACCATGAGGGATGTCCCCATTGGCAAATGTCTGGTACAGCTGCGTCAGATGCCAGATATGGGAATCATGGTAGGTTCCAGGGCAGCCAACACACACATTCAGTATTATGTCCTGGGCATCACACACTACCTGGCAGTTGATGGAGGGGAAGCCCTTGCGGTAGAAGTAGACCCTACCCTGCTCACCGGCTGGTGCTTTGATGCGTATGTGCGTGCAGTCTATTGCACCCACTACCTCAGGGTATTCTGCTATTTGCTGGAAGAGATGCATATTGCTGGCCAATTCCTCATGGGAATTGGGGAAATATACATGATCACCGACATGTGCTGACATGGCATCCAGGAACTGGTGCAGTACCCTGGATGCTGATGCTTGTGATATCCCCATCATATCACCAGTTGGTCTCTGGAAGGTACCTGTTGCTAATATTCTTAGGCCAGCACATACCTTAGTTTCCACTGAGATGGGTTCCCCTCTGTTGGTTCTGTGTGTGAGGCATGGCCTGCACAGCTCAACAATTTGCTGCAAGAGGTCTCTGTCCACTCTATAGTGCTCCACTATCTCCAGCTCATGTAACCCCTGGTAGGTAACCCTGGGCCTGTACACTCTTTGCCGTCTCCTCACTATGGGTTGTCCAGCAGCATTTGCATTATCACCACCCTCAGCATGTTGCATATGTCGCCTTATAACAGCAATGGCAACCCCTAACATTTTTTTTTTCTCATTGAAGCTTTTTCAGTTTTCACTTCTATTAGCTTAGTGTTTCAGTGTCTCTTAAGAGAAACATAATGGACTGTTGTTTGCAGAGTTTTAAGTGCTGGGCTGGGCTTGTGTTCTGCCTGGGTAATTGCCTGTTCTGATTGTTTTCACCTAATAGCTCTGTTAGTACTCCCTGGTAACTTTCCACTATTTGGTGTGCTTCCTTTTTCCTTTCTGTTTCCTTGGGGGGGGGGGAGCACCATGCACACAAGCGCAAACACGCGCACAGCAGCTAACACGCATGCACACATGCTTACATGGACTAAACCTTGCTTATTCTTGTTAGAACGCGCGCACACCAGTGCAAATGCGCTTACAACTGTTTACACTGCCTTACATATGCTTACTCAAGCCTACACGCACACACACTAACACGCGTGCACACTGTCTTACTTGGGTTTACTGGTGCACACACGCACGCATGCACACTCAGAAAGAAACTTTGGTGTTATCCACGGCATACACCTTCAATTTCTTGACTTTACCTGGCCTACCTGTTGACACACCTCTTTCACTATTATGTGAATGTAAGCTGACACGTGACACTCTGCTCCAATGAGCTTCACTCCTTTCATACATACCCCCCTCATGATGTCACCTATCTTCTACTCTGTTACATCCCTTATCCTACTCCTACACTCCACTGACTGTGCTCATTTGCTATGTAAACTTGCGATTCACTATCCTAACTCTCATTTGCATAGGATTGTCTACTAATGCTTAGTTACATCTCTTAGACTGAGCTTCCCCCCTTAGCAACCTCTACTCGGTGGCCATGTTGTCTTCAGCCTGCCGTTCCCTTGCATTGTAACTTCTTTTTAGCTATAAAATCCACATTTGTGTATCTTAATTATTAATTTTCTGCTTTTAGGGCGCCGTGCTTTTGCGTGGCTCTGCGCTATGGTTAAACCCCAGAGATCGGGATAAAAAAAAAAGTTATTTTATTTATTATTTGCATCCCTTCCCGTTGCCAATGGCCATATTTTTGTCCATTGGCATGCTTCCTCCTGTACATTCATGCTTTATTTCCAGCTGACATGGCTCTGTTTTGCTATTTGCTGAACCGTACTCAGTTATCAACTGAGTACATTTCTGCAAGTAACACTACTCCTACTCGGACAGGTTCGAGTTTCCTGGATCACAAATTTACCTCATTTTCATAGCTTTCACCTGCAATTGAGGTAATTTGCATATCCCAGCCCTGTCCGTGTAGGACTAGTTTAGAGATCTCAATTGCACGCCCCTACCGGCTGTTCCTGGATCGCTCGGCGGACATGTTGACTGCATGGAGTCTTACTCTACTCTAAGAATCCGTGCAAGCCTTCGTGAATCTGGCCCATAATCTTTTCATGTTTGAAAATAAAAGTTTTGTCAATAGTTTTTAATGTATGAATCCCTAAATAGAACATATTAGTAGATTCTTTAATGATTATATAATTAACCAGAATCAATGAACTTTTTCTATTAATAAGAAGGCAATAAGATTTAAAATTATTAAAATGTAAATTTGTAAATGAAATTGTTCTATAATAAACTTCATTTTTCTAGTGTTTCAATAGAATTGTGCAACGTTAACAAAATATCATCAGTAAATATCATAATTTTTTAATTATACTATTGGTTAATCTCCAACCCCCTTAATGTTTCTATTAGAATTAATTAAAATTGCAAATATTTCAACAGCTAAATTAGATAATACAGGGAAAGAAGACAACCCTTTTGTTACATGTATGAGTTAGAGTTGAATGGACCCACCTTTACATAAGCTTTATTATTGGTATAAAAAGATTTTAGCATTGAAACAAACTGAGGAGAAAAATCAAACAGAATTAATACTCTGAATAGAAAATTCCAATCCAAAGAATCAAATGCTTTTTCAGTTTTTAAACTAATAAAAATATATTCATATTTCCTGCTATTCATAACATCTATAAGAGTAATAAGTCTTTTTTATATTATCAGACATTTGTTTTTTACAAATAAAAGCAGATTGATCTAAACTAATTAAGCTAGATAAAATTAGTTTCTGTCTGCTAAGATAAATATAAACATTTTCTAATCTTCATTTAGTTAATAAATGGGTCTATACGAAGAACATAGCTGTGGATTTTTACCTTCTTTTATAATTGGGATAATCAAGAAATAGTTCCAAGAAGCAAACAGATATTCTTGATTTTGTACTTTTACCATGACATTGCGCAGTTAAACTATTATTTTTCAGGGAATAATTTATGCAATTCTTGGATAATACCATAATTTCCATAAGTTTTGTTATATTTAATATTCTTTTTATTTATTTCCTGAAGAGACATAGGTTTTAATAAATTATTTTTTTGTAATGGAGTGATTTTTACAGAAGGATTGATCATTTATTGATGTTAAATCTTTTATTTGTTACTTGTTCATTCATGAATAACTAGAAGTTTCTAAAAGGTTCTAATATATCACCAATTTTGTATATGGCTCATTTGTTGCAGGGTTTCTTATTTCTTTAATATTATTAGCATTTACTTGAAATTTAATTATTTTTGTAATGTTTTTAGATGCTTAGGAGATTTCAAATAGGAAGCTATTTTTATTTTTTCTAAAACTAATTAAGTTCTATGAGATAGCTCAAATTTTTGTTAAGGGCCTTTATCTCCTCCTTGAAGGCTACTAGTTTATTCTCTCCTTTGTCTTATATTCTTTTAATTTTATTTGAACATCCAGTATGTCCCATTTCATTCTTTTAGTTTGTGTTTATACCAAGATATTGTTTGACCATGTATATAAAATTTAAAAAAATCCCACACCATAACTAAATTAGAGTTTGGAGTACTATTTAAAAGCATATAATTATCTACTTCATAAAGTAACCAAGTTTTGTAATATTTCATTTTTGTAATATATGCTGGAATTCTGGAAATTTAAAATAATCTTTTATAAGCTGTTTCTATATTTAATATTACTGCATTGTGATCAGAGAACAGATTTCTTATTATATTTAATGTGATTATTCTAGAAATTATGTCTTGAGAAACCATTCATTTATCAATTCTTGTTTGGTTACCAAAATTAAAAGAGTAAATGGTAAAATTTAATGAATGTACATCTGTAAAGCTAAAGTTATCTTTAATATTAAAAGTTTCCTTCCATGTTTTCAAAGATATAGCAATGGGAAGTAATTTAAATTTTCAACAAGAATTGGGTCCTGAGTTATCTAAAAGACAATTAAAATCACCACCTAATATTACATTTCCCTGATAATTATTAATTATGAAATCAAGATGTTTTAGCTAGTTTGCCTTCCATTCCAGGAAACCAATATAAATTGGCCAGAGCCCATATTCGATGTCTATATTGTGTAATGACTAAAGTCAAAAGACCCCCTTTTCCCTCATATTTGTATAGAATATGAGGCATTTGCATCTCTTTTTTCCATAGAATAGCGACTCCTCATTTTTGGATTTAAAAGAAGATTGAGCTAAAACTAAGTTTCTATTAGAGTTCCAGCATTTTTCCATTTTCATAAGAAAAGTGTGACTCTTGGAGTTATGCAAGATGTGGATTGTTTAAATCTATTTTATTAAGCTTGCCTTCCTTTTAGGGTTGCTTAAACTATTAACAGTTAATGATAGCAAGTTTAATTCTATAATAAATTATAATAAAAGGCAAGCTTAAAATTTTAGAAAATGATAATATAAAGAAAAAAGTAGTATGAAAGGTTGAATATAATATTGTGTTAATTCTATAGACAAAATGAATCTCAAGTAAAAGAAAAAACTATTAATTACAAAAAAAATTCAAAAATGTAAACATGGAAAATCAACAATTCCTAGTCTTATAAGATGAAAAAATCTCAAGACTATCTCTAACCTATCAAACAAAAGACTATCTATCATATTAATGGAACTCTGCAGTGAAATATTATATATTGGGAACTATATAAAGAAATCCAACACAGTTAAACTAAGTTTTACTTATCTGTAGTTAGTAAACCTATATTTGACTAAAAATATAAAAAAATATAAAGGGGCTCTTTATGCCTGAACTTTAAATAACTATATACAGATTACATATGAAGTATGTATAAAAGTAAAATGAATTGTCATTAGAAAGAACAGCAGTGTGAAGAAAATGGAAATCAACAAATATAGAATACACTATCTCTTCCTCTAATTCTTTTGGATTATTGTTTCTTCCTTTACCTCACTTTCATCCTATGGACAGATTATTTATAAAATAAATAGGGTACATGAAACAGATAGCTCATAATTTCTGGCAAACAACTACAATTGAAATTTACATACAGATAACTGTAAAAATGCCCTGGTGTGTGTGTGTGTATATATATATATATATATATATATATATATATATATATATATATATATATATATATATATATACACATATAAAATTGAATATCAGATATTTAGAAGAATTCAGTAAAAGGAACATCAATTAATTACTAAGGATGCCTTATTTTCTTGAGGAATGACACATCATTTAATTACTGAAATAAGGTTAGATGACTATTTTGTTAACAAATTTACCAAACATAACAGTTTAGAAAAGGTTACATACAAAAATAATATATTAAGAAAGAATTTTTATATGTGGAAATATGAAGGTTAAATACTAGTATGCTATTAAATTTAAATTCAAGAGTATAGATATTGGGCCGGATTTATAAAGGCTTGCACGGAGTCTAAGAGTAGTGTAAGACTCCAGACACCAATATGTCTGCCGAGCGATTCAGGAACACCTGGCAGGGACATGCATGAGAGCTCCTAAGACTACTCTTGCAGGGAAAGTGTTAGGTTATGCAAATTACCTCATTTTCTGCTGAACGCTATGCAAATGAGGTAAATTTGCGATGCAGGAAACACTAACCTGTCCGAGTAAAATAGTGTTATTTGCACAAATGTACTTGGTTGGTAACTGAGTACCATTCTGCAAATAGCAAAATGGAGAAAAGGCAGCTCCAAATAAAGGATGCATCCAGTTGAGGAAGCATGCCAATGGCCAAATATAAGGCCATTGGCATTTATATGTGTTGCAAAAAAAAAAAAGTAATTTTTTTCCCCCCGATCCCCGATGTTTAAGCGTAGCACAGCGCCGCACAAACATGCAGTGCTCTAAAAACTGAAAAAATAAAAAAATAAAAGCCAAAAATAGGCATTTTATTACAAATATACATCTGCCATGCAAGTGAATGGCAGGCTGAAGACAACATGGCTACTGAGTAGTGGTTGCTAAAGGGTGAAGCTCAGTGTGAGAGATGTAACCAAGCATTAGTAGGCAATCCTATGCAAATGAGTATAAGGATAGTGAATCCCAATTTTCCCTGCTATGTGAACCGTGTCCCTACAGTGTAAGAGTAGGATTAGGGGAGTATCAGAGTAGTAGATAGGTGACATCATGAGGGGGGTATGTATCAAAGACTGTAAGCTTATTGGAGCAGAGTGGCATGTGTTGGTTGTGAGTTACTCAGGACTGGAAGAGGCGTGTCTACACTTGTCTGAACTTAAACCCAGAAACCGAAGGCGTACGCTGTGGCTACAATAAAAGTTTCTTGCAAAGATGCTTAAACTATGTGCGTGCGTGTGCGCGCCTGTAAACTCATGTAAGCCTGTGTGCACGTGTGTGCACCCCTGTAAGCCTGTGTAAGGCTGTGTAAACCTGTGTGCGCGGATATGCACCCGCCTAAGCCTGTGTAAGCCTGTGTAAGGCTGTGTGCGCGTGTGTGCACTCATATGCGTGTGTTTGAGCTTGCTTGCGCAGCGCTGCCCCCTGTGGAAACAGAAAGGGAAAAGGAAGGAAAAGTAGTAGTAGGAAGTTAACCAAGAAGAACTAGCAGAGCTGCCAGGTGAAATCAATCAGAATCAGCCAATTACACAGGCAGTACACTAGCCCAGCCCAGCCCAGCACTTAAAACTCTGCAAACACCATTCCCACATGGTTTACTCAGAAACACTGCAACACTGCAGTATACAAAGAGAAGTGAAAACTTAAAAAGCTTAACTGAGAAAAAAAAAATGTTAGGGGCTGCCATTGCTATTATAATGCAACATGTGCAAGATGCTGAGGGTGGTGCCATTGCTGATGTTGCTGAGCAACCCACATTAAGGAGACAGAGAAGAGTTTACAGACCTAGGGTAACCTACCAGGGGCTACATGAGCTGGAGATTGTGGAGTGCAATAGAGTAGACAGAGAGCTCCTGCAGCAAATTGTTGAGCTGTGCAAGCCACGCCTCACACACAGAACCAACAGAGGGGAACCCATCCCAGTGGAAACAAAGGTATGTGTTGGCCTAAGAATACTAGCAATAGGTACCTTCCAGAGACCAACTGGTGATATGATGGAGATTTCACAGGCATCAGCATCCAGGGTACTGCACCAGTTCCTGAATGCCATGTCAGCACATGTCAGTGATCATGTATATTACCAAAATTCCCATGAGGTATTGGCCAGCAATATGCATCTCTTCCAGAAAATAGCGGAATACTCTGAGGTAGTGGGTGCAATTGACTGCATGCATATACACATCAAAGCACCAGCCGGTGAGTGGAATATGGCCTACATCAACTGGAAGGGCTTCTACTCCATCAACTGCCAGGTCATGTGCGATGTCCAGGGTGTAATACTAAATGTGTTTGCTGGCTGCCCTGGAAGCTACTACGATTCCCATATCTGGCATCTGACGCAGCTGTACCAGACATTTGCCAATGGGGACATCCCTGACGGTCACCTAGTGGGGGATGCTGGATACGCACTGGAGCCGTGGCTGATGACACCCATCAGAAATGCACACACACCTGAACAAGAACTCCATAATGAGGCACACGCACAAACACAAAATGTAATTGAGCAAGTATTTGGGTTGTTCAAGTCATGGTTCCAGTGCCTGGACACATCCGGTGGAGCCTTGCAGTACTCATCAACTACATGTACCCAAATTGTCATGGTATGTGCCATGCTACACAATATGATCTTGCAAAAACAGCTGCAGCAGGAACAGTATGGGGCAGGGCCAAACAGCCCCCCACCATTGCCAAGGCCTGCACAGGCACAGCATGACTTGGAGGAACAACAACCTGTGCCTGCCCCAGTAGACAGAAGGAGGCGTGCCCAGTATGCCTTGGCCTTGGCAAAGAGGCAACGCATAACACATACACTGACTCAGTAGGAACCCTGGAAATGATACCTCTCTCTGACTCGCACATAAAATAAAAGGGATGCCTAACTTGACACGACCTGTTTCCAAACATGTATAGGGAGTGTAGTGTGTGCATCCGACATAGGCAGCCCTGCAGCAGCACCGGAGGCATGCCTGCCATGTTTTAAGCAATATAAAGCAGTGCTAAGCAGCATCTAACAATATTTAGTATATGTAAACAAAATCGCCCGTGCTAACTAGCGCAATGTTGGGCAACGTTGAGCAATGTTGGCCAAGGTTGGGCAAAGTCATGCAAAGTTGAGCAAAGTCAGGTAAACATGCTCATATTTGCTTTACTGTTCCTTAAGCAATCTGCTATGCCCAGCATGGAAATAAAAAGCACTGACAGGGCTCGAACCCAGAATACTGTGCACTATAGTCACAGTACTGAACCACTAAACCATGATAGCATTTCAGTGGCACAGACACAGCAGGACAATTGTACAGTAATGCAAACACAAAGAAATGTTGTATCATGTCTCTAAAGAGGCATATGGTTAACCTCCCCCACAGGCCTATGCAGACAGAGAACATTAGGCCAGGCAGTGTGATGTGGGTTGTGTAGGCTATGAAGTCGCAATCTAATATATGTGACATTGGACACTAGAATCTGTAGCACAGTAGTATACCTCAAGCCAGTACGACAGGCAACAGTACAGACTGAAATGGTGTATGGTACATAGCAGTGCAGGCATAGCAAATGTGTATAAGTGTGAGGTGAAACCCTCATCCTATGTACACCCACAGTAACAAACAAGTGGGCCCCTGGGTAGAAATGTTACAAAGAATAGCTGCCCCCCCGTATGTAGAAATGTTGATAAGTCTATGCAAAGTGTCTCATGGAAGCCCTGCAGGCACAGCATGATCCCTGTTGATCTATGACACAAAGGTGAGCCCTGCTGTAAAGATACAGCTTGACTTTCCATACACATATACTATAAATGTCTATACTGGGCGTGCTCACACACTCCAACAAATGTAGTGGATTTCATTCAGCATCACACTGAAAGGTCATACTGGGCATGCTCACACAGCAAATGTCAGGCAACAACATACTGAAAGGTCATACTGGGCATGCTCACACACTTATGCCAAATACAGAGGTGATAATAAGGGATCTATGGACAAATGTGGATAGACATCTCTACTTCCAGAAAAACATTCACAAAGTTGCCAGAAAATCATGCTATGTGTTCACATAAACTGCCAAGGTCTGTGCATGTAGGTCAAAGGAGGTTCCCAGTATGCAGCATTCATCAGACCCATCAGAGAGTACCACAACACACCTGCGATGAATCAGACTAGGCATGTTCAACAGCCAGAAAGACCACTGAAATACCCTAACAAGAGGATTACTGGCCTCAAACAGTTGCCCCATGCAACAAGACTAAATGTAACCTAATCTGTACTCTGTTGCATACTGTCTACTCAGGAGATCTCTGCCCAATGGACAGGTCCATGTCATGGCTACACTCAGATCTGTACTGAGTTACAGCTCAATGGCAGTAAATATACAGACCCAACTGATATTGCCAACATCCTGGCAGATAGGACCACTGTTAACTGCACCCCCCTCTCACCCATGAAAGAGCACACCTCTATAATGGAAGACTGCAAAGTTGCTGTCATCACGGCTGCACAGGTAAAAAACACTCCCCAAAGCCAGTATCACAGCAGCCATGGGACCAGATAACTTCACAGGCTGTGTTCCACACAAACCACAGAATGAACAGGCACCACACTGACATACCATGTGCATTCATAGCCTCACCTCATGCTTTGTGCCCATTGAATGGTGTACAGTGACAGTTATCCCACTACACAAGGGTGGAGATACCACGGTCCCCAGGAAATAGCGCCCCATTAGCCTGATGAGCCTGCTTCCAAGGCCATGGAATGTATCATCATACAACATATAAACAATTACATTTATAATCCCCAAACCCTGGACCACAACCATGTTGGGTTTGTAAAATGCAGATCATGTCACCTAAACCTGATAGATGACATTGAAGCAGTCAACAGAACCGTCGACAAGGGTAAGGTGGTTCACACAGCCTATGTTGATCCTGTCATGGCTTACAACACCACCCCACAGTCTGTAAATATAGATAAACCCACTAAACTAGGTATAAATTGCTATGTCACAAGATGGGTTGCCAACAGGCTTACTGACAGAACACACACTGTGAAAGTAGTAGACTCCAAGTATGACTTTGGACCAGTGATGAGTGCAGTACCACAAGGTCCAGTCCTGTGTCTTGTCCTGTTTAGTATCTACTTCCCTGAAGTAAACTTTAACATGGAAGGGCTGTGGCTACAGAAGTTACAAGAGGACTGCAAACTAGGAGCCATAATTGTAAACACTAAAGATGTGGACATCCTACAAAAGGGCTTCACTGAGACAGATGGCTGTTGTCAAAGCCATGGGCTCTAGCTCAATGGCAAAAGGTGCATTGTCATCCCTTTTGTTCAAACCTCTGTAGCCAAGAACTACAACATAGGCGGTAGTATACTTAACAGTGAAAGCGTGACAAGGGACCTTGGGTCACAGGTGTACACTGGCCACAAGTGTGATAATCACATCCCCACAGTAGTCAGGAAACCCTGCTATGTGGCACACCTCATCACAATGTGTCTCATGCAGGATAGAAAAGGCCATTGTTCCCCACTACTCATCACTCAGTAGAACTATAATAGAGTACAACGGCACTTTTGCTATGTACCTCACAAGACAACTCCAACAACTGTAAAGCCTGCAGCAATACCTCACAAAGAGCATTACCGGCCAGAAATACATGCCATACACAGATTATCTCAAAATGCTCCATCTGTACTCACTTGCATATCACCTACTCAGATGTGTTCACTGCCTAACATACAAAGCTATGTCAAATGCAGAGCTGTTGGACATGCTCCACGTAAAACACTCACAATCCCCCTGACCTTCGGACCCAAAACCACGAGCGAAATACAAAAGGAAGGGGTGTACCCATTTACCATATGGATACCTACACCTTCAGGTAAGTGGCACTGCATGAGGCCTTGGAGACTATGCAAGTGCAACCAACATTGGGCAGAGATACTCATCAGACTGTAGCCTGCTACAGATCACCTACCTTGTCACAGGAACCTCACTCAGTATTCCTGAGAACAGTGGAAAATATAGAGGTCCTAGCAAACACCATTATATGAGGTGCTTACAACTACCCAAACAGTGAGTGTGAGAATTACTTGTGTACAACGTCCTTTGCCCAATGTTTCCTAGAGTTTAAATGCTCTAACACCCTGGAACAGCTGGTCACCATGCCCACTAGAGGTGACACCATACTGGACATGATCATCACCAACATGGGGTAACAGTGTTCCACAACAGAGATAAAGCCCTCGCTGGTAATATCAGATCATAAAGTAATCACACTGGAGATCCACATCCCGCCCCCTCACCCAGTCAATGCAACCACCGTGAAGACATTTTCAAAAGCAAACTGCACACGTCCCAAGACAAAAGTGGAAAGTTTAAAATACCTCTTGCTGTAGTATAATGGTATACAATTTGCCGAATCAGTTACCAGTGAATCCTATGACCATCTACAGGGATGCATGGATTGACACATCACAAATAAAACCAAGATGCACTTCTCCAAAAATAAGAAAACAATCTGGTGGTCATTGCCCATAAACAAGCTAGACAACAGAAGGAGGAAACTAACACCTGATAGAGGCAACTTCACCAAAGGAAAGGCATCACTGATCATTATTAGGAAGAAGCAATGATCACTCATAAAATAATTCAAGGGCACTTTCAGAAGACAAATTGCCAAGGACTGTAAGAATAACAACCACAAAACCTGTAGTAGCTATACCACACATGTAGGTGTCAACTTCCAAATATGCTGTCAGCTACTGACAAATGGCAAAGAATACACTTAACCATCTTTCATTGTCCACATCCTGGGGGACAAGTTCAGTGCAAATTTCCCCCCATCACCCCCAAAAGGGCCTGTGTCCATCACAGAAGGATGCAGAGCCCCAGACATCATGGACATGCAGGTAAGGACAGCCCTCTCCAAAGCCAAGAACACAGCATCAATGGGACTGGATGGTGTCCCAGGCTGCATCTTACACTAGGCAGAAAAGGAACCACACCCTCACCTACGTTCACTGGCCAGACTCAATCATACCACAGGGTACGTACCTAAAGAATGGCATACACCAACAGCCATCCAGCCCCACAAAAGGGGTGCCACAACAGAACCTGGAAACCATTGCCCTATACGTCTACTCAGCCTGGTCTACAAAGCTATTGAGCAAAATGTCATGGAACCCATAAACAGTGACATTGGGGACCTCCAGACACTGGACTCTACACAACCCCACCTTGTTAAAGGCAGACCCTACCTCCTAAACATAGTTGACTTACTACAGTTACCAAGGACATAGATGGAGGTGAAAGTAGTCCACACAGCCCACCTGGACCTCACTAAGGACTTTTTACACTATTCCCCATTCTGTCATCATAGACACGCTTACCAGCCTGAACATCAATAGCTATGTCACAGGATGTGTGGCCAAGTGGCTCACAGATCAAACACACATGTTCTGAGTTGTGGGTGCCATGTCCGACTCTAAGTCACAAATGGCATCCCATAGGTCCTGGCCCTGGGACCTCACCTGTTCAGTAGACACTGCTCAGAGGTATATGCAAGCATGGGAGGAGTATGGCTGAACAGGTTTGCAGATGACTGCTAACTGTGGTCTATAATCGACTCTATGGCTGACACACACATCCTCCAGAAGGGGCTTACAGGGACAGATACCTGGTGTCAAAACAATGCCCCAAGAAGAATGGCAAAAAATGTATAGTCATCTCCTTTGGCTAAAACGAAGTGCAAACAAATTGCCACATAGGTGGTACTCCAGTATGCATGGAGAAAGTCATGAAGGCCCTGGGGACACAGTTAGATAGTACACTCTTCTTTAATGATCACATGGCCAAAGTGTTTAGACACTCCTTCTATGTAGCCCACCCATTGTCACCTAATGTAACCCACTTTGTCTAGTCTGATGATGTCACCAACCTACAAATATACCTGTGGAAAATAGAGCTCACAGTAATGTGTATAGCGCATCGTGTAAATGTGTACTCCTGTAGTATCATAAATCAGTTAGGCAGGGGTTTGAATCTTGCACTTGACAACTGTTTGTGTGCATGTTTGTTTGTGTGTGATCTCCTCAGAGAAAAGCAACCTTTTTGGAGAGTACTCATACACCTTAAAAGTGGTATACTTATCTTTGTCAGGTCTGATGATGTCACCATCCTTCAAACATACCTGTGGAAAATAGAGCTCGCAGAAATGTGTATAGTGCCATGTAAATGCTTGCACGTGTAGTGTCATAAACCAGTTAGGTAGGGGTGGAAATCCTGCATTTGACAAGTGTTTGTGTGTGTGTGAACTCATTGGAGAGGAGCAACCTTTTTGGAGAGTACTCATACACCTTAAAAGTGGTATACTAATCTTTGTCAGGTCTGATGATGTCACCATCCTTCAAACATACGTGTGGAAAAGAGAACAAACAGTAATGTGTATAGCACATTGTGTAAATGCGTACTCCTGTAGTATCATAAATCAGACAGGTGTTTGTGTGTCTCGGTTTGTGTGTGATCTCCTTGGAGAGGAGCAACCTTTTTGGAGAGTACTCATACACCTTAAAAGTGGTATACTAATCTTTGTCAGGTCTGATGATGTTACCAATCTACAAATATAGCTGTGGAAAGTCGAACTCACAATAATATGTATAGTGTGTCAAGTAAATGCGTACTCCTGTAGTATCATAAATCAGTAAGGTAGAGGTTTGAATCCTGTACTTGACAAGTGTGTGTGTCTGTTTGTGTGTGATCTCCTGGGAGAAACGCAACATTTTTGTAGGGTACTCATACACCTTAAAAGTGGTATACTAATCTTTGTCAGGTCTGATGATGTCACCAACCTACAAATATACCTGTGGAAAGTAGAACTCACAGTAATGTGTATAGTGCGTTGTGTAAATGTGTGCTCTTGTAGTATCATAAACCAGTTAGGTAGGGGATTGAATCCTGCACTTGACAAGTGTTTGTTTGTGTGTGATCTCCTTGGAGAGGAGTAACCTTTTTGGAGAGTACTCATACACCTTAAAAGTGGTATACTAATCTTTGTCAGGTCTGATGATGTCACCATCCTTCAAACATACCTGTGGAAAAGAGAGCTCACAGTAACGTGTATAGCACATTGTGTTAACGTGTACTGCTCTAGCATCATAAAGTAGTTAGGTAGTGGTTTGAATCCTGCACTCGGTGAATGTGTGCTCTCTATGTGTGTAGTACTGTTGATCAATGTGCAGTGGGTTTTGCTTTTACTACTGTATGACATGTCAGTATGCATTGCACATGTGAGGTAGCTGTGTGGGAAATACATATATGTACATGTTACCTCAGTTATTGCATGTGTGTGAACCCTGCTGTCTCCAAGGACACTACTGTCATCTTTACCAGACTGTGCTGCTGCTTCCCAGACATTAGGTCACATTTGTATGCTTGTGACAAGGCCAGCCACTGCAGTGATCCCTGGCCTAGGTCATCCGTGTCACAACATACTCATTATGGTTACTATTGAATTGTGTGAGTGAGGTTTTATGGCTGAGGTATATGTTAGACCAGTTCTAACGCAGCAAAGTCTGTCAATGATGGCTCTTCATTATAGGTGTACAACAACCTTTGTGGATATGCATGCAAACCCCTTATTGCTTATGTGATCCACCGAGGTATTTCAAAAAACCTTAGGAAATGTGATTATTAAAGGAGAGATGACGTAACACTTGGTTGCATGTACACATTGGTACCTGTTCATCATGTTGGTGGCTACTACCTATGTGGTACTGTGGGGATATTATGTTCTGTAAAGGTGGATGACTATGCTTAGTTTGGATAATAGCTTTACAGTATGGGTTTGACAACATTTATCTGTCTGTATGGTACCCTTGTGGAGGATGTGTGTGTCATCTGGAGAATGCATTATAGGCCACAGTATGCATTACCAGATGTGGACGGACATATCCCTACTGTGATTGCTTGTACCTAAGAGATATATGCCAGACAGGAGTGGTCTCAGTAATGGGTGCAGGTGAATATCACTGGTTACTGGCATAGTATAGTACCTGAAGGATGCAAATTTTGCTGTGTGTCCTACAGCTGTGTGTCAGTCGTGAAGACATCATCTAACAATTGGTTATGGACAGGCTGTTGAAGTTATGTATACCACCAGAATGCAGAACAATGACATATAGTAATAGTACCACCCACAGCACAGTGTCAAACCATGTCATACACACATGTGTAGTCAGGTTCAGAAATGTGTGTAGTACAATGCATACTGGCCACCAATAAAAACTATGTAGTGTTACTGTGTGATACAGGGCATGTCACCCTGCCCATGTGTCCACTATGCACGTACATGCAGACAGTGCACCTCCACCATGTTCACAGATGTACACCTGCAAATCTGTGCTACACACATCCCACACATACTGTCCACTCTCTAACACATGCTGCCAATACTACACACATCAGCCAAGTGGCACGTGGGCGGACAATGCACTATTTTAACAAACACTGGTGTATACAATACTACAATGACAATCATAGCTTTAATGCATCATGCCTGCTCAGCTACACCTTCAAGCATATCATTACACTCTACTGCTGACAACATTGTAACATTGCTGTACTGCTATAAAGTCACCCTGTGCATCAGCACCATGGTAGCCTGTTCCTGCATCGATGTTACAGATGACAGGAGGTGGCACAGGTTTCATCATATGCACAGGGTGTGTTGTTGGTTTGCCAGAGGCCTACAGTGAGCCATCCAATCGACATGTATGTGTATGTGTGTGTGTGTGTGTGTGTGTGTGTGTGTGTGTGTGTGTGTGTGTGTGTGTGTGTGTGTGTGTGTGTGTGTGTGTGTGTGAGGGGCGAGAGTGCTGCTATGGGTCAATGTTGATGTAATGTGTGCAGGTATGTGTTAGCCCTAGGTGACTGGTTCCTGTGTGTGTGTGTGTCTGCATGCACACAGTTCCACCATGTGGCTGCCATATACGGGTATTTGTGGGACAGCCACAGACTGTACCTGCCAGGCTTTACAGATCACCGTCTCTGGCCACGGATTCAGTACCTGTGCCTGGCAGGGGTGCTACTGACACTATCAGGTATTAAGCCAGACTGGGTACTATCCCCAGAGGTAGATGGATGTACACTGGACCCAGGTCCCTGCTGGGACTGTCCAGAGCCACGTGCATGTGGTCTTCTAGGACGGTCTATGGACAGCCCACCCCCAGCATTGCTGGGGCTGGTACTGGCACTACGGGAGCGGCTGTGACTTGAGGGATGTCCGCAGCGACTTCCAGCTGATGATGTTGCTGGCATATGTCCACGTTGATGTCTCACCCATCCCACACTGTCCTGACACATGGACATGACATTGTGGAGGACATCTAATGTCTCACCCCAACGTCTATCCATGACCTCAGTGTAATTATGGATGGCACTTGCTAGGTCACGGATACTGTCAGTTAAAGTGGTGTTATGTACCCTCTGTGCCCTTAGTCCCTGTCTGGTGTACTGTTCCATACGTGCCTGTGCCTCTATGACAGCCTGGAACATGCGTAATGTTGTCAGACCTGTGGCACATCTGCCAGTGGCATGATGAGCAGCAGTGCTCCTTCAAGAACCCCTGGACACTTGCCTATGTGGTATCCTTCCAGACATCTGGGTATGGCTGCTGTGTTGAGATGCATGTGCCATGGATACCACACTGTCCTGGCCAATGCTGGCTGTATGCTGTCCCTCAGCTAAGGGCATTGGTAATGGATGTATTGGCAGTATGACTATGTGCATGGATGGTGTGGACACTTGTGTACTGTCGATTGGCGGCCCAATGACAGACCTTGGTAAACATGCCGGTGCCTCAACACACCTATCATCATCATCATCATCCTCACTATTTTGCTCAGTTACATTGGTTTGCCCGTTGCATTGAACCAGCCCAAAGTCAGCACCTGTGAGAGGAAGACAGGAAACACACTTTACGACCTGTACATGATGTCTGCACACATGCACACATGCACATATGAACACATGAACACATGCACACATGCACACATGCAAACATGGGCACATGCACACATGCACGCATGCACACATGAACACATGCACACATGCACACATGCACACATGAACACATGCACACATGCACACATGAACACATATACACTCCTCACTACAACAGACACACACACACCACCAGCAATCCAGAACATACTCAATAGCGTGTGATGGTGGGGGTACAGTATCACAAGCCAAACATTTATATCAAATGTGACAGCATGCAGGATATGTGTTGCTCAACAGCATGCAGTGTGAGTGTAGACAACCCTTGTTAATAACAGTATACATGGCTTTGATGCATGTGTGTTTTGTTCAGTGATTGGCCTCACCCTGGACTGCAATGTGTACATGGACACAACACTGCTGTGTGAGTATTAACATCTCTGCAATGTCCTGTGCACCATCACTCACAGGTATACATATCAGTGTGTCACATAGATATCCATTTCTGATTAGAGCATCTGTGTCTTTAGCAGACAATTGTGGACACAGGTTTAGCACATGCATGCTATGTATACACACAGGATGAGTGGTGCATGTATACCTGATGGAATACCATTGCTCAACTTAGACATTGTACAGTGGTTGTGGTAAGTGTAGGACATATTGTGGACATGCTAGTGCCAAGCATGATATGGCATGCTACCACACAACTGCAACATTAAACCTCACACATACACAATGTGTGTCATGTGACCTATACACTCAATAGTATTACAAGACATGTGTCACTTTGTACAAATGGTGATTGCTATGCAGATTGTGTATTGGTGCATACGTTTGCACACACACAACATTGAGGTGCATAGCAATTAATGATATGTGTAGTACTATGGCCAATGTAACTGGATGTGGTGTAGTATCATGTGACATCATCATGCAGCATCATGTAGTCACTCAAGGCTACTAATGTGTGCCAGACCGGCACATAGCATGCTGTACCTGAACTGCAGTACCATGGCTACATTCATCATTTCACACACAGTTGTTACATGGGTTCGTAAGGTGCACAGTAAGGGGCATTACCTAAGATGAATGTGTTATGTGTTGAAGAGTGTCGCACAGCCACATGAGAGGACTCTACCCCTCAGGTATGTTATGTGAGCTGTGTGGATGACATTTAGGATACTGAAGTGTGACCTTACAGCGTGTGTATGAATACACCATGTGTAGCATGTTAACATGTACTGTGTATGACACAGTTGTGTGTGTTGTGTGCATGTGTATCGACTTTGCCTTTCCAACGTCCACTACAGTGTTGCCACAATTGTGTGGGATGCTCTGTGTATTGCATGTGTTTGAGTCAGCTACTCACGTTACTGAGATGTGCATAGTCTCACAGCAAACATGCACAGCATGCATTATGCGCTGGTGTGTGATGTGTACATGGCCTACATCTCACCTATGACATGCACATTTATTTAGCAATAATAAATGTAGAACACACTCACCAGTATGGGTCTGCTGCCCTGCTGTCACACCAGAGGGACCTACAAGGGTATGAGACAGTTTGTCAGTGGCAACAACTGTGGCATTGCTACTGTGTGTTTGCAATCTTACAGTAGTATGACTGTTGACAGTCACAGGCCTGCATATTACATTCCAAAATATTATTATTGCACAACACTAGTCACCACATCTTGTAACTACACACTACACATCTCACATAAGCATGATCTACCAGTAGAGGTAACAGTAGTGTACAGCTATGCCATGTTACCTGCACGCTCCATGTCAACTTGCTGGGTGGCTCCGGTCTCCATGATGACGCATGTCAGTTGTTGTTCTTGCTGTTGTTGGCCAGGAGCCACCTGGCTCAGGAGCAGCTCCTCCACTCTGGTGAGGGGGGATGGATGGTTACCCCACCAGCTGTGGCAAGCTGTTGTCTACGGATATCAGATGCATGCTGCCGGACATGCCTAATTAAATCACTGCAGTGATGGCATACCTGCTCATATGTCTGGTTATGCATGCCTATGTCATTTACCCTACGGACAAGTTCTTGCCACAGGGCAGTCCAGTCATGCTGGTCCTGGCTGGTTCTTGAGAACAGCATGGTGTAGTGCTGAACCATGGTGTCCATTATCACTTCATCCTCTGCTGTGCTGTATGAGGGATTACGATGGTGGGCCATTGTCCTGGAAGACAAAGAAACAATATGTGTGAGCAAGTCAAGTGTCACACTTAATATTTTAAAGTACGGATATCATTTAACTGCCATATATAGCAACCTATTGTCTGTCAAAGGATACACACTTTCAATACCACATATCAGTGCTCAACCCACAACTGCCTGACAGTGCCTGGCACACTCCATATATCAAACCATGTTCTGCACAGCAACAAAGATAAACCAGTATGTAAGACTATACAACAGTATATGGCACACTGCATGCGACACAATGCACCACCTAGCCACAGGGGGTATATATCATGCTAATGCATAACGTAACATGTAATCCATTGCAATGATTGTAGGGTCCAGTCACAGTATTACCAGCATACCACACTAGTCATTGATGGCAAACCCCTGTCTGACATATGTACTCTTTCATCAATATGGGTGGCATACTGCTGTACTACACTATACATGTTGCTAGATACAGACCTATATCCTGTAACACACATATGACCAAGGCCATGGTACAGGCATACACACACACACACACACACACACACACACACACACACACACACACACACACACACACACACACACACACTTCAGACATACATACCAGACACAAAGCTATGGCAACACTCATGACCTTTACCTGTGTACCATACAGTACTGTGAGTCAGTAGTTACAAGACCTTATGCCTGAGGTATGTCATCTGGAGGACTACGGGGAACAAACAATACAGTGGTTCCAGGACATGTGTACATACACCTTACTGTGCTGTTTAGGCATACAGCTTCAGGTAGTACTACAGTTCATTCAGGGGTTGGATTCACCAGCAGTAACACTCAATAAGCATACATGTACTGCTGTAGCCTACAATGGGACACCTCAGTCGACACCAACACACTACGTCAAACTGTCTGGCATACTGCTTTTTGTGCCTAGAAATAGCATACACATCTTTTGCTGGGATCACAGCTAGGACACTACATACCATGACAGAAACAGTTTCCCACTTAGCTATCACACATATACAGAACTCAGACACATTCACCAACACATTCACCATCACACTCAGTCAACCTAACAAAGCAATTATTACAACAGGTACATGTGGGTGTCTATCAGTTCATAGGTAGGTTATAGGCTATTGGACCTAGGACCTATAGATGTCTAGCCATACGCTACCCTGGCCTTTGACACACGGATGATTTCATTTCACGTGGCCCTGTCAAGCAGAGACACAGAGGTGATTCCTGGGGTGTATTTCCTATCTCACACACAATCATCAAGTTTATATATGATGACTGCTAATTAGGAGCTTTGTTTGCTATTGATAGGTGGTTTGTTCCAGGGTATGGGATGTCTCTGAGATAGGGATCTATCCGTCCAGCATGTGCTGTTTATTGAGGTGACAAGCTTTATGTCCCTAGAGTGTGTAGCTCGTAGGGATTGTGATCTGATTACGTGCAGCATGTCCAACAGCTCTGGGTTTCACATAGCTTTGCAAGTTAGGCAGAGGTCATCTCTGGGTAGATGGTATGCGACACAGTCTAGCTGTAGTTTTGTGGGACGGTCTGCATAGGGCATCTGTTTAAGGCCAGTATTACCCTTTGTGAGGTATGTCTGTGTCCTTTCCAGTTACTGTAGATATCTTGTGAGGTACATACCACATGAGGCATTGTACTCTATAATGGGTTTTCTGTGTGTGGAGTACAGGGGAACACTGACCTATACTTCCCTGGATGACACACCTTTTATGATTACGTGTGCCACATAGACAGATTACATGACTAGTGCAGCACTGTGACAATCAAAGGGGAGACTACTGTTCACCTGTGTCCCATGGCCTATTATCACACCTTCAGTGTTAAGTACTCTACCACCTATGCGGTAGCTAATGGGTACTGAATTTTTGCAAGGAGGGATGCCAATGCAGTGTCAACATTGAGCATGAGTCCATGGCTTTGTTACCAGGCATCTGTTGCAGTAAATTTGACCATGTCTCTCTCTCTCACTCTCTCTCTGAATATATATATATATATATATATATATATATATATATATATATATATATATATATATATACACATACATATGAACATCCATTAGTGTACATATTGATATACATATAGGCACATATACAGTCCACCTTTCATGGTGGGAATATTGAGTATGGGAATGTTGTGAGTTATACACTTATGTCATAATATTGTACAGTGTTGTGCGGAATGCATTGAAGGTGTTCTCAGCCCATGTAGCTTTAGCAGGCCTCACTGGCTGCAACACTGCAAACCTGACGAATCATACCCACAGCGTTCAACCACCACATGTCATATACCAGCACTGTATGCTGTCTGGTTTGCCACACACTACAACCTATATAGGAATATGCACATAACAACCTTCAACAACATATATGTATCCACCTTTCACAAACAGTTGCAATATGTCCCTTGTTCTATGCACATGTACAGATGCTAATATATCTGACACAGACAGATCTCTCTGTATGTGTATACCATACACACACAAGTACCACACTGTTGTAGGTCCATGTACCTCAAGGCTGACCTGTTGTGCCTTGCTGCAACATAAACATGTGTCACATGTGAGCACCCAGTAATATTAGAGGGTGTATATATAGCTGCAAATGCTTAATTACCATACTATCCTGGTACAACTGTTACCAATGCTAAGCTGCACGTTGATGTGACTATCATGCATTTGTTACTCTGTCACATCCATGGTCATATAGCTGTATGCGCTACTCCCCCAAACAGACATTGTCCACACTACTGTACAGAACACAGATAACATGGTTCAGATGTTTGACATTTAATGCTGAGCTACATATATCACAGTTATGTCCCACTGCACACAGCTACACACTGATATGTTCATGGCAGTAGTTATGCAGGGTATCTGTGCATAGATACATACTGCTGCCACAAGTTGATGTTTCAAAGTATGTAGAGTGGTCTTCAAATACATCTACTACATGCCAGTAAATACATATCTGTTACATACCTTTCCTTTGTATGCATTCATATTTTTCACTTAGCTGTCTCTTTGGCTGAATGTAATAAATTTGTTTTATGTTTTCTTTTCTTTTTTTTTTATTAGTTTATATATTTTTTTCCACTGTTGTGGGTGGGGGTGTGAGTCTCTCTCTCACTCTCTCTGTTTCTGTGTGTCTCTTTCTCTCTCTCACTCACTGTCTGCAATGGGATGATTGCATGTGTGGCCAGCAGGTACAGCCTGCTTTTATAGGTATCTGCACATGTGCATGTGATGGCCTCTCCACCAATTGGTGGCCACCATTTGGTAATTGCATGCAGCCTGCTGTGTGGAAATTGCAGTACTCACTGTCATAGCAACACAATGCTATAAATTGCTATGTCAGGTAGGCATAGCCCTTTCAGCTTTCCAGAGTGGGGCCTATGCTTGTTTGCTGTAGAGACCATTGTGTAAGTCAGAAGGTTGGTATAGTTCTTATATCTGAAGCTAGGGGTGTAGCCAGTGATATAATTGTTGTACTCAGACCTGAATGTTGCCACTTCCACTACACAGTTGTCAGTGTAGAATTGTACTCACCCCTACATATGCTAACACAAGATACATGGGAGTATGTAGTTTTTTTTCTACTTATACAATTTACTGCCATACAAAAGTAGTTATTGAGTTGTATTCATTTGGCACATGAATCGTTTGTGAACTGCTATACTGTGAATATTTATTCACTCACTTTTGAACAGTTTGTGTTTTCTTACTGTTTACATTGGCACAGGCTGCTCAAGAAAACTGTATAAATTTCTGTACTGAGTATGCCTACCTACATCCTTGGTAGACCCTGAACACACAGGTTTATTGTACATTTGGGTAGGGGTGCCGTAGGACAGAGAGCATTTATGTTTTAATGTGTGAACTTTATCTTGCTGGACTTAAAGGGTTGCTGTGTACCTGTTAGTTTATCAAGGCAAGTAGTCTGTCTGCGTAGCTCCCAACTGTGGACCTATCCAGATGGTAGCCCGAGGTTAGCCTGTTATTCTTTGTGCACCACACCGGTCTTTTCAGCACTGGAACAATGGCATTGTCACAGTTGGTTGCTACCAGTACATAGCTACATCCCTTGGTATTTCAGTGCTGTACTCCTACATAAGGGTATGCTTCTGGAACTCCTTCCAAAGCTATTTTCACAGTGTGTAACAGCAGAATAGCTGATATGCCTGTGTGTTTCTGCCTCTGCCAGACCTCTCAAACACTCAGGTACATATTTGAACAGACTCAGGGTAAAGTAGGTCAAAGTGAGGTACACCTTTACAATATTAGTAACATTAGTTTGAGACTTTGAGAGAACCAGAGCATATGGATTAATACACATTTCCTGAAGTACAAGTGGTGTCTAACTCTTACTTTTTGTCACAGTTGGGAAGTATGGCCTCTACCCTAGTCAGATATGCTAGTGTTTGTCCGCCTATAATACTGTGTGGGGGTTTTGAAGTGCTGCTGTAACATTATTTCCTGCTAGAATGGCTGGTTCACTTTTCACTGTCATGTAATGCAATTCCACAAGAACTGCTGGTAAAGATCCACAGAACAGGATTTGTGTTATGGCATTCCTATTTGGCCTTTACATTCACTCATTTTGATGCATGATATATTGGTTTCAGCACCAATTTGTTGTATGTTTACCATGGCTCAGTGGTACTTCATACAGTCTAGTGTGTACAAGGTCTGGGGTTCGAGACTAACAGAGGTGTTTTATTTTGCTGCTGAGCAGAACAAGGGCCCTGACATACAGAGTGACTAAGGCACTTTTAAGCAGTTGTAAGCGGGTTTGCGCAGTTTTGCACGATGCTTAGCTAAGCGCACACAAGCTTAGCTAAGCGGACACTCGCACAAACACACTAACTACTGCTTAAAGGTGCTTACTCCTGCTAATCCCAGTGCTCATTTCTTTGAAAGAAAAGAAAATGGGAGGATAGGAAAGTGTTGAAAAAAGGGGCACAATGAGGGAAAGACAGTAGGGAAAACAGCTCGGGATGTGCAGGACGGGTGTAGGGAAGGTCCATAGCTGCCCATTTCTTTAACAGCAACAGTTGTGCATATACTATTAATTTGAATGGAATTTTGAAACCTTCCTCCCCTGGGAGAGGGGTGAGGACAACAAAGTATGTTGTACTGCCAATTAAATTTCTGTTTGTGTCCAGTAGACATGTGTGCGAATTGGGCAGCTATGTATGGGGCGTAATTTTTTTTTGGGTGTAGATTGCCCATTTTTTTTTTTCTGGTGAGAGTAGAATGTGGGGTAGGGGAAGTAAGTATATTTTGGGAGGTAGGTTGGTGAGGTAAACAGACAAGGCAAACAAGATGCATACAGGGCCGGAGTATGACACATAGGGTATCTGAACACCATTGACGGGGAAGGGTGTTTGGAAATCGCAAGCCCATGAGCCCACAGATGGCAACAGTGGAACTGAGATCCCCACCCATAGACAGTCACCACTGCACCTTCACAACCCAGGAGGTGGCTGTGCTGGGGGCTGCATAGGAGGGGCAGGCTCACCAGTGAGTCACGCCACTCTTGCCTTGAGCTGGCATAGAGGATCAGCGACTGAACTCTGGATCTCCCTACACACCACAGTCTGGACCATTCGGAGGGTGATAGGTGGCCCTCCTCCACCCACACTTGCATGGGGGGGGCGAGTCCCATCCCCTGCAGCGCTTCCACCCAAAGGTGGCACAGGACCAATGGCGGAGGGGGTTTCGGGCTGGGCACCGGAACTGCTGGTGCCAGGTGCCATCATCAGCTGAGGTGGGACAGGTGGGTCCACTGGGACCGGCCTTCCCATACGTTCTATGTTTAGGAGGATTTAATGATAATATGGGTTAGTAATAGCCAACAGCATTCTGGTTTAGTTGTAACAGCATACAGTAGTATTCCCATTAACCCAACACACCAGAGTTCAAACAGCTGAACAGCAAGCATAACACATGCATATATAGAGCAACAGTGGACATTCCAACAGCATGCAGGATTGATCGCTGGCAACAGGTCACCAAGATTGTGGTATGTGAACAGGGCACATGCATCAAAGTAAATGCAGATATTTATATAACAATAGGACATGTGTCCCAACAAATGTTATGAGATTAGACATACCCATTGAGGTGTGGAATTGCATTGTTTATGCACATACAGTGGGGTGTAAAAAGATACCTCCATTAACAACTTATCTATACTTATAGTTTACACTACATTCCTTTTGACTGCAGTTAAATATCCCCTATATGCATTATTACACTAGACAATGTCCGTTAAATTGTGTAATGGGTTTTGCTAGTTCTTGATATACCTGACCTGTATCTGACATACAAACTGTCCTGGATGCAGATGTTACTGCTACATATTTATATTTTTCATTTATATTTCTGTATCTACATATCTGGATGTGTTCAAGTGACATTATTAGGTATATGTTAATAGCCCCCTACATTTCTAGCAGCATACTGACATTTCTGGGGAACACATTAACAAGCTACTCATGTGCCAGATTAACCTGTACATGCCGGCCATTAACCGACAGTTGAGGACTGTATATATGCTTAACAGCTACTGGCACTCCCTTCATCCACGTTAAATGGGCCTACCCATGTGTGGGTTGACTCCACTTAATACAACAGTACTATTTCTATTATGCAAGGGTACAACAACATATTGCAGAAAGTGACACGGACACACTCCAGGAATTATACCTTTATTAATTATATTACACACTTTTCTAGTGGCTCTCTCAATTATTTGATATATCAGTGCATGCAGAGGTCTTTTATTCAATACTTTTTATACATTTATTAATGGGTTACAACACCTTTTCATGCTGTCTCACTTATTTTATATAACAGTACATGCAGAGAAGTTATTCCACACTTTTTATACCTTTATTAATGGGTTACAACACTTTTTCACGCTGTCTCACTTATTTTATATGACAGTACATGCAGAGAAGTTATTTCACACTTTTTATACCTTTAATAATGGGTTACAACACTCTTTTGCAGGCTCTCTCACTTGTTTTATATGACCACACATGCAGAATATTTACTAACCTGCCTGGTGGCGCAGCCTTAGCAGCCTACCTGCATAGGCTTGCTGATTCGCAGTGCGGACACCTGCAGCTGTGAAGTAAATGAAGGGATATTGAGACATACCTATCCATAATATAGACTACAATAGCAATTCTTACATACTTCATTCCATGGCTACATACTCAGTAGTGGGGCATTTGGAATTCCATGGGCCTCCTGTATCCAGTGGTTCAGTTGGTCCTCCTTGTGTCTCTTCAGGTCTGCATGGTGGTGTCTGACCTGCTCACCAGTCCGAGGGACGCCTGTGGCACTGGTGAGATCATGTGCTAAATGGTTCCAGGCTTCCAGTTTGTACTCCATGCCCTGGAACTGGCCCTGCAAGAGTCTTGCATCATGATGATGGACGAGGAGCCAAACCATGTATTTTGACTCCTCAATGCCCCACCGTTGTGCTCGTAAATGAGAGCCCTCTCCAGCACCGTCCATACTGTCTGCAGATGAGAGCTACAACCAGTTATGGCAATTATTCCCGCCTATGGAGCTTAAATATGCCTCATTTCCCACACTTATTTGTGATTGTCTGGTTTTAAAATATCTCAGCTAAGAGCAAACCTGCTTAGCAATGGGTAAACTTCCATTGATATATATGAGTGTGTTGGAAATGCATCCATATTTAAAGCTGTCATGGCTTAGTGGTTTAGTACTGTGATTATGGTGCACAGTATCCCGGGTTCGAGGCCTGTCATTGCTTTTTATTTTACTACTGGCCAGACCGGATAGGGGGTGTGGCTGTGTTTAGCTGACTTTGCTCAACTTTGCCCAACGCTGCTCGATGTTGCTCTACATTGCTCTACACTGCCCAACGTTGCCCAACGTTGCGCTAGTTGGCGCGGTGCATAGCTCCGCGCAAACATGTTTTGTTTGCCCTAGTTGGCATGATGCACAGCTCCGCGCAAAACTATTGTGCTAGTTAAAGCACTGCTAAGCTATGAGCAATTATACTTCACTGTCCTTAGTACTACTGGACTTTGCTTAGCAGTGCTTCACATTGCTTAAGATACATTACTTTTGCATTTATCAGCATACATGACCATTCCACCTTCTGATATATATATATATATATATATATATATATATATATATATATATATATATATATATAAAATATTGTTCACTAACGCATAGGCAATTTCAATGCATTTTACTGGGATTTAAAAGGGAAATGTCAGGAATTACTTTTATGCACACATTTCCTACAGAAAATAGGTAGTGGAGTGGCGGGACTCGAACCCGGCATGCATACTCTTTGTGCGAAGGTTCTACCACTACTCTATTACTATTTCCCTTAATTTGCATATACATAGTTTATTATCCTCTTCGATGTCTACACTGTTAACTGTAGCTAAGCAATGGGCAAACCCGCACATACATGCGCAAATATGGGCAGCTATATCGGGAATAATAAAAAAACAATGAAAACTTTACATTTTACACTTGTACAGGGATTTAGAATATGGGGGAGTGTAGTGTTGTGTATGTGGATATTTGAGCATACTCGCTCATTTCTGTTGACATTTGCAGTTTAGTCACTTGCAGGGGCGTGGATATTTGGACTGCTCGGCAGTCTGACACACCCCCTGCACTCATGCACGGTCCGTGTAAGCCTTAGAGTGAGTCACCGCACCCTCATGAATATGCATGATGCACTGACATCATACCCTTACACTGCAGTGTCCGTGTAAGACTTAGTTGGTCTTACACGGGGGATTAGTGAATCCTGGCCTGTATTTTCATTAACTAATATAATTAACTACTGGAACACAATCATCATTCCATTTGAAGATAAATTACAACTAATTAAAATGATTCTATTTCCAAAAATGTTGTACATAATTCAATCTCTTTTACTGCCACCTAATAACAATCAAATTAAGGGAATAAATACATTACTTCTTAATTTTATATCATCATTTTAGACCTTGGATCTCAGAAGGCATTAATTTCCTGAATATAGATACATATGCAAAAGCAATATTTTTTAAAACAAACCATCTTTAACTGGCTAGATAATAAATACACTACTAACTGGAATATTCTATATTATCATCTGCCTAATATGAATAAATTGAAACTTTTGGACTTAGACAATAAAAACTATATAATCACTTCTGTATGTTTATCTGCAATTATATTAACATTGATATATATCCTCCAACTAAATCAAATTATATAAACTTAGTACTAAAGAATTTAAAAAATAATATTAATTAATTCAAAGTATAGGTGTTGGTTTGAATCCCTTATTCCATTTTCTTTAACAAAAATATTAATAACAATTTGCCAACACATACACTTAATACATAGGTAAGACAACTATTTTATTGTTGGTATCAATGCTTTGAAAGAGTTAAAGTTAAATCTTTTGAATCTATATGCTCCGAATTTAATATTTGTATTAAAGATTCAGCTTATTTACGACTAGTTATTGCATTAATTCATACTAAGTTCTCCCACTTATCCTATTCTTTATGTAATAAAGTTCCAGAGTCGATTAACATTTTAAATTAAAGTATATATACATTGGGAAAGTGATCATTTGATCTGCAAATTATATACAATTATAGCAAAAAATGTTAGTGATTTAAATGACAGATTGTGGAATTTTGTTGCAAAAGAGCACCAAGTATCTTTAAGTGAACAAAATAAAAGCAACTTCTTTCTATTAAAATCTTGGACTCTTTATTGAAAATTATTTATATGGAAATTTATGCACAGGGCTTTCTTAATTCTAAGCAAAGTTGCCAAATTTAGAAAAGAAAATGAATCTGAATGCTGGTGATGTAAAAATTATTGTTATGCTAATTGGTCACATATGTTCTATGATTGCCCTATGATATGTAAATTTTGGAAAGATATGAGATTTTCTTAAAGCTTTATGGGCTGATTCTTTCATTGTAACAAATGAGCTAGTTTTATTCAATATTTTGGAAATAAAAAAGAGACTTTTTCTACCTAACCTGAACAATTCTTGTAGCTAGGAATAATTTTACAAGGAAATGGAAGAATCCGTTGGAGACAGAATTCGAAGAATTTCTTATCTCCTTGAAAGACACTGCTTTTAAGGAAATAGCAATTAAGAAATAGAATATAAATTTTCTTAACAATCTTAAGAATAGCCCTTGGTCAAAATTATTAGCCCTCATTGAAACTTGTTCATCTTAAACATGCTTATATTAATTGGTATTTGAACTTTTACTTATGGCTTGTGTCACTTACTTATAATCTGGACTCAGGCAACTTGTAAATAATGAAAATAGTTTGCTTTTTCTATTTGTTTGAAACTTGTGTTGTTATATTTAAATAGTAAAAGTATTTAAGAGTTTAATACTTCTTGTAATCTTTTAAAAACATAATAAGACTTTTTGAATAAAAAAGAATAAAAAGGTTGAAACAAACTTCCAGGATTAGCGTGAGTTCCAAAATGCTAACAGATATGTCCTACATGGATGACCCAACTGCTTGATACCAACTATTCATCTAATGTACAAATATTAAACAATCCAAGTACATTTGTCTGAACATGGTAGCTTGTTACTGTAGGAAGACAGAATAGCAGTATCCTCATCACAGTTTGTTGAAATGATAAAACAAATAAATCAAAGGCATCAGGGCTGCATAAAATGTCATGAAAAGGGCCTAATGTCACTGTGGTCTCCTAATACTACTGTACATATTGTAAAGCTTTTGTCAAAGTATAAATTCTGTATTATACATAAACCATTTCAAAGAAGAGAACAAGTACTGCTAGCAACCTTGCCACAAGGTGCTTAGCAGAAGATAGTTGTTGACTTGTATGAGTTTGAGTGCAAGAACTGATTCTATTAGTAATGGACTACTATTCTCAAGACACTGATATATTCCATTTACCAGCTATGACTAGTAACCAAATAATAGTTACATTCAGGATTATATTCACAAGATATGCAATACCAATTGAAATTGTTCTGAAAATGGTACAAAGTTTGTGTTAGCTGAAGAAATACCCAGTGGTGTGGTTCAGGCAATGGTGTGCAGTTTGTATCATACAAATTACCGCAGTTCATGGATGACTATTATTCACTCATGCTACCTTAAATCCTGACTATCCTAAATTAAGTGTAGCAGATGAGAGGTCTGTACAAAAGCTAAAATGGTCTTGAGACAGCTAGGTCCTGAATGAGGTCTCTTGTCACATTGAGCTAATTCTCACATTGCCACAGTTTTAGACTATCACAGCTAATGCTAGGTAGACAAACAAGGGCTAACATGACTGTATTAGAAGCCATACTCTCAACAAAAATTATTCCATTTGAGTCCACAATGTAAAATGATCAGAGTGCAAAAGCCATTTAAAAGAGATTATACAACAGAAAATATTCCATTCAACAATTACCTGCTCTTTAATGAGACCATCTATTGCACCTTAAGTTGGAGGAGTATAGTAGGAAATAACTAGTTTTGCAGTACAAAGGACAGAAGAACCAAGTTCATACATGGTCAAGTTAATGATGGCTTTATAGTTAGATGCAATTGGGTACATATGCAAACAGTCCCTGATGAGCATCACATTGATTGTCAAGTTCCTAGTAATCAGTATGAGTCTGAAGCAAGAGTAACCATGTATTCATCTAGGCAGAGTGCACAAATTTCCTGAAAGACATTATCTACCCAGTATTTGAAACCCCGAATCCCATAATGTGTTATGGCAGTTCATGTACTGTTGATCCAAGTATGATTATACTTAATTCTGCCCATAGTGTTCTGCAAATTGACTGTGTACATAATATTGTCTGTTTCATTTGTCTAACCATTTTTTTTCCCCAGGATCCAGTGTTATTCATAAGACTCAAAGTGGGTGTGAAGTCAGAGTATCATCAAGAATCAGGATTACAACTGAATAATACAGACAGGTTAGTGACTGTTTTATGCTTTTTCCTGTTATAAAATGTCTTCCTGTATTTCTGTTAAGAGTAATGTCTACTTCCATTTCTGCTATTTTGGGAATAAGTGTTTGTCTGTTATATGAAAAGAAGCACTGTAGCTGGATTAACAGGTGCCCTGTGTGTTTCTCCTGATTTTTTGCTCCCTTCAAATAAATAATATAAATAAATAAAATGTCCACTTTAAAAGTTGAGGAAAACAAAATAGTCATCTCTCAGGGCTTAGGAGTTCAGGATTAAAAAAAAACTCTTCTTCTCTGAAACAATATCATACTACTAGCTACAAATGTAAGACATGACTTGGTACAGTTAAAATACCACACATGAAGCTCTTTAGCACTTCAGCTGTGATGATCACAAATATAGTGTTGGCATTCATATGGTCCTGCACTACTACAAGATTAACATCTACCAATTATTCCCCCAACACATAGCTCCTAGACAGCTGCTCCATTCATCCCACCCTAGGCATGCATCTGTGTAAAGGTTTTAGAGCACTCAGACAGTTAGAAAGAATAGTAAACAGATGCATTGGTTGTGCACTATAACCACATATTATGGTTTTAGAATAATGTTTGTCTTTCTTTCCTTAAGGGATACATGTGATAATTAGAAATGTACAGAGGCTCTGTGCTTGCATTCACTGTGAATAGGTATAATGGTACTGCGGATATAAGAAGCGACTTATCTCACAATACATAGAGTCTGGTTTGCCACTTGCTAATCTGTTCATTCTTGCTTTGCTGTCATTTTATATATGTCAAAAGTTGCTGTTTAATTTCAAATTCTGGAGCTTCCTGACATTATTAGTGGGGCCTTCAAAGATTATGCGGTAAGCAAAGGTGCACACCATGACTATTTTCTTGTCTTAATGTGGTCTACTGATACTCGTTAGCAGATCATCCTTCTCAGAATGGATCTTGTGTTTTCTTGCTTTCTAGTTCCTATCCTTATCTTAGTTTTTTCTCCTCAATCTACTGCAAACTGAAAAATGAAAACATCTTGAATCAGAAAAAAAACATGAATCAATTTTCATGAGTTCTTCAATAGCTTCATTGTTCATCTGATTATTGGTCTGTGTTATATAGACTCCCTTAGTTTTCTTCCGTGTTCCATGATGGAGTGTACATTTATTATTCTGAACTATTTGTATAGGGGGCACTATTAACTAGGTTGTCTAGCAACAAAGATCTGTAGAATCAGATTGTAGATATGACTCCCTGAACTACTCTTTGTCTACCTTTTTATCTTGATGTTGTGGCAGGATTTTGATTGATCCATTGTCATTCAATCTGAGAGGAAATGATTATAATGTCTGTTTTATGGAGAACTTGAATGCTTTCACAAACTATGGCTTAAAGAATTATTTCATGACAGAGAAAGAAAAGAAACTCTGATAATATAAATTCAGAAATTGGTAATTAGAATATATTCTGCCTTTACTCCTCTAGATGGACATAACAAAAATTTGGAAATCCTGTTATCTGTTTTCACTGTTGTGAATTGTTACATCCTGAATTTGCTGAGATAGGCTTTTTACAACATCACAATTATAGTGAAAAGTAACAGATTGCTGGAATGCAATACAACATTATGTTAAAAAAGCAGACAAGGGGTCTGTGATGGACATGTTAAGTATGATGAGTATATTGTTGAAGACAAAGTTCAGCTTTCTGACCATACCCATTACAGAGAGCTCCATGACTGTTGGTAAGCCTAGGCTTGGATTCTTCTATGTTCTACCAAAAGTCCATATGCCATGGCTGCCATGGTACCCAGGAAGACCAGTAGTGTCTCAAAAAGAAACACTGATAGAAAGGACTTTGGGGCTTTGAAGAAAATTCTAAAACTGCAATTAGTGAAGGGGAGAGCTTCAGTGAATACATCATTCAGCAAATTTGCTTTCTGTCACGTTAATGTAACTTTTCACCTAACACTATCATGGTACTATACCAGCATTCCACATAGAGGTGGCAGGGCTTAATGTCTCAAACACTTAAGGGAGAAAGCAGATAATTATGCCATTACCCAGAATATAGTTGGACAAGTTATGGACTTTGTCTGACACATAACTTTAACTTTAATTGAAAGCATTATGGTCAGGTTATGGGAACTGCAGTGAGCACTAGTGTGACTCCACATTAAGAATACATGTTCGTGGCACACCTGAACATGGGTTTCTATCATACTGCATATGAAGATCTCTTGTTTATGTCAATTTCATTTAATTTTTTTATAATTTGGACTCATACCATTGAGCCCCTCAAGTATTTCTACCAGGAACTTAAATGATTCTACCTGTCTATATAAAGCCATCTTGGACTACGTATCTTCAAGTGCTGCCCTTCTTGGACACTAAGTTTTATATACATGTTTATGAGAAAACAATAGATAGGCTGACGTGTATGCACAGAAGCAATAAAGCCAAGCCATACAAAGAAGTGTGTCATTTACCAAGTAGTATGATATCACTGAGTCTGTTCCAATGAAATGGATGCACAGTTGGGAAAAACACTGTAGTAAATATTCTTTCAGTAGGAACACTATAACACTGAGTTTGACAAAGCTGTAGAACAAGAAGCTCAGGCTATCAAGAAAACAGCTGCTCCAGGATAAGCAGTGGAACCCCTGACATAGGATTAAACTAGTAATAACATATCATATATCTATACCTTAAAACAAAACTCTACAAAATCATAAGAACCTTCCAGCCAAAAATTCATTCAGGATGAATATCTGAAAAACATTTTTCTAAACCTCACTTTACTGTCCTATAGTCAGTTTGCCAATCTTCATAACCTTATAATGAAGAGAAAGCTTATACTAGAAGAGAACAAGCTATAAAATTCTACAAGAACCCTACAAACTTCCAAGATGCAAAACATGTCAGATGATTTGTATTGCCATCAGCAAAATCACTTCAAAAAACAGACTTTTAGTGGTACAAGTGGCTTTTACATACACTGCTGAAAATGTAATTTATTCTGATATATGCAAGAAATGTCTAGAAATAGAATATATAGGCTAGATAGGCCAGAAACTCGGAACCAGGTGAATGTCCATTGACACATAATTTTTTGCAGAGGGACTGACAGGCCAGCAGGATCACACTTTTGTTTTTCTCTCATCATTCTGTATCAATCATAATAATGATGGTTCCTTGAAGACATACTTCTAGAAGGCAATCTTTAGCATTTATTACAGGGGGTTATGCCTGTGAGCTATTAATGAGATACTTCCTCTCATGCAAGGTTTGATTCCCTCAGTTTTTATATAACTGTGGGACCATGAGCAAGTCATCTAAGCAGACAGTGCATTGGGGCAATTGTAAGTTTGGAATAGGCTTCTTAGTGGTCTCCAGAACTTCATACCTCTTAACCAGCTAAGGATGAACAAGACCAAATTTCATTCTTTGCTATGCTGACAAATGAGGTAAGTGTCAGTCTGGGATTCATAAGAAATTATAATACTTAGAAAGTTTTCTCTTATGAACAAATAAAAGTGGACACATATTATATACACCAAGTGGCAAAAATGTAGGTTATACTGAAAACTCATGATCTTATGATGAACTTAGGCTGATCTCAAAAATGGTGATGTCAGAATATTACTTGTTTTTATTCATTTCAGCAGAGTGCATACTATTATGGTAATGAAAAATTATTTTCATATCCAGCTATAAGCTAGGCAGTGAGAAAAGCTCTAATATTCAATTTTTGGGATTGTAATAAGGTTGTACATGCTGAACTCATATTCTTCAAAAGTATATGCTAGAACTTAAAGATGACAGCATATAATATATACTTCCTATAATTCTATGACAGCTACAAGTTTTTTTCTTTTATTTTCATTATTGTTTTTCTCTTATCACATTACAGTTCTGTGGAGAACACTAACTGTTCATAACATTTTTCTTTAAATGTTTTATGTAATGAGGTATTAGGATGTCCTAGTCATATATGCCCAAATTACCAATTTAAAATCATCCATAGATTCTAATCTAGAATCGTATTCCATTAGCAGTCCCTTTTTTCATAATGTAGCACTATGACCTGGACATCACTTCTATAAGTGTATCTATCTCTCTCCTTCTCTCTCTCTCTCTCTCTATATATATATATATATATATATATATATATATATATATATATATATATATATATATATATATATAGGTCCACTTCATAACACTGAAATTTCATAACGCTGAATTTCATAACATTGAGACCATAACATCGAAAATTCAAAACACTGAAAACTCAAAACATTGAAAACTCAGAACATTGTAAGTGTACTTCATAACATTGAAAACTACATTGCACAAGTAAATAATATCACCTCCCCCTACAACAACACCTATCTAAGTAACACACTTTCTACTACGTTTCTACAGGGGGCCCATGTGGGGGACACTGCCCCCCACACCACCATAAATTAAATATACCAACTCCAAGATTGCACTACAGTGAAAAAAGTAAATTTCCTAACTTCAGTGTATGGTGATTGTGATACCATGGGGGGTGCAGGGGGGCTTGCCCCCTTGCAGAAACATAGTAGAAAGTGTGTTTGTTAGTTAGGTGTTGTTATAGGTAGAGTGGATGTTATTTACTTATGCACTGTAGTTTTTAGTGTTATGAAGGACACTTTCAATGTTCTGAGTTTTCAGTGGTTTGGGTTTTCAATGTTTTATGTTATGAAATTCAACGTTATGAAATTTCAGTGTTATGAAGTAGACCTATATATATATATATATATATATATATATATATATATATATATATATATATATATATATATATGGCTCTACCCTATAACATCAAATCCCCAGAATGCCTAATCCCATTTCATTGAGACGAGTGAATCAAAACTGCAGAAGAGTGAAACTCCATATCATCGAACAACACTTCTGCAAACACACCCCTGGACTAAAACACAAAACTACACAAACTCCACCTACAACATGGCTGACTACCGACCAGTTACAAGTGTTGTCCCACAGAGATCCATCCTAGGACCTCTCCTGTTTGGCATTTACTTCTCTGAAGTTCAAGCCAACACAAAGGGACTCTGGCTGACCAAGTTCACAGATGATTGCAAACTGGGAGCCATTATTGATTCTCCAACTGATGTAGACATTCTACAAAAAGGCCTCACTGACACCAATGACTGGTGCCAGAACCATGGCCTTAAGCTCAATGCCAAAAAGTGCATTGTCATTCCCTTTGGGAAAAATTCGGTGCCCATGAACAACCATATAGGCAGTAGTCCTCTAAACACCGAAGGTGTGATAAGAGACCTGGGGACACAAGTTGACAGCAACCTCTCCTTTGATATCCACATTGCCACTGTAGTGAGAAAGTCCTTCTATGTGGCACATCTCATTACAAAAGGTTTCTCATCCAGGAAGAAAGAGGTCATAATCCCTCTCTGCTCATCCCTCATTAGACCTATTATAGAATACGATGCCTCATTTTGTATGTACCTCACTAGACACCTGCAACAACTGTAAAGGCCACAAAAATACCTCACTAAGAGGATCTTATGCCTTAGACACATGCCCTATATGGACAGACTCAAAAAACTCAAGCTATACTCTGTCTCTTATTGCCTACTTAGAGGCAATCTCTGCTTGACCTACAAAGCCATGTCTGACCCAGAGCTGCTAGATATGCTACACCTAAAGAAATCCCAATCCCTCCATGCCACACCGTCCAGGGACCTAGATCTTATTACCACAATAAACAGAACATGCTGGAGGGACAAGTTCCTAACCCAGAGACTTCCCATACTCTGGAGAAAACTTCCCATTCACATCAAGCAGAGCACTTCACTGGCCCTCTTTAAGAGAAGTCTTGATGAGTGGATGGGCAATAGGAAGTTCATCCCGGGGATCACTTCAGTGGCCTTGCTTGACGGGGGCACTGGGAATTAACTTTGGGTGGCATGATGCCAGGGAATCTTCTTGGGCTAGGTGTATATAGGCTCCAGGGCCATTAACCTAGTACACACCTATGAACCTATGAACATACCCACCCCCCAAACACCAGAAACCTAGACTATCCCATCCTACATCCCCTGCAAATTAAATATACCAACTCTGAGATCGCACTACATTGTAGAAAACAGCACACACCCATGGCACGCCCACATCTACCACATATCCTCCCAGTGAACTACACATTTACAGTATCTCCTTTCCCTTCAATACTGTTGCTACAGAGGAAAAGGAGTCCCTTCAGTTCACAGAATTGTGGTTTGATGATATGGAGTTTCACTCTTCTGCAGTTTTGATGCATTTGTCTTGGGATTCAATGTTATCAGGTATACCCATATATATATATATATATATATATATATATATATATATATATATATATATATATATATATATGTGTGTATATATATATAAAACTCACATAGACAAGCTATTAAATTATGGTGGTAAAGAGTTCATTCTCAAAATGTAATTAATCATCCAAAGGCTTCTCCATGTATAATACGTTACTCTCCCATGAAGCATCAGAACAGATCATTTGAATTAAGAATAAGAGGTTTTCTTCAACCCTAAATGAAGATTGGCAATCATGGAGGGGTTTTCAATTTTACAGCTGACCATGAGGTCTTTCACCTGAGTTTTCAGTGTGTGGCACATCCAAACATGAATGCCCCCTAAAAAAAAGATGAATGCTTAAACATACATTGTGCGTATGTGTGTATGTGTCTTTCGCTCATCAGATATCTGCCTTACAGGTCTAGCCATCTGAGTGGTCCACTAAGATTGTTTTCTCATGATTTTACATATCTCTTTTTATATCTGGGAAATAAATGATGCACTGTTTATTACTTTTCTATGGAGAAATGGATGTTAAAGCATTGTATCTCACATCATTAACTAACTAATGCTTAGAAAAAGACCCTGTAAGTCAAAATTTTTGAGTGGCTATATTGTAAAATCTATGGCTGTCTATTAAAAATGGCAAGAAAGAAAACACCCAAGCTGGACTTTTCACTGTGTGATACCTTAAACCTCCTGTAATGGACATCAAGTCTTTCAGCTACAAGGCTTCCGGATGCCTATGGCTTTGTATTTTTTAAGTAATTATGGCTGCATTCAGGCCAATAAAGCCAAATCCCACTAGCTGTGATCATGCATGTTTCAGCCTTTTTATTGACCTCATCAGCACAGCATAAGTAGATATTTTAGGCTAAACTTTAGAAACTCTAAGGTCTTTAAAACCCAGCTGATGACCTTAAACAACATATCCCAACTAACATCCATCATCTACTATCCTTTCTGTGAAAAATCCATTCTTGTGTCTGTGTTGGTTGCTTTGGCTTTACTGTCATCATACAACTTTTTTGAAAGATGTTACTTTCTTGCATTTTCCATATTCCCTTTTGAATTCTGTGCAGTTTACCTCTTCTCTGTTGCATTTTTTCCTGATTGTTCATGTTAATTTCCATTAGCCTGTTTTATGTACCTTATGGTGAAGATTATGAACAATCCCTTTCTTTCCTTCACAGAACTGCTGCTCTAATCTGTCCTTACTCTTTTGTGGTCGTCACATACACAATTATACATATAATGAAGCATTCCTTACTTTATGCAAAGTTCTTTAAGGTTAAGGTTGGTATTAATGAGCTGTAAGATATTCCAAAAATGAAAAGTATTGTCACAAAGTATATCAACAATCCAAACCTGTGGCTGCAGAAACGCAATATATGATAAAAACAAGCTTTTATTGTCGGTAAGTGCTTTTGTAATGCTTCTCACACCACTTCCTCAGACCTTTACATAAAATATGAACTTGCAAATCCATCTTATATAGGTGACTCAATCAACTCAAACTACTTAATTGGCATCTTACAATGCTATCTAATTATACTCGTTATATCTAAAACATCCACTACTTACTAAATTTAATACTTCTTACATATATATTAGCTGCTAGTTCATTTTTAACTAATGAATTAATTCATAAAAATGAATAAAAATACATACTATATATTAAACTGTGTACATATAAATACTAGCCCAAAAACCTTGAATAATCATTAAAATTCATATACAAAAATAACTCTAAAATAACTTATTATACTATTTGGCCAAAGGTCTGTTTCTAAGTATTGGGTTTAAAGGAATTCTCTCATTAAGGCCTGAGCCTCTATCAGTTATTAGCCTAATAATCCAGCGTGTCTCTGATGTTTCTGTGTTATTTGTGGTGTCACCCTCTCTCTCATTTTCCTCTATCATTTCTATTGCTTGGAACCTAAATACATGTCCTGGTTCTCTGTTCTTAACATGCTTGGCTAAAGCATTTGTGTGGTTCTGATTTTTAATTTGTAAACGGTGTTCACGTATCCTGAATTTAAGTTCTTTGTTAGTTTTTCCTACAAAAAAATTCGAACCCATATCTATATATATATATATATATATATATATATATATATATATATATATATATATAACATTTAGAGAGGTTCTTTCATGAAGCAAACACTAATACTAGCTTTAATATATATTATGTATTTTTATGTATTTTTATGAATTAATTAAGCATGAACTAGCAGCTAATATATATATGTAAGAAGTATTAAATTTAGTAAGTAGTAGATGTTTTAGATATAACGAGTATAATTAGATAGCATTGTAAGATGCCAATTAAGTAGTTTGAGTTGACTGAGTCACCTATATAAGATGGATTTGCAAGTTCATATTTTATGTAAAGGTCTGAGGAAGTGGTGTGAGAAGCACTACGCAAGCGCTTACCGACAATAAAAGCTCGTTTTTATCATATATTGCGTTTCTTCAGCCACAGGTTTGGATTGTTGATATACTTTGTGACAATACCATTCCTTACTTTATGTTTAAAGGACTGCAAATATTTTGTTTTTTTTTTTTTACTGATGAATTCTTAAGAATGAAATCCCTCCTAAACCTTCAGCCTTTCATTCAGACTTCTGACATTGTTTGTTTTCCTTTAGATCATCTTCTATAACCTGTCATGTCTCCTTCCCCATTTGCTGATGCTGCTGTTTCTTCCTCCCACATGAGAATTTGGCATATAGGTTTAGACTGCCATTTTGTGCTCCAAAGATCTATAAAATATCCACAAACTTATAATGGTTAGCTGGTGTTTATGCTTCACAGAGGATAGAACATAGTGCAATTGTCCCAACAGCATATGGCTACTTCTCTACCCTCATGTTGTGTGCTGCTTTCTCAGACTTTTTATCTTTTTGTTTTTTTTTTTTTTTTGCATTGAACTTAAACTGCTCTGTCCTTAACAATTTCCTCAGGCTTGCAAAATGTTTTTCTCATCACATCATTCCCCTCATTAATAGCAATGCTGTTAGATAATGTGTTATTGGCGCTGTTATATAATGTGCTATTGGCAAAAAAAGTATTTTTTCCCTTCTAGAATTTATGCTGTTTCACTTATAATGGCATTCAGAAAAAATTCTTCACCATTCTTCTTTTCTGGATAAATTAAATTACTACAACATGATGTATCCTACTGGCAACAAAATGTTTTACCTGCTCTGTCATGCTGTGCTCCAGTCCTAGCTTTTCTATTTCACAGTTGTTTGTGTAATGTTGCAACAAATGTCTCACCATCCTGTTAAAATTTCATGCTGCCAAAGGGATAGCACCAAGGATCTTCCAGGCATGTTAAAATATATGTAACTGTTGTTATTGTTCCATTTACAATTACAGTGATGAGATATCTGGACACTACTTGCTACATCTGTTTGATTATCAAAATAAACTGCGGTAAACTTTAATTATGCATTCATTTTTAAAAAGACCATGGATATTATTTATGCTGGATAATGAGTGAGTCTGACAAAATATTTCTCACTATGGACTGAGATTTCTTATACTACACCTTTCTCTGTAGTTGTGTGGTCTTGAATATGAGTAACCTTTTCAGTAAAGCAGTCTTCCCAGTTGTAGCCTTAAATATCAGATTACCCCAGCTGCTTGTCCAAACACATATTCATGAAACAGAATGAGCAGATATCTGAATGCCTCTCGAAATATCTGTTGAGTGGACTGTCAAATAACCACAGCCTGCTAGCGTATGAAGCTGCTTGCATGGAAACAGTTAAAATTATAACATTCATTCACCACGTGCTTACTGAAAATAAGCTACTCAAGTATTTTCTGCAAAGAATATTACTGCCAACCCTATAGTGAAAGTCTTGTAGGTCAGAGTTTGTTAAATATCTAAATAACAGATTAAAAACAAGATGTACAGAATGTTGTTCTACTTGAAATCAATTCTTCTCAGTTTTTAATTGTACATATTTGAAGATATTTATGATTGTTCTTTTGGAGAACCATAAGAACAGCTCTTTTCTAATCTTTGAACATAACCTTGTTATTCTTTGTGAAGTGCATTACTGATAGATGCCCTGAGGTGAAATAAACTCAATAATTGCTACTTTGCAACTTCAAGGTCACTCCAGCACTACAAAAGGTTTAGTGAGTGATACATTTTTCTACTATTACTGATTCATGTGTGGTGCCAGAAATGCAGGCACGGGCCCTCCCCCTGATGTGCAAGAACTGTAATTTCTTGATAACATGTGAAGATTGACAAGCTGGACTGTTAATCATGCTGATATATAACAACCTAAAATTTATACAATTTCTGCCAACAAGCCATGAGGGATAGTAATCGTCTCCAAGGTGATTCTTTGCCTAGGGATGTATTTGATCAAAGTCCTCACCAGACATCTTTTTATATGTCTTCCTACTAATTTGAATGCATTCAGTATTATGTTAAAAAACTACTGTATTACTTTTAGTAATCTCTTTGTTAATCCCAAAAAGGAGAATATGACCCACCCTTTATGCTTCATCAAGGGAAAGTCTTAAATCTTAGTTCCCTACTAAAGGCCTCTTTAATTACTGTTTAGCAGTCTGTAGTTTGCTGATAAGTTTTTGATACTTTATTTCCAAAAGGATAGAGCTAACGTATTCATGTCTTAAGAAATGCAAATGTTATGCAGAATTATACAATGGTAGCTCATTACTATTCAAAAACTGCACTCTTATTGGCCAGCCCAACCAGCATGCCCTTTCTAAATCGAGCATATCCTAACAGAAAAAAAGTCTAGTCGCTGAAGTGCCATTGATTGGCCACATTTTCTTCTTAGTATATGCTATGGAGGCATAAGTCTCAACTGTCCAGATTTTCACAGAATGCCCAGATTTTTACTTCATATGTTTAGTCTGTTCCTCATAAAATATGTGGTTTTCTGAGGAAATCACTGAGGAGTGAAGTCACTACGTAATGACATGCATTTATGTTTTAGACTTCATTGCCTTCAGACAATGTGCAATGACACAAATCTTGTTATTGTAGCAGCTTTCTAAGTTCATAACAACAATATTTACAATTAGTCCCTATATTGAGGTATTTGTCCTCCATTATTTAAGGCTTCCTCTAGATTTCTTGAGCTAAGAGTTTGAGATGTATATACCGAGGATAGAGGAAATACAAGGTACGTCCCACAAAACAAAAGAAACATACCTGATTTTCTTTGTATTTCTGTCCTGTCTCTCTCATACCTCTAAACTGTCTGGATTTTATATTTAAAAAAAATAAAAGATATTGAGATATGGGTGTTTTCAATTCTACAAATAATGTGTATGTGTTTCTGTGTGTCTGTGTATATGTATATATATATATATATATATATATATATATATATATATATATACATATATAATATGTATGTGTTTGTAGAAATACTGTCTTTCAGGCATAAGGCATTTGAGCTTGTGTATCAGTACAATCAGTAAATCTTTCTGTAGATTAGCACTGAGAATAAAAGTGATATCCTAATTTAATGTCACTATCTTCTCCTTATCACCCATTGTATTAATGATGCAAGCTGGGGTAGTACATGCCTTTCTTCCTGAAAATGTCATTGTGGCATTGCTGATAAAGGAGAAGATAGGAAGAGAAAAGACTTGACAATGTTAGTTAATGGAATGTTCAAATATGGACATTTTTACTTCTCTGCAAAAATGTGCAAGTTAATAGATTAGTACTAGGCTAAATGCCATTGTGGGTCATTTTAAGCCTAACCAATTACTCTATGTAAGAGCCAAACCCTGCACCTTGTGTCTGCAAAGTAAACACCATAACTATTATACCAACCTCCAACAGTAACAAAGCAAAGGGAAACGTGCAGAATATTAGAGGTGGGAACTTAGTGAGAGCAAATGTGCTGAAAATGAACATAGGTGCAGTTATGTCATATAATCTAAGAATTGTGTGTAAAAAGGCAGCACATAAAATTTAGAGGATATTGGGATGAGTATTGGACTGCATCACAGTGAAACACAATATGATTTTTCTTTGAAAGAATGAAACACAATGGAAAAAAGTTTCTACAGAAAATTGAAAAAAACAAATATACTCCCAAGGATTCAGGCCTAGCATGAGCCTTATGGCATGTGCTTAAAAGGCAATGCCTCAACAGCATGTCAATTTGTGATTCATTCAGAGATATGTTAGCTGTGCCAAAATAAGTCTTCATTATTGCCTGCTTTGTATGTCTCTGAATCATATTTACTACCATGATGTATAGATCATTGCTGATCTGCATGTTGTAGAAGTAAAGAGATGCTGGTGTAGGAAGGGTAGACAGTGTCATCCCCCTGTCAATCTCCTGTACACAAGTACACACAACATGAACACACACAAATGCACACCACATTCCCAGTACCTACTCTATTACATTACATGAACTCAATGACATAAGTCTGAATATTCTACCTTCTCTCCAATCCTATCTCCTCCTTAAATATTTTTTTCCTATTCTCTAAAGTCCACTTTAATGTCTCTGTAAATTCCCCTTCATAAAACATTCTGGTAGGCCACAATCCTCTATCGGAAAAATACTTCCAGAAATCCCGGGCGTGACCAGTCTCTCTAGTCTGCTGCCTTCGCCCCTCCATGCATCTCTGTCTTTTCCATTCAGAATGACCCCTTTACATAAGTATCATATCCCCTTATTTCTTCAAGTTTGACTCAAGGAGATGCATATCGTCTCTTCACTGCTCATATTCAGTCCATTACATTATACTGATCTTTGATGTAGCTTTCATCTGAATTTCTTCCTTATGTGGTCTCCAGAACTACATAAAGTACTCAAAATATATTCTGACTAAGGCACTGACAACTGGAAGCTTTTTCTGTTTGCTTTTGGAATCTATATTTTTCTTAATCTATTTGCCTAAGGATTGTGCTTGTTGCTCTCACTGTCCTCTCCATCTGTTTCCATAGGTTCATAGGTTAATAGGTTCATAGGAGATTACCTGGCTAATGGCGCTAGAGCTTTCACAAGCCTAGCCATGTTATATAATTGACCATGATAGATGGTCTATATTTGCATCACTATTCTATAATTGGCACTGACTGCCTCTGTCCATGAAGGACATCGGTGCCACATCCAGGGTTAATATATGATCTCCTATCCAGTTGTCGAAGTTGCGTTTAAATAGGGTTATTGAGGAGCTCTGCTTCACATGAATTGGAAGTTTATTCCAGAGGAGTGGCAATTTCTGGGAGACATATCTGTCTATCCAGCATGTTGTGTTAATGCTATGGGTTAGGTTATGATCCCTGGAGTGAGTGAATCTTGTCCCATTTGACTTGTGGATATGCAGCATTTCCATTAGGACTGGGTCAGAGACTGCTCTGTAGGCTAGGCACAGGTCACCTCTCAGCAGCCTATAAGATACAGAGTACAATGACTGGGCTTTTAGTCTATCCATGTAGGACATGTTTTGAAGGCCTTGAATTTTCTTGGTGAGAAACCTCTGTCACCTCTCCAGTTGTTGCACATCTGTGCTGAGGTGCATCAGAAGGGAATGTTGTACTCTATTAGTGGTCTGATTAGGGTTGAGTACAGAGGAGTTATAACATCCCTAGTCCTGGAAGGGATGCCCTTACTTATGAGATGTGCAATGTAGAAGGTTTTCCTCTGTAGACACGATATGATCCATGTTAATGTTGCTGTCAACCTGTGTTCCCAAATCCTGCACTACTGGGTTATTGCTTAGGGGGGTACTGTCTACATTGTAATTTGCAGGGACTTCCCCTTTGCCAAAGGGGATAATGATGCACTTTTTTTGCATTTAGTTTAAGTCTGTGGCTTTGGCACCAATTTTTTGTCTGTGTTAGCCCCTTTTGTAATATTTTGATATCATTAGGGGACGCAGTGATTCCACCCAGTTTGCAATCATCAGCAAACTCGGTAAGCCACATGCCATCTATTTTTGCCTGGACTTCTAAAATCAGATTCCAAATAGTAGATCATCCAGCACAGATCCTTGTGGTACACCACTGACAACTGGTCTACTGTTAGAGATGGAATCCCCAACTTTGACTGTGTACATTCTGTCAGTGACCCAGTTGGCAATCCATGTAGTGATGTAAGGGTTAATCCCCAGCTGGGTGAGTTTCTTAATGATACCAGAGTGGTGTTGAAGGCCTTTGCTAAGTTGAGATAGGAGGTATGCACTGTTTTTCATTCCTTCAGTAGGGCTTTGGTGACATTCTCGAAGAAGTCCACTAGGGCTAATAATCATTATCTACCCTTAACAAAGCCAAGTTGGGTCAGGTCAATAGTTTTAAAAAATCGTCTATGTCTCTGTTAATAATGTCCATGATGATTCTTTCCATGGCCTTGTAGATAAGGCTGGTTAAGCTTATGGGTCTACAGTTCCCAGGGTTGGCTAATGGATCCCCTTTGTGCAAAGGGATTACTGTTGCTGTTTTCCACTCTGCTAGAACCAAGCCAGTGCTTAGGCTGTGGTTAAACAAAGTGCCAAATGGTTCAGCTGGATCTTGTTTTAGACTGTTTAGTAAGCAGCCTTGGATGTTATCTGGTTCCATAGAGGCCATGTTTTTGGCCTTGGAGAGTGTGGTTATGACCTCCTCTTTGGAGATACTAGGTAGAGGATTGGTGGCCAGTATGCTTTGGAGGAGATGGGGGGTGAAGTTTGCACCAAATCTGTCTGCTGGCAATCAGCTTGGCAATTTCTTCAGGTTCAGTATGAGTGGTACCATCCACTACTAGTTTGGCATAAAGCTGGGCCTTCCCTTTTAGATTTTGGACATAGCTAAAGAATGCCTTATTTTATCTTTAGCTACAGATGCTAATTTTGCTTTGTAATTAGCTTTAGAGGACTTTACAAAATATCTCATTTGTTTGTTCAAGCTGTGGAGGGTGTTCTTCCTCTGCTGAGTCATTTCCCTCTTGTTCTTAGACATCATTTTTTTCCTCTTGTTATATAACCTATTTATACTTGATGTCCACCAGGCTGGCTTGTTTCTTTGTGAGGACCTGGTTTTGATCCTTTCAAGTACTGCCAAGTTTATACAGCTGCATAAATGTTTATACAGGGCATTTGTTTTCGACCTCTGCATAGTTGTCTTTGTTGTTTGTGTTAGTAGGAGGGTTGAAACTATTTATACCATATGTTAGTAGACTGTAGTTTGCTTTGGAGTAAGTTTTAATTTTTTTAGATCTTGGGGGGGGGGGGTCAGGTCTGATAATTTCATCAAATGAGAGTGATTTATGATCGGACCTTACTAGGGAGGGCAACACACAGGGAGTAGTGTATTGACCACCCATGTTGGTGAGTACTGTCTAGGAGATTTGAGCCCCTTGTGGGGGTACAGACTATATGTTGCAGAGCATTTGTATTGACAAAGTCCAGGAATGTCTGGGTGAGCATGTTTGTGCTTGCATATGTATCCCAAATGATGGAAGGATAGTTGAAATCACCCATGACTAAGGTGTTTGGCTGTATAGTGAATAACTGTATTAAGTCCAGGTAAGCAGTGTGTTTCTCTTAGTTCATGGTGGGGGACCTAGAGCTAACAATGATGTGGAAGGGGATTTTACCTACAGTTAGTTGGACGTGGAGTAGCTCAAGAGAGTCTTATTGTTTAACCAGTCTTGAGGTGTATTTGTCTTTAATGAAGAAGGATACACCTCCGCCTTTGGTTCTTTCACACTCGTTTTGAGGTATGAACATGTGGAAGGCATTGTAGTCTTACATGGCCAGGCTGCTCTCTGCGGACTTGAACCATGTCTCAGTGACTGCACAGACATCAGCATTTTCAAGGTGAGGAGTGCTTCCAGGGAGTGCAGTTTCCTGTTTAGACTCTTAGCATTAAGCAGCATAACCTTGAGTTTGTCAGGAGTAGATTTTTTTTCTAGGAGGTATAGTCTAGGTATATGGAACACAAAAATCCTTTTCCTGCTCTGTTTCATCAGTTTTATTCCTCCCAGATCATATATTACATGATATATGCCGTTGCTTAAGTACATGCTTTGCATATTTTTGCATTTAACCGGAAATGTCTCCTTCCTGACAGTTTACTCAGTCCTTCCAAATCTTTTGCTTGACCCCTCTACCCATACTCCACTGCTGCAGACATCTTTGTGTCTTAAATAAAGAGGCTGATCTGTTCTGTAGTCCTTCTGATATACATAAGATGAAAACATTGAAGAGAAATAGATCAAAGATTTCTCCCTATGGTGCTTCACTAGCTTTGCTGAAGTTCAGATAGAATATGTGTAGCCTCCTGTCATTTTCACCTGCTTCATAATCATGTATCTGGATCTGCATAGACTGACTTCTTATAGGTTGATAGGTTCATAGGTAGGTACTACGCTATCTGCCCAAAGCATTTATAAGCCTAGCCAGAATGTGTTAGCTTTCACCACCCCCTTAGTTCCCTGTGCCTCTGTCCAGCAGAGCCACTGAAGTGATCCCCGGGGTAAACTTTCTGTTTCCCATCCACTCATCAAGGTTTCTGTTGAAGAGTGTTAGTGAGGAGCTCTGCCTAATGTAGATTGGAATCTTGTTCCAGAGCATGGGAAGTCTTTGGGACAGGAATCTATCCCTCCAGCACATCCTATTTATTGTTGTGGTGATGTTTAGATCCCTAGAATGTGTGGCTCGAGGGGATATGGTTTTCTTTAGGTGGAGCATGCCCATCAATTCTGGGTTGGACATGGGCTTGTACATTAGGCAGAGATCACCTCTGAGTAGGCAGTATGCAACCGAGTACAGCTGGAGTTTCTTCAGTCGAGTTGCATAAGGCATCTGTTTGAGGCCAGTGATCCTCTTGGTGAGGTACTTCAGTGGTCTTTCCAGCTGTTTCAGATGTCTTGTAAGGTACATCCCAAATGGGGAGTTGTACTCTATGCTGGGTCTGATGAGTGATGCGTAGAGGACAATGACCTCTTTTTATCTGGATGCAAACCCTTTTGTGATTAGGTGGGCTACATAGAAGGATTTTCTAACCACTTTGGCAATGTGATTATCAAAGGAGAGATTACTATCTACTTGGATCCCCAGATCCCTTATTACATCTTCCATATTTAGGGGCTACCACCTATGTGGTAGTTTGTGGGTACTTTGTTTATTCCAAAGGGGATGACAATGCACTTTTTGGCATTTAGCTTGAGGCCATGGTTTTGACACCTGGCATCTGTCTCAGTGAGACCCTTTTGAAGGATGTCTGTGTCAGCTGGAGAGTCAATTATAGCCCCATGTTTGCAGTCATCTGTGAACTTGGTCTGCCATAGTCCTCCTGTGCTTGTCTGTACCTCTGAGAAGTATATGCCAAACAGGAGGGGGTCCTAGGACTAAGCCCTGGGGAATGCCACTTGTAACCGGTTAAGAGTCAAACCTAGCTCCCGCAACTCTCACCATGTGGGTTCTGTCCATGAGCCAGTTGGCAACCCATCTCATGATGTAGGGGTTTATGTTCAGGCTGGTGAGCTTGTCCATAATACCAGAATGGGGAATGGTGTTGAAGGCCTTTGCGAGGTCTAGGTAGGCTGTGTGGACCACGTTTCCCTCAGCTATAGCCTTGGCAACTGTCTCAAAGAAGTCCACCAGGTTTAGGAGGCATGATCTTTCCTTAACAAAGCCAAATTGGGAAGGGTCCAGTGTTTGGAGGTTCCCAATGTCTCTGTTAATGAGATCCATTATGATGCGCTTCATAGCCTTGCAGACCAACCTAGTCAGGCTTATAGGGGTCTGTTGTGGCTCCACCTTTGTGGAGTGGAATAACCGTTGCTGTATGCCACTCTATGGGCACGTATCCTGTGGAAAGGCTGAGTTTGAACAGTGTGTTTAGGTGAGGGGTTAGTTCATATTTGAGCTCGTGTAGGACACAGCTTGGGATACTGTCTGGTCTCATTGATGCTGTGTTTTTGCTTTGGAGAGGCCTGTTTTAACCTGAGTGTCTGTGATTTCAGGAGCACTACATTCTTCTGGTATGGTTATGGGCCCTTTTGGGGGTGATAGGGGGGGTGAAGTTTGCACTGAACCTGTCTGCCAGGATGTTGGTGATATCGGTCTGTTCAGTGTATTTTGTGCCATTCTGCACTAACTCCGAGCAGATCTGGGAATTGCCACTTAGATTCCTGACATAGCTAAAGAATGCCTTGTGGTTATCTTTGGAGTCCTTGGTAATGTTTCATTCAAAGCTAGCCTTGCATGATTTTATGAGGGATCGTAGTTTCTTGCTGATACTGATCAGGGATGTCTTCCCTTGGGATTTTACTCTTTTCTGTACTAGTTTCCTCCTTCTATTGTATAGCTTGTTTATGGCAGGGGTCTGCCAGACTGGTTTCCTTTTCTTGGAGGAGTGAGTCTTGGTTTTGCTTGGGATAGCACAATCCATGCATTCTTGTATGTGCCAGTCGAGTGCATTAAGAAAGGATTTTGCAGCTTGGGCAGCATTATCCTTTAGCATGGGAGATTTTAAACTTTCTAACTCGGTCTTAAGTAACATGAAGTTTGCTTTTGAAAAGTTTTTCACAGTGGTTTCTTTGACCGGGGGTGGGGGCGGAATGTGGATATCCAGAGTGATTAGTTTATGGTCAGATCAAATCAGTGAGGGGTTGATCTCCGGTGTGGAACACTGGCCGCCCATGTTGGGGATGACCAGGTACAATATGTTGTCAACCCTGGTGGGGCATGTTGACCAGATGATCCAGGGCATTTGAGTTTATAAATTCTAGGAAATGTTGGGCAAGGGAGTTAGTACTTGAGTAGTTCTCCCAGTTAATGTTTGGATAATTGAAATCACACAATATCAGGGTGTTTGGTAGGGCTATTATGTTTCCCACTGTTTCCAGAAATGTGGAATGGGGATCCTGAGACATGGTGGGTGATCTGTAGCAAGGTACAATTTGAATTGCAGTTCTGCCCATTGTTAGTTGCACGTGGATGATCTCTGAAGCATCATGCTGTGCCACTAACCTGGAGGTGCGGGTATCCTTGATGAATATGGATATGCCCCCGCCTTTTGTATTTCGGTCCAGGTTTTGTGGTCAAAATGTATGGTATGAGTTGTAGCCTGGTAGTGCTGGGGTGCTCTCTGGACCCTTAAACCAGGTTTCTGTTACTGCACATATATCGATTTTCTCGAGTGCGTGCATTTTGAGGTTTAGACTTCTGGCATTGAGTAGCATTACTCTCAGTTTTTTGTTACTTGTACTATTTAAGGTGGTGGGTTTGTCTTTTGAGCCTTGCCTATAAAAGGCACTATGGGGGTGGCAAGAGCTTTGGCCAGTATTTGAAAGCCTAAGGGTGACAGGTGCAAGCCGTCTCTAGTGAAGCAGTGTGGCTTGTCGAGCATGTCATCCTAGGCTGACAGACACTGGATCCCCTTTGAATGACGCCAGAAGCTTAGCCAATTGTTGAAATTAATAATTATTTCTCTATACCATGGTATCATTCTTGGTGAGGGCAGGATGCTACTCAGGGTCAGGGTCATACCAGCCTGGGCTACATGATCAGAGAGATCTTCCATGTCTCTTTTCATGTAGTCCAGGGAGGTATGGCTCAGGTCATTCACACCAGCATGGAGAACGACAGAGTCATATTTGTACTTGTTCTGGAGTGACCTGAGTGCTTGTGTTATGTGTTAGAGCCTGGCACCCGACAGGCAGCTAACAGTAACCTTCTCCTTGTTCAGCCTAGTGAGTGGGACATCAGTGTGCCTGACTATAGAGTCACCTATTACTAGTGTGTTGGGTATGTTATTTTGCTTTAAGGGCTGTGATTGTGTGACACACTGGTTTTGTGAAGTATGTGTTTCATGGTTTGTGTTGGGGGATGGAAGTTGCTTGGATATCTGCTTTGAAGGTCTCTGCTGCTTTTGCAGATTTTTATTTAGAGCCTCCGAGTATGTTTTCATGTATTTATGTGTGTTTTTTGCTGGTGCTGGTTTCATAGGTCTATGTGAGACTGGTGGTGTGATGCAAGTAATTTCCTTCTCCTCTTGACTGTCTGGTCCAATCTTGGGTTGAGAGAGCTTAGCCTCCAGTGTGGCTCTATAATTGCATCTCTTGCATGTATTAGTGTTTGGTGGTAGGAGGAAAGGATTGTCTGTGTAGATGAGGCAGTCATAACATTGCCTCAAAATGCTCAGATTCACCAGTTGGACCAGAGAGTACACCTGAAAATGCCTTTTGAACATGCCTGGATAGCTACAGTGAGTTGTTTTACTGATTGGCTAGTAAGGTCGAATAGAGAGCCTTGTCCTTCTCTACAATATAGGGGGGTTCAGTGCTAAGGTTTATTAGTACTTGCTATGAGTTTTGAGCAAGTGCCAGGCTGAGAAGTGAATGGTTTGAGTGCTTAAGTTGAACCCATGCTAATTATTGTACAAGAGATAGCTGCCCCCATGAATGCTTCCAACCACAACCAAAGATACATCACTTAGCACCCTTAACAGTCCACAGACTGTTTTTTTCCTTCAACCTAAAGTAGAGGACCAACAAATCCTTCCAAAGTTCTGAAATGTTGCAAAGACTGTAAAGTAGACACACTTACAGCTAGATTACTAAACTCATTCATTCAGACAGCTAAACATTCATTTAGACAGGTACAACATCAGCAACAACTACTTAAAAACAGTGCCATGTTCATACCTATTTAGTTGCTCTTCAGCACTATCGGAAGTGCACCCTAACAGATTGCACTGAGGACAACCATCTCTTTAACCCAACCCATCCCAATAATGGTACTGCTCCCAACTTTCACCTCAGGGTTCTGTCCATGAATTTTACTTCCACCACTACTAAACTAACAGTTCGGTAGTTCCATGGGATTTTATGCTCCCCTTTTGTTCAAGGATGCCACAATGTTTGTCCTCTTGTTCTGGAGTAGTTCTGCATTTGGTAGTAAGCTGTTGAAGATATCTGTTAACGATCTGTCAGTGCACTGGCCAGATATCTGAGGCCAATGGAAGGTGGGCTATTAAGTGCCTGTGCTTTAACCACCATAGCGACCGATAGCTCCTGATGAACCTCCTCTCTCTGTCCTGCCTTCTTTCTAGCATGGCACCCAATCCCTTTCTTTTCTTTGTGAAGACTGAAGCAACTTATTCAGTATCTCTGCTTATTCCTAGTCTTCTCTGATCTCTCTCTCTCTCCCTTCCTCTCCTACTTTTTCTCAGCCTAACCAGTTCTCTACCTGCCTCCCTTCTTTCTATGATATATCTAAAACCCTCATATCCCTTCTTTGTCCCTTCTGCTCCCTTTCAATTTTAACTTTTATTGCCCTTATCAGTGCTGTTGTCTTCTTGTTCTGTCTCTTGTCTGTATCCACACCCCTTACTTTTGTCCTCATATAGGGAATAGTTTCCCTGTCCCCTTGTTCAATAACTACTTCTTAACCACCTCCACCAGTACAGCATAATCCAGTTTTTTAAAGCTCTACACAGTTTTCTTTTTACCCCCCACTCTAAACAAATTCAGTGACTTGATCACTATCAGCTAATAATGTCCTGTCATGGGAATCCAGATTTTACTGTCTTGTCATAAAATTTTCCTTCCTGGTGCAGTCATGCACTGATTTGGCTGAACCTCCCATGGTGCAATATCCCAATCAGCACCTCTTTGTATTCCTGAAATTAGGAAAGTACTAGTTTTCTCCTAACAGATTCAGAACCCCAATGAGTATCCTACTTGTCCAATTTCTCTACTTTACTTTCTCCTGCAGATTTTTTTCATCTCTTGTTTTGTCTGGTACATGAAACCTTGTGTCAGTTTTTCAACTCTCTCCTTTTTCTGCATTAACTATCAAGGTATTTTACACTAGCTTTTAATCCTGTTTGTGCCCATGTTCCTTTACAGTATAATGCCCTCTAGGGACAACTGTGTGCTGTGTAAAACCGGTGTTTGGGCATTATGTGATAGGTCTTCCATGCACACTAAGTGGATTAAGCCATGACACCTTCTTGTAAAAATAGAGGAAGAGGGAGTGAGAGATGATGAGAGAGGGAGAGGTAGAGAGAGATGGAGAGGGCGAGGGAGAGAGATATAGAGAGACAGAGAAAGAGAGACGGAAAGGGGAAGAGGGACAGAGGGAGAGAGAGAGAGAGAGAGAGGAAAGGAGAGAGAGGTTGAGGGACAGGATGAGAGAGAAGAGAGAGAGAGGGAGAGGATGAGGGAAAGAGAGAGAGAGAGAGGGAGAGGATGAGGGAAAGAGAGAGAGAGAGAGAGAGGAAGAGGGGGAGAGGGAAAAGAGAGGGAGAGGGAAGAGAGAGGGAGACAGGGGTACAGAGGGGTGGAGTGAGAGAGGGGAGGGAGAGAGAGAGGAGGGAGAGGGAGGGAGAGATAGAGGAGGGGAAGAGACAGAGAGAGGCAGGAGAATGAGAGGAGAGAGAGGGGAGATAGATGTTGGGAGGAGAAAGGGAGGGGAGAAAGCAAGAGAGAGAAGGAGAAAGAGAGGGAGGAAGAGGGGAGAAGGAGAGAGAAGGAGGGGGAGAGAGAGAAGGAGAGAGAGGGAGAGAGAGAGAGAGAGGGGGAGAGAGATAGGGAGCTAGAGAGGGACACAGAGAGAGAGAGACAGAGAGAGGAGGGAGAGACAGACAGGGAGAGAGGGGCAGAGAGAAGGAGAGGGAGGGAGAGGGAGAGAGAGAGTGAAAGTTAGAGAGGGAAAGGGGGAGAGATGGGGAGGAGAAGAGAGAGACAGAGAGACAGAGTGAGGCAGACAACAGAAGTATGAGGAAACTCAGGGAAAAGAGTAGGCTGGTGCTTAAAAGAGAGAAGATGAAGAGAGTCAGGCTGTGGACTGAAGTAACTTGAAATCTCCATGAGGTAATTAAGGTAGTAGTTTGCTACCTCCCCAAGAACTTTGGAGAAGTTCTGAAACCAGAGGACTGCTACACTGCAAGTCCCAGGAAAGTTATTTGGAAAGGAGAAAATACATATTTATGTGAAGTACAGGACAATAGTAGACACTAGGTTATAATCAATTGCCTGTTTAAAGAATTAGACTGTGTAAATCACATTTAGTTTTGAACTTAGAGAGCTGAAAATTCCTCCCCAGTCATTAACTTTATGTACAAGTTGTGCTGGAGCTAACAGAATCTGCCATCTGTATGTGATGAAATAATCAAATATGCAAGAAGGCAAGGCACGCAACACAATCAGCAGTGTCAGCTTGAGCGAAGGATACAGGATATTGGCCACATGTATGTAAAGCAGGTCTTGACCTATGGCTGTATATAATATAAACAAAGGTGTGTACCCAAAAACAATGAGATCTAGACGTGAGTGTGAGTGCACAGTGCAAAACAACTAGATGAATTAGGAATACATAAAAGGAAGGGAAAGCCTACTAACAAGTGAACAAGGAAGGTTGATATTGTTGTACCTTTGCACTGACTGCATTAATGGACATGTGGAACATCACAGGCATTGTCATTCACAGCAAGAAACAAAAACATTTATGTTCAGAAAGAAAAATATGTGTTTGCAATAGGTGTGCAAGTAACTAAAGTTTAGAACTTCCCATAGGCACATGTATCAAATTACCTATGCAGCAATACTATAAAAGCAAATATATAAACGTGTGGACAAGTGGAAAACAATAGGAAGCACCCACATATATTACTCATACAAGTACAAAAAGAGAATGCAATAACAGTTGTGACAGTAACATACATGTTGTGAGGGGTATAAAGTGAGGCAAAGGACACATTCACATCATTACAGAATGCAATCAACAAGGATATGCCACAGAAACAAAAATGATAAGTGGGACAGAATGTAAATTATTATGATGCATCAAGTTTTTACAAATGTGCAAACTATAACAGGTGAGATTTATGTTCACAAGAGATATGGAACATGTCAGGAAACCTGTACTAAGATGGAAAGCTTGCCAGAAAACAGTCATGTAGAGGCAGCTCATTAACAACTTTATGTAAGCCCGTGTATGAAAATGGACATGATTAAAAGTGCAGTAGCAGGAGCAGTTATGTATGTTACATCCACGGAGAAGTAATCACAACACGTGTGCATTCATTTATTACTGTGTTTGAACCACTGCTACAAAGTATTATGTGATCATCATATCATTATGTGAACATCATGCACTGTTTTAAAGTATTATGTAATTGGAATGTAAAGCATGTTTTCATATGTAAGAATCACAGTATGTGTGTATTAGCTCCCTTTAGCACGTGTACACAGCACACTAATGACAAAGTACAAATCTGAAGGGTTTTTGATTTTGGAAAATAACTGCTGAACTGAGAATTATGAAACAAATCCTAATACCTGGAACATAACACTCAACATACCTCATAGACAGTTGCAACATTAAATCAGGTTGTCAGTGAACTGTGTAAACAGCTACAGTTTACATACATTTTTATACGGGCCTATAATATTGTTGGTGTCCTCCATCTGTAGTCAACAACTTGACAACATCCATTGTGCAGCAATCAGCAGAGTGATGTTGCTGCAAACATATTCTCAGCAGTTTTTGCCAAAGCAAAAATGACAATAACTAGTACCACCCCACTGATTATGTATCCTGCTTTGTACTAACCATCACACAAAAGAAAATGCAATACATAAATCATCATTCATGCTCACAAGGAAGTACAGCAGTTAGGGAATGAAAATTGGCCATTTATCCAAAAAACATAACAAAATATCAGCTATCCCATGTCTTGAGTAAGCCATTTAAGCATGTCTCCAATATTATTATTGTACATATGTATATGTATGCATATATATATATATATATATATATATATATATATATATATATATATATATATATATATGTGTGTGTGTTTATGTGTATGTGTGGATCTACTTCACAATATCAAAAATCCAAAAGGCCAAAAACTGTAACGCCGAGATGAGAATCATGAAAGTGAAAATGCTGGACATCATAGGCATTCCCAGGGCATGTAAACACTTACCCAAAACTACATTAAAGCACACCGCACTATCTAAAACCTACCTAGGTGGGGCTATGCCCCCCACACCCCCTAACTATATCAACTCCTGGATCCCACTATACTGGGGAAAAGGGCATGAATCCTCACATTGGGCAAGTGCTTACTTGCCCTAGGAATACTTATGTGATTTGGCATTTTCATTTTTTCACTTTCATGATTCTTGTCTCTGCATTTTACATTTTCGATATTCTGAAGTAGACCTGTACATATACATATGTGTGTTTGTATATATATATATATATATATATATATATATATATATATATATATATACATGTGTGTGTGTATGTGTGTGTGTGTGTGTGTGTGTGTGTGCGTGTGTGTGTCTGTGTGTATGTGTTGTGTGTTTGTGTGTGTGTGTGTGTGTGTGTGTGTGTGTGTGTGTGTGTGTGTGTGTGTGTGTATGTATATATGCATGTATAAGGTATATAATGCTGACTATGTGTACACGGACATTTAAGTCAGTCTGCTGACATGCAAAGTTGCTGCTGATACAACAGAAGAATTCATAATACTGTTGTAAAAGGGAGTTCAGTGAAAGTGATAACCTAAGAAGTGTGCTTGAGTAAATATAGGTTGCCTTAAAAGGATTGGATCCCTTGGGGTATTAAAATACAGCTACTGTGACAGTGTCACAACTATGTAGCATTTCACACATAAACATCTGTTTAATAAGCCATTTTTGTCAGTTACCACTTGATTTTGAATTAAATAATACAGGTCACATGCTACTTGATTTCAAACAGTTGACATTTTCATCTGCATTCTCTGGTCCTGTACACTAGTTGATGATTCCACAGAATATATCATATCACAACTGTTAGAAAGCACACACTTGACGAGATTACTTGAGCAGTTTGTTGGAATGTCAAAAGGTATGAAACACCTAAGGAGTCAAACCCTACTCTCTCCCTGCATAAATGTACCCCTATGTAGAATTGTACTCAATCATATCAGCGAAGCAAGCCATTCCTGTGTATTAACATGTTATTTTATACAATTATTAGGAGGTAGACAACACCGGATTTGACACCTGTCCTTATAAATTATGCAGTGTGTACACCTGTACACTAGCATTTGATGCCACAGAATTATTGATAGTACAGATGTCATCAATCATGAAGCTGAAGTGTCACCTTGAGCATTATGTTGAAATACATATGGCTTCCTTCAAAAAACAGTACCACGGCTGGGTAATAATTGCCTTCTCAATGTATAAATGTTAGCACTATGGCAGTTGTACACATATCATCTGTGGATTAAGGCAGCCCTGCCTTTTATCATTTGTCAGTATATGTCATACTACCTACATTATATAGGATGTGACCACATGTCTGCCCAAGTCTTCAGTGTTTAAACTGTTCACTAAATGCTGACATCACAGAATAATTCCTATCACAGTGATTGGAAATCAAACATGACAATGAATATCTTGAGCAGGGTGTTAGAATACATATTAGTTTGTTTACAAGAAATGCAATTAATAGAGCATTAAAACTCATCCCCTGTGGTACAGTTAGTCCAGAGTGAATTCCACATATCACATCTCTTGAGTAACATATTCACATCTGTTACTCTTTACTTCCACATTGACAGACTTGAAGTCCTACCCATCTAACTTGTCTTTGTACAGAACTGTGTATTAACCTCTGATGTCACAGAAGAAGTCATAGCATAGTTATCACAAAGCACACAGTAGAAGGTATAACCCAAGCTGTGCATTTGAATGTATATATTTTGATGAAAAAGGTGCTTAATAGATGAAAAACATATAGCCATGCAACTGTTAACACTAGGTTGAATTATCCACGTCATTTCTTTTGATTAAACCATTTCTGTCTGTCAGCATTTTGTTAAATAACAGAAGTTATTCATTTCTGGATTTGAAAACCTGCCTAAGTCCACATTCCCTATAGCAGTGACTACCAACTCATGCCACAAAAGAAGTCATTTCAAAGTTGACACAAAAATGCACACATGAAGGGGTAACTTAAACTTTATGTTTGCCTAGATAAATGGGTATCATAGAAGGCAGTACAGCACTTGGCCTTGTTCTCTTCTGGTGTAACTATTTCCACGAAGTGGAATTTTACACATCAGATCTATTGGATACGCTAGTCCTGCTTGTTAGTATTCTCTTACACACTCAGTAGTTCCACTTTGCCAGACTCAAACACCCCCCTGTCTAAGTACATATTCTATAGAACTGCATATTAACTGCAGACACCATAGACGTCGCTTCAGAGGTGTCAAAACAACATACTTGGAGAATAACCTCAGCAGTATGTTTGAATGGGCATGTCTCACCTAAAAGGGAGTTTGAGGGATCAAACTCTTATAGCCATGTAAGTATTCACACAAGGTCGAATTATCCATATCATATTTGTTGAGTAAGTCAATCCTGCCTATTACTATTCACTTACATACAGAGTACTTATAGATTGCCAAATCAGAAAATCTGCCTATGTCCACATTCTATAGAACTGTGTATTATCCACTGATGCCAAAGAAGCCATATCAGATTTATCAGAAAGCACACTCTTGAAGGGATGACTTGAGGAGTGTGCTTGAATAGATATGAATAACTAAAAAGCAGGTTGGTGAGATCAAAATCCTGTAGCTATGTAAGTGTCACCTCTAGGATGACTCATCCAGATTACATCTGTTAATTAACTCATTCTTGCCTGACAGTATTCTGTTGCACAACCATTAGTTAAACATTGCTGGATTAAAACAGCTGCCTGTCTAACTACACATTCTATAGAACAAGGCATTATCTCACTGACACCACAAGTGTTAGACAGCACACATTTAAGGGCTCTGCCTCTGTGTGTTACAGTGCATATGTTCTCCCTAAAAGGGAGTACAACAGTTTAAGTATCACTCTCCAAGTGTAAATGCCACTACTTATTGGAATTGTATACATCAGACTTGTTGGGTAAGGCTCACCTTGTCAGCATTGTCAGACATACTCATACTAGGTGCATATTGTTGGACTTGGACAACTGCCTATCTAAGTCCAGATTATATAAAATAGTGTATTAAGGGGTTCATATTAAAAACACGAATGTAAACACCTAAATGATGACACGTCTTCATCGAACTGCGAAAACAGTGATCTTCCTGAAGCGAGAAATCCGAAACGTCAAATCGTCATGGTTGGCAGACAATGAGTTCCTGGCCAAATGCCAAACTTTGTGTGACATGTTTTTGAAACGAGGGTATCCCCCGCAATTATTGGATGAATTGGTGAATGACGTGAAACATAAGAGAGTTAATGGGGTTTTCAATCCTATCCTAAGATTAAGACGAGACTTTACTAGAACAACAGTGCAGGACAGTGAGTATATTCAATCCGATAGGTCAAGTTTATTTAACATTACATTTATTACATCATTTAGTCTGGATGCTCCCATTATCAGACAAATTTTGTATAAGAATTGGAACCTATGAACCTCGGATGAGGACTTGGGGCTCACTGTGGGGTCAAGACCCAGGATTGTATGTAAAAGGGTCCCTAACTTGAAAAGTTTGTTGGAGAGGGGACAGATCATAACAGTGAGAGCCCCTGGTATGTACAAATGTGAGAGCTGTCCTTACTGTAAATTCATGGAGGTTGGAAATACTTTCACTGTTAGAGGAAGAAGGTATTCTAGTAACAAAAGGCTCAATTGTGGGTCTAAAAGAGTGGTCTGTCTGGCTACCTGTAAATTGTGTCTTGCTTTTATGTCAGTAAAACTGACTGTAAGTTGAAGGACAGGGTATATGAACACATTTACAGCATTAAAAAACTAAAGTTAGAGAATTCATTGGCTAAACATGTTCAACAATACCCTGAACATAGTTTCAGCTTTAGAGTTATCGACCAGGTAGAGCAGGATCCTAGGGGAGGCCCACTTTCTTTAAAATTAGAAATACGTGAACTATTGTGGCAATTAAATGCTTATAGCCAACCAGGCTTGAATGATGCATGCTCCTTAGCGTGTGTTTTAAAACTAAGGAGTCTACATAGATAATGTTTTTGTTCATTCATTCACTATAAGGAAGGTGAATATATGTGTGGTTATCTTTTTATTTTGTTGCACAGTGGTTTGTACATTCTTTCAGTATTAATTTTTAGATCATGTTGTTAAATATTAGAAGTACATAGTCTAGTTAGGTCAGTCACTTTTTCTAATTCACTTTTTCTAATTCTGCGTTGATTTTATATGGTTATCATTTTACATTATTTCATGTTTTTAAAGGACATAGAAAGTCATTTATAAATGCTCTTTTGGGGATATACCTTTTAAGCCTTAATTATTGCAGTCATGTGAGTTTTAATTGATTTAAATGGATGTGTTTGGGATGAGTTTTTTATCTGAAGAAGTTTTGTTCATTGAAGCAAGACAAAAGCGCTTTCTCCACTTGTTTTTCTGGGCTAATAAAACCCTTTTGTGGAACTTAATACTGCCAGTGTTTTTTTTATTATTTTTTGAAGTGGTCTCACACACACACACACACACACACACACACACACACACACACACACACACACACACACACACACACACACACACACACACACACACACACACACACACACACACACACACACACACACACACACACACACAAAGTGGATGGATATGTATGGCGCTTTTTTTGTGGGACATATGGCCTTTTCCTGTTTCTTTAAGACAGAAGAATGTTGGAGTAGGTATGGGGTAGATTAGATAGCAGGTGCAGACATACAGGGCATACAAAACAGACAGGGATGGAGATGGAGTTAAGAAGTTGAGAGACACCATGATTGGGGATGTGTATGGGACTTTGGAAGAGCATCTCCATTCAGAGTGAATATAGTGGGAATCTATTCCTTACCATCAGAAGTGTAACCACTATCTCTTGCCCCAGACACCTGTGGCAGTGCCATTTAGGGCAGCTATTTGACAATTCACTCCAGGATCCATTACATCCAACATATATAATCACAGTGGCCCACATCCATGATCTCTTCCACCAGCTCTGACATTTCATGTCAGGTGGCATAATTGCCACCTCCAGTTGTAATACTCCTTGAGGGTACCTCTGCATCAGCACCCAGGGCAGATCTATCTGATGCTGGTGGTGCAGGTGATGTAGTGGTTGTGGAAGCAATGCTCCTGCATTGTGAAAGAGAAGTGCTGCTGGTGGTGGCAACACCACATCCATCTGTGCAGGGTTGGCAGTCTGAGCCACTTTTGCCAGTCTAGATTCCCATACTACTTGTCCTATTGCAGCAGGAATAATAATCCAAATATGCATATGTATGTGTGTGTCTATATATATATATATATATATATATATATATATATATATATATATATATATATATATATATATATATTTATGAAGATAGAGGGCGTGGGGAGAGACAAAAGAGAAAAATATCATAAATTGCATTTAATTGTGCATATTACACATATTTATTTAGATTTTTCACATCCACATATGACTGTAAGACCTTACATTTCTGTAACACTAATGGTTAGTTTCCTTAATAATTTTAAACATTGCACAAGTATGACAATAGCAAAACTAATTTATGCAATACATGCCATTAAATGCATATGTGAACTGGGTAAATGGTGTTCTAACTTACTGATTGCAGGATAATAAAGCCATGTAAAGTATATTCTGATGTTAGGATTTGAGCCCACAGACATCTATGTTTACTGGATTATTGACTAATGCAATGTTTCATGAGCTAGTCATACAGGTATGTACAATGTGAATATGTAGGGTATGCATACTTATGCATTACTCTGTCAAACAGTTATGGACTGATGTTCAGAGAATTGATAACCTATCTGTACAATCAGTGCTATAATGCAATGGCAAACAGTCATAGCTGAACTTATATTTACCCTTGCCTTCCTAATGCATTAAAGTCTGTCCTGACACTCCTCACTGTTTCCTTCAAGTTCTGCAAAAGCTACGCGTAACAGCAAAAAAAAAAAGAAAGAAAGAAAGAAAAAGTAAAGAACACTTGCTTGTGTTGCCAAGTCATGGAACTGCATTGTGGTGATGGGCCAATATACTTGCATGACTGAGGTGTGTTGTGGGTCATATAATATTCCTCCCACCGGCTAAGGAGGTCCTGCCTTCACCTTTTTAAGTCAGTCTTATGGTGACAGCATTGTTCACCATGTGTTGGATACCATTTGCATGAATGACAGCTTTCTCTAAGCTTTTCCAAGCCTTAGCCTTGTACTGAGACTCAGTATAGTCCTGCAAAAGCCTTCAGCTGTGACTTGTAATAAGGAGTCCTATAAATTCATGGACTCCTCCTGAAATTACTTCTATGCTCTAATTAGAGCATTACCCTCACCATCATCTGCAATTTCTTCTCAAAGATCAAAGGAAAAATAGCAGGGAATTGGTAGCCAAATCATATCTTACATGGATCAGCTTACATGCAATGACAGATATCCTAGAAAACTGCATTAGTGTGACAGAAAGCATAAACATTGGCTAGAATTAAATATATATATTATTTCCTCACTGTCCATTTAGGTGAGAAACATGACAGTAAGACTTGGTCATGTGTGCTGATCAGTATATAAACAAATGCTCTACGGTGACTCCATCAAATGCTGGTTAATGATGATATCTCATTTACATTCCACATCTTTTATTACCACTTCTGGGCATGTACACTGTGATGATTTATAGCATTCATGCTGACAGTGGGACACACAAGTATGACATAATCTTCGTGGTCTTTTTGTTATTCTGTGTTGTCCTTATATGCATTTTGGTTAAATAGTACACAACGTCTTGGTGTCACTTAACATTTTACAAACTGTGTGTAATTAACTCCTTGGAAAAGAACCCATGAGAAAAAGGAACACAACGTTCTGAACTGTGTGCAATAATTGTTAATATCGCATGGGAACTGACATTCCATGGTTGTAAGTTAAGGAATGCAGATTTGTACATGAGCTGAAATATACCTACAGTTAACAACCCTGTATCTGTTGCACTTTACTTTGTTCCTTTATTGGAGTAATAATTTGAAGCAAATATGCTTTTGTGTGGCAACATTTCTCATTGCATTAATTTCTTTAATATCTTTAATGCTAACTGATGCATGCCAAAGCCAAGATTCTTTGCACATGAGTTAATTATTTTTTAAGTTTTTGCCACAGTAAGTGAACTGCCAGCTGTCTATGATCATTCCTGATTAGTAACTCTGTTCCAGACCAACTGTCGTACAAAGGGTAAAATGCAGTTGCTGACCATGTGTGTCATCTGCTGTTGTTTTAAATGACAGCATTATGTATTTAAGGGATAACAATATTGAGGAAAGGGCCAGACAGAGTATACTGGAGGTGATGTTCTCCCTAGCATATTTCAGGAAGATGTACACTTGGTATAATTATAAATATGTGCCACTGAATCATTGTTCAGACATATTTTGACAGCTGTGTTGCTATGCTCTTCATATTTCACTAATTCATTGTCTTTCTAATTTTATTTCCTCATAGTGTTGCACGTACTATTACTCTGCAACATTCGCATAGAAGTATGCTATCACTATAACTGGTGATCTGAACAATGCAGGTGACAAAGGCCATATTATCAGATTAGGCAGACATAATATGCAATTATACTGAAACATCAAGATTATGCATTGCATTATACAGTGGTGATGATTATCGGGTACTTAAAATACAAATTTCTGGACAGACAGAACAGGATATAAGGACTGCCTGAGTCCATGAGGGTGGGACAACAGAAATAAAGGAGAGAACATTCTAGACTTCTGTCTGACAAATGTCTTGATGATAGTCAACATATGGTTCAAGAAGACAGTTACAAGAGCACATAAAAGAGTGGCCAGCATGCAACATAGGTAGACATCTTCCTATTAAGGAAAGGGCACTGTGGTAGAATCAGTGATTGCAAGCACATTCCCAGTGAAATGGATGGCCTAAAGCATGAACAACTGATTCCCACAATCAGCTGCAAGAAGTGGTCAGAGAAGGCTCTAAGGTCAGCAGACACTAAGCTGAAGACCTAAAAACTGACTTGATAGAAAGCATGAGTTCAAGGAATTACTTATGGCTGTAGCACCTCGGGAAGATGAGGAGATAGGTGAAGGTGAAGAAGAAAGGCAACACTTCAACATAGCATGCATAAAGACTACACAACAGATATGCAATCAAGGCAGGTATGGAAATAGAGCACATAAGGAAAACTGGTGGAATGCAGATGTCCAAAAAGTCATCAAAAGAAAAAAGGAGTGCAGGAAAAAGTGGGAAATTGAAAAGATAGACTAGGGTAAGAAGGAATACTAGTTGGCTAACAAAGAGGCTACAAGCTTAGTTGCAATAGCAAAGAAAAAGGCATAAGAGGCACTCTACCATCTAATGGAAAGTGACTTGGTAGATGATGCAAAGAAACTCTAGCAGGTTGCAAGGCGAAGACAGAAAGATAAATAAGATAGTCAAACAACCGTTGTAAGGGATGTTAGCAACAACCTGCTCATTGGTCTACAGGACATCAAAGGCAGATGGAAATAGTACTTCCAGTAACTTCTGAATGAAGAAAACCCACAGAAGATGTGCTGCCCCAGACAAAGCCAATAAAGAAAGAAGAGGACTACCCTATGCTGGAGGAAGAAAGAACAACACTAATGAAAATTGTCAGAGAAAGCAGCAGGCTCAGATGAGGTCATGGCAGACCTGATCAAGATGTTGGGTGAGACAGGGGATAAATGGCTCCTGATGCTACTCATAGCAGTATGGGGAGAGAACCATATCCCAGATGACTGGAGAATAAGCATACTAGTGCCAATGTACAAAAACAAAGGGGACATCTACAACTGTGGTTGTGTATCGAGGTAATAAACTCCTGTCACACTGCATGAAAGTTCTGGAGAGGGTGATTGATAAATGAATATGTAGTAGAAATGAAATGGGATATGTTTGGTTTCAGATCAGGGTGCAGCACAACTGACCAGATGTTTACAATTAGACTGATTACTGAGAAGAAGCTAAAGATCAGGAAACTGTCCAACAGGGCATTCCTAGACTTGGAGACATCATATGGCAAGATCCCAAGAAAGATGATTTGAGCAGTTCTGCAGTGGTTTCAAATCCTAGACACATTGATAGAATTAGTGCAAACTATGTACAAGAACCGGACAATTCAAGTATGAACGATGCTTGGTCTCACAGAGGGTTTCTCGGTGAAGTTGGTGTGCATCTAGGTTCAGCTCATCCATTTTTTTAAGCCAATCACTAGATCAGCTTAATACAGTAAAGTGTTTTTTTTTTTTTTTTGCTCTTCACCTGTGAGGCTGGTTCATGGTACCAGTGCAGGCAGGATGCTGGGTTAGCCAGCTTTACTTCTTACATGGTTATATTGTATGACACTTCCAGAAGTATTCAGATACTGGAACCATGATTTGTGCAGGCCAAATACATGGTTTATGATGTTTAAAGTATGTGCATGTGCAGTGTTGTAACCTTTCTCATTGGAGTTGTGTGGATTTCTTATAGGAGTCATGAGCCAAATTTCTAGTGCATATCCTGCATTCCCCTCTAGATGTGTATGGGTAGTCACTTCTTGAAAACCTTAGCTACAGGTGACAGTTGTGCCATATGTTAGAGCTATAGAAACTGCCAGCGTAGCCTGTACACATCTTGTGCATTACAGACCACTGACAGCTGATGGAGGCGTACCCTTTTCTGTTAACATATCTCCTTTACCTTCTCTGGTGAGGGCTTTTATATAGATGTGGGAAAGGTTTATGGCCCACAGTACTTCAGGGAAACGGGCTATGGCATTAAAATTTTGCATGGTGGTAGCTCTTTCCTCTGCTGTATGTGAAAACCAGATATGCTATCCCCACATATTGATGCATTGCACTGAGGAACTGATGGAATGTTTTTGAGGCTGAGGCCTGTGAATTCCCCACTGCATCCTGTGTAATTCACTGAAATTTCCCTGTAGCTAAATTACATAAAGCTGCACATACCTTAGTTTCCATTTGGATGGGGCCAGCAGATTCACTCAGTTTCCTGTATGGTTTCCCTTTTCACTCTATTGTACTCTGGCATTTCAATTTCATGTTGTGTATGGTAGGTCAAATGTGGTCTACATCTTCTAGGGTGATGTCTGGCAGCAACAGCAGTATCTTGCATGACGGCCTGTTGAAAATGCAGGTTTATAAAGGCTGTGGCAGCCCCTAAGCATGTGTTGGAATTCAGGATAACTATATGAAATGCTGGGAACCACTTGAGTGAGTCTCAAAACACAGATAATATATGGCTGAAAAAACAGACTTCCATACTCAAAGTCTGAGATGGCCATTTCTAAAAATATTGTCTATAGTCCGAGGTATGGGGATCACAGAGTTAGTCTATATCTTTGGGGATGTAGGGGGCTCAACCCCCCCAAAAAAGAAGTTTAAAGGAGAAGACTGATGTTCAAGATTCATTCTTCTCCAGTAGTTTCAATCTTTTTTTTTCAGTGTGTTGGCACTTGGCATTTGGAGTACTGACATTTCAAAAGGGAACCAGAATTCAGAGCTAAAGTGGGTGTGACATGCCTGCACTTATTTTATACATTTATGAATCACTTCACCCTGATTTTTTGTTTCATTAGCATACACCAAAGATGATTATATGGTCATTAGCATATTCTGCTGCTAAACTTTGTTTTGCAGCTGGCCACAACTTGTACTGCTGTTTCATGAATTGCAAACGAGTTGCTCACCACTAGTCACAGAGCACTTAAACTTGCTGCATTGAACAGGTGTTCATGAATCTGGGCCCTTCTTGCTTTTGTGTGTCACATCACATCAACCCTGTTTAACTGGACACTCAAAAACGGAAACATATTTACAAATATACAAATATAATCCTGATTCCCACTTTTTTATTCATTAGTACACATTTCTTTCTGCAGTTTACTTTTAACACCTGTATTTCATTAAAGCAATATTAGGTAACTAATATTAAAATTATTAATATATAACACTTGTTACTTCTCATATACTTTCATTAAAATCTGTATTCTCTTGTCATTCAACATTGCACTTTCCATGCAAGTCCTCCTATCAAATAACAGGAAGGATTTGTTCACAATTATTCCATTAAAAGTAAATATTGCATTCAGCACTCATCCGTATTTACACGATAGTTATTATCTATATTGTATACTTTTAATTAAGATTTGTAAATTATTCTGCTTCATAAAATGATCTGTAATATTTTCATACTGAAACAGAGTACTTGTTACAAACTCAGGATGAGACAAGCGCGATCAGGTGCACAATAAAAGTGCATGTATAGGCTGCATAAAGGTGAGATTATTGCAAATCATTTAGGTGGGTTTGTATGGCTATAGACAAGGTTTGCTTATATGAGACTTAAGATAACTTTAAAAATGTTATTTGAAAGCATGCCCAAAGGAAGGCAAAACTGCCATTAACATTTTCCTTCTTATCTCCATCCATCCACAACCCCTTTTCCCCATTTGTGCACATGGGGTCATGGGGTCACTTCAACGGTGACAATCATCTAGAGCCAGTGTTCTCATCCTGTGTACCTGAATGGTTGTAAATACAGTATACATTAATCATATGCTATACCATGAAGACTATCTTTAATTTCATATTTCTGTGAATATTTCAGAAATGAAGTACTGCAAAATGACATGCAAAGCACCGCATAAAATCTCATAATAAGATGAGCAAAATTCTGCCAATGGTTTATTTCTAGAGTGAATGGTAACTGAGGTAGTGTAAGATGATCTCAAAAGTTTGTACAGAGCACAACTTAGACTTTGTCTACTGTGAGTTATAAAATTCACTTTATGACATGGACTGATATGAATAATGAGATTGTTTAGAGGACATTGTGATGAACAGCTCTGATTTTAATAATTTATACATAATCCATAAAGTCATAATGATTAATAGTGCTAATAAAATATATTTTGAGCCGATGTGTGTTCTGGTTTAGCACTCAAGTTATAAAGAGTACAAAGGTATAACACTTCAAGCATAGCTATAGATTCAAAGAGTTAAATGCATCAAACACCAAGAAAATGAAGGGAACTGTATCAAGCAGTCTCAAAAAGCATCAATCAGACATTTTTTCCTTTAGTTTCAATATCAGCATGATGTACACAAATGTCAAAGTTGCTGAATGAAAAGACATCTAAAGGAGGGAGGATGTGGGGTTTTAAAGCATTCCATGATGTATTTATGTAGTAGCTATATGGCTTTACATCTAGACTCATGAATTATCAGTTAAAAGACAAAGAAATGATTAAATAATTGCCATAGAAAATGTTTCAAATATCATTCTATATATAAACTTTGTAAACTCCTTACCAGGAAGTCTAGGAAGTTTCTGAACTAATGGATCTTTGAAACAGTTCTATTAATTGAAACAAATATATATATATATGGTTTTCTTGATACATACCTATTACTTTGAAGATCGTAAATTCAAGCATAATTCTATTCTTATGCTTTTATCCATTTGGCTGCTTTACTATATTTTCTTCCATTTTTTTCAGTTCTTATGAAAGATTTTTCCTAGAATTTCCATCAAAATGTAACAGGTCATATTTTTAAAAAGACTACTTACTATTGGTTATGCTTCACAACCTGTTTTTTTCCTGACACACACACACACACACACACACACACACACACACACACACACACACACACACACACACACACACACACCAAAAAACTTCATTTTAAAGCTGTTGTCATCCTCATAGGTCTCCATCTGGTTCTTCTTTTATCTGGGCTCATAATTCCATTAGTGTTTCTTATATCAAAAGTTTCTTATGTATGGGAAGTTGCACCTTTGGTATTCTACTGCCAGACTTACTAGTATTCCAATAAAAGAAACCTATTTCAACCTTGCCATGTGTATTTTTCAATGCCTTCAAAAGGCAGATTTTGTTTACACCATGTGACTATCATCTCTAAATATAATTTATCTGAATCACTTTCTACTTCAGTTGTACTTTTCCATCCTTCTCTTTCATGGGTATTTCTAAAGGTCATCCTGCACATTTCTTCCAGTCATAAAGTTCCTACTGATTTTCACCATTATGTGAATATTTCTTTTCCATTTTAGTATTAAATTGCATTGCTCATCTTACTATCCCCCTTCCTGATTCCATACTTTTGTTTATTAAAATAGAAACTTCACATATTCCTATTCAGCACTTTGTTTTCATCTTTTAAAAAACTGATCTCATGCCATTTTAGTATGTTTTCAACACATCCATTTAATATTATACAACCCAGTTGTACTCATTTTGGGGAACATTTAAAGAAATGATCACCATAGCAGTACTAGTGCTTTTCTAGCTCTAGTAGCAGTGTCATATCAACAATAAGTGATTCAGTGACATGAAAAAGTCCTACAGACACACACACACACACACACACACACACACACACACACACACACACACACACACACACACACACACACACATTATGAGACATACACATTCACAAAGATACTACAACATTCTCTCTCTCTCTCTCTCTCTCTCTCACACACACACACACACACACACACACACACACACACACACACACACACACACACACACACACACACACACACACACACACACACACACACATGCCAAGCCTTGCAGCACTCAGCTGTTCTTACTGACCCACTGCTGCCCTAGACAGTGGGGGAATTACAATGAGAACCTTCCAGGACCAGTCTTTCAGGTACTGCATGATATAGTGTGAAAGAACATGTCTTTGAATTTCTCTGCTGTGCCATTCTCATTAAGGTGTATGGCTCTGGAACAGAGCACATGGTTCATTTTCATTATCCATGCCCACAGACAGCTACATTTGCATGCAGCAACATCAGTAAAATTGCTTTAGTGCTATTTGCTGCAGCCTGCTTATCACTGTAGCACTACAACAGCCTTTGAAATGCTCCATCATAATGTACTGAGCAAGCTTACTTGAAACAAGATTGTACAGTATGTTGGATGTTTCTGACTACCCCATAGTCTCTTTTTAATAAGTAGTAAAGAGAAACTGGATAAAATGTCCAAAAGAAGTGGTAAACAGCAAACGGGTAACAAAAAAAACAACCACTGAATAAAAGAACCGAGCTGCTGAATAACTTAGTTTTCACCAAACTTTTATTAAACACTTTCGTCAAACAAAAAATGACTTCTTCAGAAAGATACTACTAATTAAAAAAAAATCATTTATACAAATAAAAACTCAGAAAAAAACAATTAGTTAAAAGAACTAACAAGTTCATTAAAGAAATGGATGAGTGAAAAAGCTATCAAATTAACCCTTTAATTGACAGCTAATCTACGTTCACTGAGAAAACATTTAATATCCACCATCTCATTAAGCCCAAGAAGTTGATCAGCCCCTAATTTTATTTGCCACATGGCCTCGCTTTGTTCTATTTAATTTTTATAACAGCCACCTACCATGTCCATAGGTACTTGTTCTATAACTGCAAACAAAAATTTGCTAAATTTGTCACAAGAAATAGTGTGTTTATAAAGAACATTTTATGGTGTTTAACTTTGATGTCATATAAATGTTGTTTAATTCTGGTGGCTAAGCTCCTCAAAGTCATGTCTATATAATAACATGGGCATCCTGAAAAACTGCTAAATAAACAATACCTTGAGACTGACAATTAAATCAGCCAGGGATCTTAAGAGTATATTGCAAGTGTTCCAATGTGACATAAGGTCCCTCATAAATAAATATGCAGTCTGAACAAAAATTATATTTATGAGTGCATAAAGGCTTGTCTGTACATTGTAACAAGGCTCAAGTGAAATCATGTTGTAATAACTGTTTCATACTATAATTATTTTCTATAAACAAAAGTAGTTTGTGTTCCTGCAACACTAGCGAATTCTCTACTCCCCTCTAAAACTTTCCAGTTATTGGAAATAATGTTCTTAATGCTAGAACTGTCAACAGACATAATAATACAAGGGCTGTAAACTGAGGATGAGCATCCTCTGCCTCAACATTGTTTTTCAGAGAACCTTTTATTAAAGTGGGCCCATATTCATTACTTCTTCTTTATTTTACCTCGCTAGCAATCTTTCCCAGTAAATCCAATTTATAGCCTCTTTCATGAAATAAAGAGGTAATAAGCATTACTTCTTTTTCAAAATCACTGTCTAAACTTATCATTTTTGAGGCCCGAACAAATTGACCTCAGGGAATAGGTTTTTGATAAACCTTGGATATTTGCTGGAATAATGAAGATAACTGTTGGAGAAAATGTCTTTATGACAAAGTTTCCTTATAAACGTATTCCTTGTACCATCCCAGATAAGCTGATCATCCAAGAAGGACACCAAATCAACTTTGTAACCTAGTACAAATTTAAAAAAAATTAGAACTGTGGTTTAAACTATCTATAACATTTTGAATATTAAGGTTTGTCTCTTGAAAAAAAGTCATCTAAAAATCTTCCGAAAAAAAAATTTTCTCAGCTTGTCCGATATTAGGAAGAACTTCCATCTCCCACTATCCCAAAACAAGATTACAATAGATGTAGTGTCCCTTTTACTTCTATACACCAACTGGAAGGTGTAGAGGATGTATGATTGTGTTTGAGTAAATACACAAAGCAGAAGGTCCAATTGTTAATCTTTGCTGCACTTTATTAACAATACTGCTTGTAAATAACTTTGTTTTATTTAACAAGAGGTATTACAAGCAAAGAAAGGGTGTAGCAATGGAGACTACAGTAGCTCCTGCTTTTGCGAGCCTTCTTTTGGGATGAGGGACCTTATGTCATGTTGGAACACTTGCAATATACTGTTAAGGCCCCTGGCCAATTTAATTGTCAACCTCAAGGTATGGTTTATATAGCAGTTTGTTCAGGATGTTCATGTTCTTATATAGGCATGACTTTGAGGAGCTTAGCCACCAGAATTAAACAACATTTATATGACATCAAAATTAAAGACCATAAAATGTTCTTTATAAACTCCTGGGCTTAATGAGACAGTGAATATTAAATGTTTTCTCAGTGAATGTAGATAAGCTGCCAATTAAGGGGTTAATTTAATTGATTTTTCACTCACCCATTTTTTAATTGACTGGTTATTAGTTCTTTTAACTAATTGGTTTTTCTGAGTTTTTACTTGTATAAATGAGTTTTTTAATTAGTATTATCTTTCTGAAGAAGTCTTTTTTTCATTTGATGAAAGTGTTTAAGACAGGTTTGGTGAACCCTAAGTTATTCAGCAGCTCATTTCTTTTATTCAGTGTTTTTTTTGCTACAATTTTTAAAAAGCCCTCCAAAATTTTCCAAACCAACCATTCCTTTCTGCTTTGCATGTTAGTGCAAAAGCCATTAATGGCTTAACAAGGAAGCTACTCACTTACTAAATTGCCAATATAAGTAAATATATAAATAAATAAATATATATACATACATGCAGACAGACATAAATAAATAAATGAAATCACCACAATGTTACTGATAATGCCATTACTGTGTACTACGTCTTTGGGAATCTTAATATCTTTGGATACTGAAAAAAAATTAATGCAGTGGACCAGGCCCACTGTTTCTTTATTCAATCATTTCTTCTTAATCATGTTGTTGTGCTTTCAGATTTCTATTCATTCCATTTAAATTTACAGTATCAATATGAATTCCATTTCACTTCACTGTAAAATACCTTGCCTCTTGCACATACAATATTTCTCATTTACATGAAAGGTTTGACTATATTCTGAAAGTCCAGATTATTTTTTTTAGTGTAGTTATTTTCTGTTCATTCCATTTATTTATTTTAATGTTGAACATCTAAGCAGCTTCCAGAATATAAATTGCTCACGTTTTTCTTTTGCCCACATACTCTGAACAACTCATATCAACCATTTTGTTATTTTTCTATCTTCATGGAAAAATCCAATTACATTTAACAATCTATTCTACAATGATAAAAATATTCTCATAAACTTGTTATAAATTCCTTAAATCAGAACTTCTCCTATAAATAGATTGCATAATGCCTCTATTCCCTGACAGCATCTTTACTATCTTATGTTCCTCATTTCTTATTTTCTGTTTAATTTTCTTTCCCATTTTCTTTGTTGTTCATATCTTTCTCACTAGTTTATAACATTTTCTAAATGGATTATTAAACAGTACAATTACTTTGCTGGATTATCCATATTTTAAATTTTAAAGGCTTCTCATGTAACTTTCATTTAAAGCTTTTATTGGAGTGTGATTCCTGTTATCAATTAATTTCCATTCTGAACTGTATTGCTCTTTCTTATTTTTATCTATCAACTTTCACTAAGATTACTTAATTCAATATGTTCTCCCTTAATACCTTTTACAATTCAGACCAGTGCCAGTGACTCATCAAATAGCATGCAGAATTGTCTTTGACGATGGAAGATCAGAAAACTGTGGTCTGTTCCCACACCAGTCATTTGTATTATTTTTTTCCAGTACTGACACTTTATTATAACATAAGGAGACTGCAGCACTACTGATTGCACAGTCCTTCAGATGAGACATTGAACTAAGTTAACATTGGCCAGAGTTAGAGGGCAGCTCAGATAGGTGTAAAAGACCATGTGACCCTTATTGAAAAGAGTAGATGCTTTATTTATTCACAATACAATTATTTTCATATTATATCTACATAAAAATAAATTGATACTCAGCTCCTGGAATAAAAATAATCTTCAAATCATATCTTTTTTACATAGTTTAAATTTATCCTTCCCAACCCTTTTCTTTTTTTATTTTGTCATTCAGTTTATTTCCCTATAACTTATGAAATAATACTTCATGACATTATATATTCAAAAAAAACCTGCACTTGAAAGAATTTTTTCCATATAAGCTATATATTCTGATTCAGCTTCTTCCTAGTTTCCATAAAGTTATCATATCCATATTTCCTCAAAGACAGCTAAATAAACAATGTGCTTGTCACCGTTATACTAATATTGTTTTGTTTACATTTATATACTACCAGTTTTTACTGAGAATGTGCTCACTCACAGATGTTTTGCATGTTATGAGTCAGACAATGTAGGGACAAATTATTCTAAGTAATTTTTTAATCTTGTTGGGAATGTATTTATACTAGCCATATTCTGTAACTTTTCCAATATGTAAGTGTGAATAAGGTAAAAGTTTTTGAATGTATTAACTTAAATGTTTTTCTGGTTACTAGTTTCCTGCATAATTTCATCAAGGAAGTCCCTCCATTGTTCAAATAGAATTTATTTATTTATATTCATTTTTGCACCAATCAAACTGATCCAAGGTTCTAAAAAAATAATACCACCTATGCCATATGTATCTCCAAACCATTAAATCTTCTTTTTATTTAAACTCATACCTATCTTCACTAACTGATCTCCCATCACTACCATAGCCTCCTTAGTCCATTATTTATTATTAATTACAACTACTAAGACATTATCCTAAGTTACGTATACAGCCAGTTTAAACTTTTCTCTGATTTTCCAGGGACATTCCTCTATTTTTAATTAACTTTTTTCCATAACAGCATTTATCGCATAGGGAAGAGGATACTAGTCACATACATCCTTGTTTGACAGCACTTTTTATATGAAATTATTCTCTAATCCTAACATGCTCTTGTATGCATTACATTAGACAGCCTTTAATAACCTCACTATTTTTTATGCTACTCATATTATTATACAATTTTCCACACAATGTTATTATTTATGGTAACTCATGCCTTTTCTACATCACATATTATAATTTTATAGTCCATTTTACTCTTGTTATAATATGAACACTTGTTTTATTCAAAATAAATTTACTACTTCTCCTGTCTATACTATGTTTACCCTTATCACTTTTACTTCCACAGTTCTGCAAAATTTAAATATTTTATAATCAAAGTTATTCAGATTTAATGGTCTCCATTTTAAATATCTTCTCTATCTGTTTTTTAAACAAAAACTAATTTTTCCTTTGCAAACAGTTTAGTGTAACAAAACATTCCAGTCATTCATTCATTGTATCTATCAAAATATTTTTATCATCATCCATTTCTTTGTAAAATGCATATTCAATTCCATATCTTCCAACTGTATTCATGGCATTTATTTCTTTTAGAACTGCCTTCCCGTCCTTACTTGATGTATTCTTAGCTGTACTCTCTTACAATGTTTAATTATCAATGGAACCACTACTAAATCCCGAAAACCCAAACTACCGACACCCAAAATCCCGAGACCAAATACCCGAAACACTAAAATACCGAAACATCAAAACAGCGAAATTCAAACTACTGAAAACTACACTCAACATACACCACACACATACACACACCGTCCCTCAGAAAACAAACACACAAACCTACACTAGAGTCAAGTAGGGGGACAAGCCCCCCCCTGCACCCCTCATGTAGGGGCTGCACCCCCACACCCCCCTTACTTAAATATTCTAACTCCAAGGTTGCACTACATACACAAACACACGAAACACCACCACACATCGACATTCTCCTGGCACACACACATCACACTCACAACACACACACTTACACACTAAACCCTAACCAACACATTTAAACATAGATACTTACCTGACCTTCCACCATACCGCAATACCAGAAGCGCAAATGTCAAACTCCCGATGATCCAGATTTTGAAATTCATGCTTCTGGTCTTTTGGTAATTAAGGGTTTTGGCTATATAGTCTCGAAAGTTTGAAATTTGGTATTTCAAACTTTCGAGATTATGTAGTGATCCCGTCTCAAAATACATTATATGTCTTTCTTATAAAAGTCTTTATTTCACTTTTCCACAACTTTCATTATATCTTTCTGTTTTTATCTTTTATCCTTTCCATTTTCATTTATCTTTTTTAACCTTTGACACAGGAATGAGGCTGCATCCATATACTTCCCTTGTAGAAGATATTTTTGTCTGTATAACATGGCTGTTCTATGAATCATCAACGCTCAGAAAGCCAAGGATCCAAAATACTGAAAAATAATGCCAAAAACACAGAAGGCTGAAAATGTTGTGTTGTTTGCAAGGAACGAGCCCCCTGCATCCACTGATCTGGAGGGCAAGTCCCCCACCCCCAAACCTATATACATCATCACTTTGATTGCACTGACTTGAAGAATGGAGAGATCTCCCAAAAGTAATAAATCACTGCTTGTGCACACTTAGAAATTGTACTGGCAATGATTTCCTATGCAAAATGGTGATTGACATTATGACTCTCTATGTTTGTTCCTGCAGGCAAATGAAGCTCAAGGAATTTCACCTCATACACCAGCAGGGATGCCATATAATATATTTTTCACTTTTTTATAAATACTTTCTAGGTGTGATTCCTTTTTTTAAAGATGGCTTATCTATCTGTAAGCTGCTTTGCCCATGAGCTGGGTCTGTGCATATGTGTGTATGTGTGTGTGTTTGGGGGGGTCCTCAGTCACCTAATTTTAAAGATGAGTGCCACAGCTTCTGATACAATCAATATTCATCAGTGGCTCAAAAGTAGATTTTTGTCATGCAGCTGCCTGTTAGTGACCATGTATAACCACAGGAGTAGTCAGTTGGTAAAATAACAGATTGTTATAGTATTTACCATTAACACAAGGTATGTGGTTATTTGTTTTTTCACCACTGGTAGCAGAACAACATAGTCAGTGGGAGGTAGAATCCTGCTTGTCCATTTTATGACAATGTAGACTTCAATGTTGTTGATTATTGGATGATATATATATATATATATATATATATATATATATATATATATATATATATATATATATATATATATATATATATATATATATATATATATATATATATATAAATGTGTGTGTGTGTGTGTGTGTGTGTGTATGTAAAGGATGTGTCTAGGTATGTTTAAGTCAGATCACAGGGAGTTGATGCTGGAAGCCTTCTTGGTGAGTGGATTGGGTCTAGGGTCTGTAAAGGGTGACACTGACTCTGAATGCATTTTGTGGAGTAGTTGGTTCAGGCTGTTTTACAGTTGCCTTTGATTCATGGTGGAATTTTCGGCAGATCGGTGTCCTATTGCTAGGGACTGTATGGGAATAATCGAATCTTTACACAATTGATAGTTATCATTCCTCTCAACTGTCCAGATCTTCACAGAATGTCCAGATTTACCTCATATTTTTGGTCTATTCCTCAGGAAAAAATGTTGTTTTCTAGCATATCACTGAGGACTGATGTCACTAAATAATAGGATCATAGGAGGTTACTAGGATAATGGCTCTGGGGCCCTTACAAGCCTAATCAACAGTTTATGCCCAAAAAGAAACCTCAGTCAACATCTGTGACATACATTTGAGTTTCAGATGTTCTATCCTTCAGAAAAATGCATTCTAACATACAGAAAATGTTATTCTAAAAACTTTCTAAGAGTAATATTTAAAATATGTTCCTATTTTGGGCCTTTGACCCCCACCCCCTTATTTTAGGCTTTGTCCAGATTTCTTGTTCTAAGAGGATGAGAAGAATGGTAGTGATTGAGAACTATACCCCTACAGTTTGTCATAGGTTGATGGGATGCAATTAGGATTATGATGGCTTAGCTTGGACTTGGCTGGCATTGGGCACACCTTTGTGAATTGGGGTTGAGAAGTTGGCACGCGTACTTGTTGTCAGCAGCTTGAGGTACTGTATATTGTGTGAAGTGTCAGTGTTCTGGAATCCTGCAGCGACATGACATCTTGTACAACATGGAGTTTTGATGTCACCTTCTTTCAGTTGGAACAACTTTATTTGAATTTTAATGCAAGTATAGCTCAGTATCACACCTCCCTGTATTAGGTATGCACAATATCCAGTTTGATTCCTTGTTTATAGAAACTTCATTTTAAGTTTGGTGCTTGATATTATTGAGCGCTATTGAAAATTAATAGGGCAAGCAGTTGACTTCAAAGGGCTGATCCTTCAGTTATATTAAGTTGGGGACATGGCTTGGGAGCAGCTTTGGGAAGGTTCATACCCTTTATCCTTTTGTGCCATGGCTCTGGCACCAGTTATCCATTTCTATAAGACCCTTCTGAAGGATATCTGTGTCAGATGTGTTCTCAACTATAATCCTCCTGTGTTTGCTTGTACTTCTGAAAAGTAGATACAGGCTTTGAGTCTGACATGGCGCCAGCAACTCTGACCCTGTGGGGTTCTGTCACTTAGCCAGTTTGCACCCCATCTGTGTATGGGTTTGGGTTTACATTTAAGCTGATTTTTCAATGATACCTGGCCTTTGCCAGGTCTGTGGACTGCCTTTCCCTCATCAATGGCCTTGGTGACTGAAAGTCAACCAAGTTTAAAAGGCATGAGCTGCCCTTGACAAAGCCAAACTGGGGGGGATCCAAGTCTGCAAAGTCCCTATGTCTTATTTATTTATCCCATTATGATCCCTCTCCATAGCTTTGCAGATCAGGCTGGGACTACAGTTGCTGTATACCACTTCTTGGGCATGTATCCTGAGGTGAGGAGAAGATTAAACAGCTGCCCTAACTGGGACACCATCTGGTCCCATGGATGCTGTGTTTTGCCTTGAGAGCAGTTCTCACCTGTAGAGATGTTTGGGGGCTACAATCCTCTGGTATAGATATCTCACCTTTTAGTTTGCACTGAACCTGTCAGCCAGTATGTTGGCAATGTCTGTAGGTTCAGTAATTTTTACATCATTTTGAACTAATTCTGAGCATATTTGGGAGTTTCCTTGGTATTTTAACCCTTTTAAGCAATATTTAACTCTATATTTGCTTTTTGCTGTTCAGTCTTGGGACTTGTGTAGAGTTGTGGTAGAGACTGAGAAGGCTATTGGCAATTGTTTTTGCTTTGTTTTGTTTTTTTACTCAAGGGCACTGCTAAGTAGGTTTGCGATGTGATAGCATACTTGGCAGTGTTGTGTACTAACTTTTTTAATATTCTTATAGGTTATTCAGTTTTGTAGAGATTTAAAGACAGATGACAACATTTATTTCCAGAAGCCAAGCATTGCTTTCAAACTTGGAGGTGGCACAGACAATTGAGCAAGGCCAGATTAACAGGAAAAGAGATATGCAGAATCCTGATGATGAGATGGTGAATGAGCCCACCCCTTCAAAGAGGGGGAGGAATAAAAGAGATACCCCAGGCCTGATTGATAATCTAGCAGCTTTGGCAGAGGGCACATCAGAACTTCAGAATTAGAGGGAAATATAGAAGTCAGTCTTCAGAAGAGTACCTTGAGGAGTGTACCAATTCTTTACCTGATGATGGGGTGGCAAGATTATTTGACCTAGTCTTAGAGAGGAAATTTGGTGCCATATTTGTATTGTCATCTGGATATTTAGGAAGGGTCTCCATGGCGTAGGCTTCTCCTTCAGTTTTACTCAACCTACAGAATGGGTCAGAGAGTGTTAATTCCACAAGAGGTGCTGAGGCAGTTGATGCTGACATTCATGTTACTCAGTTTTTGCCCCACATGACTATGGTAAACATTTCAGCTACTAACTCCTCTGGGTCCCACATCATTGCTCGTGTCCTTGCCACTGTTAAAGAGAAGATTCACAGGGGAGATTTTGAAGAGAAATTTGACTTAGTGGATACTGAAGGGATCTGGTGAATTATGGATGTAGATAATGTGGACAACAAAGATTTGATGGCAGCAGTTGCAGCCATTGGTAAAAGACCCTCAGCCAGGATGGTAGTGAACAACTGGCATATGTGGACCTTAGGGTTTGCAGTCTACATGGATATGATCATAGAAAGGAATCCAAGCCAGACAATGCTATTGCTGGCATACCTTTTGGCCACTAGGGAGGTTGACCACATCAAAGGGAGCTCAGGCTGGTCATTCTATGATCAAAAATTCAGGAAACTGAAAGCCATGGGCAACTCTTTCAGGTGAGGCCAAGGGATAAGCCAAGCACCCCTGATATAGATGGAACTGCTAGAGGAAAATGAAGATGGGAAATTCTGCTGGGCCTTTAAAGGTGTGAAGTGTCTCTGACCATCTTGCAAGTTCACTCAGTTGTGTTCCAGTTGTGGGAAAGGTCACCCAGTGTGCAGGTGCTGGGGAAGGTAAGACAGTTAAGTTAATGCATCATTACACCTCATTGTCAGGTAAGCTGAGGGGGGACCCCAGGATAATTTTGTCAGAAGCAAGCAGTTTTCTCATGGACACAGAATCACCCCAGCAAGTCTTTTTGTCTGGTACTAATCCATCTCACTCTCTGATCAGATTAGATAAATTGATCCAGCTTTTGTCTGACTATACTGACAGAGGAGCTGCATCTGTCATTCTTGAAGGTTTTAATAAAGGGTGCAAGATTGGTTCTTTGGTCACATTTGACTCAAAGTCAGTTAGAAATCTGTCATTCATTAAGGGGCTTGTTGAAATTGCAGTTAGGCTAATTGAAAAAGAAAGGGCAACCAGCAGGTAATTAGCCCAATTTCCAGGCCTCCTTGGCCTGCATTTAAAATTTCTTTATTGGCCTAGTTCCTAAGAAGTAGGAGGGTGCATCGGCCAACTATTTCATTGACAAGGATCAGGCTAAGATACATTATTCTTCTCTGGATCAGGCGGAGTTCATCATGGGCTATTCCAACACCTGGCTTTGCAAACTAGACATCCAGTCAGCAGTCTGGCTGCTTTCCATTAGAGAGGAGTACTGGCAATGTCTGGGGTTCCAGTTGGATGGCACGTTATGTTTTGACACCGCTATCCACATGGGGTACTCGGAGGCTTGTGCTATGTTTGAACTGTTCAGCATGACTTTGCATTGGTGCTGGCAGCTCACAGTACCCCAGAAGTCAACAATCCACTACTAGAGTGATTTATTGATCATGGGTGAAAGTCAGAAATGGGCTGTGGAAGGGATGATGGTGTTCAAAGAGATGTGTGCTAGCTTAGAGATTCCTTTGGCTGAAGATAAATCAGAATGGCTGAGTCAGGTCTTGATGTTTTTGGGCTTGGCAGTGTATACTACCATAAGGTCTTTTAAACTTTGTCCAAGCAAATTACAGCAGGTGAAGCATTTCATTCTGAAGTTTTTAGGGGCCAGGACATCCCACATGGGGGAAGTCATGCAGCTTCATGGGCTGTTGAATTTTGCCTGTAGGGCAATTTCACTGGGCAGGATTTTCTTCTGGTCTACGTCTAACTTCCTGAAAGGAAATAAACACAGCAACTATAGGGTTTGCCTGACCAGAAGGGTAAATGAGGGCCTCTATCTTTCGTTCACATTCTTGAGCCAATTTAATGGTGTGTCTTTCTGGCAGTCACCTGGAGCTTCCTCCAGCAACCTTGAACATATATAGATGCGGCAGGAGAAACTGATATGGGAGCTTACTTTCAAGGTACCTGGCTCACAGAACATTATCAGAACATAGGAAGAAGGACATTGCTTTCCTGGAGATCTTTCCTACGTCTGTAACCACTCTAGTGTGGAAGGTCAAATTATGTAATAACAGACTTTCATTTTGTTCAGATAACTTTGTGGTTGTCCATGCCCGCAATAAACATTCTTCCAAGTCCAAATGGGTCCACTCCATCATTAAGCTTCTAGTTTTATTGTGCTAAGAAATTAATTTGACTTTTCTAGATTGCATGTGCCTGGCCTCCACAATCCAGTTGCTGATAGTCTTTCCCATTTTCAGTTCTTCAGGTTATGAAGGCTGGCCAAGCATGCAGAACTGAATGGCATCTCAATTCCTCCAGGAGCCTGGTTAATTGGAAAAGAGTAGTTGCATTGTTGCTTGCAAATTCCTGGGCTAGGAATGCTAGCAAGGCTTATTCATCAATCATCAGTGCAGACGTTCAAGAGATTTTATAGGTCCTTCCCCAGTTGCCATAGACCTTAGGGGCTGGCTTTGACCCTTTGTTTCTTGGTTTTCAGATGCTCAGTGGGAGATTTTCCCAATTTGTCCATTTAGCAGCATTTGACTGGATGACATGGTTTTTGGGCCTTAAGGATTTATCCAGTCATTGGCTGTTTGACTGGCTGATCAAAGGCTGGAAAAATATTAGAGGGGCTTCAAAGGATTCCAGGAAGCTGATAGGCAACCACCTCCTTGTCATTACTGTTTGAGGATTGTGTAGTGTAGTTACTGATTGTTGTGCCTTTTCTAGTATGGCCAAATTGTTCACTTCCTCATATGCTGGTACTTTCCATAATAGTCAATTATTAAGCTCTCTGTGCTTGGAGGATATTGTGAATTAATTTTTATATGGGTTAGGAGATCCAAAATGCACTAATCAGGCAAAGGGTAGCAAGTACATTAAGATAAGTCAAGGGGGTTGGCCACTTGCCCAATTTACTGGTTCAGGCTACTGCACAAGATCATCCCAAGGGTTCCTCAGACAGCCCTGTTGTTTACTTGGGGGAACAGGAAGCCTTTAGGTTGGCAGAGGTCAATCATCTCTTACACATGGCTATTGAAGGGCAAGGCACACATCCTTTGGGTATTCATCCCACGCCTTTAGGATAGGCTATACTTATGATCTAGCCATAGCCTAGCTAAAGTCGTGCACAAAGCAGGAAGGTGGGTGTCTGATGCCTTCTTGTCATACATCAAGTACTAACTTTTTGAAATTTTTTCAGGAAAAGAGGTTATCTAGATGGTGGAACAAGAAAGCAAGAGAGCTGCATTCCAAGCTTTGGTTCCCCCAACTTGTCGGCTTGTTATATCATAACAAATGTTTAGTTCATTGCTTTGTTTTTTAGAACTGTTATGTTTTCAATTTGGGTGATTTGACACCAGCTTACAACAAATAGAAGATTGCCCAAGGTTCTAATAATTAATCTCTGGAAAAATGATTTGATAATGGCTCCAAAACGAATCTTGCTAACCAGAATCCTCTCTGATATGCAGATACTCTGTCCGCTATACCAAGAAGTAGTTTTGTTTTGGTCAATGATTGTGCTGGGAATCCATTGGGAAGGTGATAGAGGATCCAGAGCAGTTGAGATATCCAGGCATTTTATTAACCAGAGAGTGACATGGGTGGCTAGCCAAATCAGGTTTCAAGTCATTCAGCATAAAGGTTTTGATAAATTGAACTCTGATTTTTATAGCAGTGACAGGGTACATTTGAACAGTTTAGGTTTTGACCTGTTTAATTTAGACATTTTCCTGGATATTGAAGATTGTTTTAAGAGGTAACTGCTCAGGCTACTTTAGTGAAACATGGCTATCATGATCACAAGGCTGCTTAGGGTAGAGTGGCATGGAAGCATGCTGGATTAGTGGGTGCCTTGTGGCTTTCTCTCCTGTTTGTGCTCAGCGACCTCATCTCACCAAGCAGATTGGATTCAGTTTAACTGGTAGCCATATCAAGAGGTACTTTGGTTGGGAAGCAAGACATAAAGGGGTTTACAGGCAGGTCCAATGTAGCTTGGATTACACTCCTGGACCTGTAAAGCGTAGCCAGAATAGGTTGGGTGATACCAGCTGGCTCAATAGTAATGGTTATTGGTTGTTTTATATTGTGGTTAGATGAGGCATCTTTAATGTTGTCTACTGTATTCAATAAATGGTCACAATGACAATACAATGTGGTTATTGTCTCAGCTTAGAGGACAATTTTTCTTTGCCTTTCATCTCCATTCAAATACATCATATTCTTTGACACATTCATTGTATTTTACTTTCACAATTTTCCAATATTGTTTTCCTAGATTCATGCTTTTTTATATTTTTCTTATAAAATACGCATCAGTGTTCCAATGAGCTATATAAAATCTAATAGAACAATAATCTTTTCAAAACTGACATGCGTGAACATTAAATAATTTTGTGTTAGTAAAATCTCCTATAAATCTTTTTAATACATTCTTCCTTAGTATACAATTTTAATTCATGTGTCTGTATCTATAAAAGAATGATCAGAAAAAAAGCACATCTTTTTTTCTGCTCTTACCACTTATATACTACCTGCAACTTTATATAATCGATTTTTGCCCTTAAGATTTCTCTTTTACAAGTATATTTTCTATACTGACCCATTTACAACTGGCCATATTATACCATTCGTTACATGCTTTTTTATCTTTTTCTGTTTTACCAATACTTTTCTGTAAGTTGCACAAGAAAGCACCTGTTTAAATATCCATTTTTATAATAACTTGTTTTATTTCATCAAACAAATAATTTCTTTTTGTCTCATTAGTGTAAGCATATGTACTATTAACCTCCATACCTTCTCCCCTCTCTGATATTACATAATAGACATCTACATTATCTGGTAATAATTATACATAGCAACTGCATTATTATAGCAATAACCAATGACTGGATGTGGTATAAGATTTACCCATGTTTGGTGTGATTTAAACATGAGGGTGAAGCCAGTTGTCCACTTTACACTTGAACTGGGTTAGGAGGAACTCTACTTCACATGGATGGGGAGCCTGTTCCAGAGATGGGGTAATCTCTAAGATACATACCTGTCTCTCCAGCAGGTCCTATTCATATCACAGGTAAGGTTTAAGTCTTTAGTATGGGGTAATTCTAATGCTGTTTATTTTGCAGGTAGGCAGGAGGTCCATTAGAGTGGGGTCTGACAATGTCTTGTATGCCAGGCATGGATCTCCCCTCAAAAGCCTGGAAGAGACAAAATACAGGGATAGAACCCTGAGGTGGTCTGCATAGGACATGCTACTTATGCTCTATATTCTTTTAGTGAGGAACCTCAGTGGACATTCCAGTTGTAGGATATACCACATACCAAAGGGAACATTGTACTAAACTATAGACCTGATGAATGCTGAATACAGTAAAACAATGACTTCCTTGGACCTAGATGTCATGCCTTTGTTCATATGTTTCACATCATAGAATGATTTTCTCACTATTGTAGACACATGATTGTCAAAAGTTTGATTACTGTCTATGTGTGTCCCCAAGTCCCTGACTACTGGGTTAACTCTTAGAAGGTTACTGTCGATATGATAGTTACCAGGGGTGGATAACTTTCCAAGGGATACTATTTTGCATTTCTTTGGCATTTAGTTTTAGTCTATGGCTCTGACACCAGTTGTTTATCTGTGTCAGCCCTTCCTGGAGAACATTTGTGTCAGTGGGGATTCAAAGACAGGTTGTAATTTGCAATCATCTCAGAATGTAATCAGACTGAAGCCATTGACATTGGCCTTGACTTCAGAGAAGTAAATTCAAAAAGGGAGCAGTCCCAGGACCAATCTGTGAGGGACTCCAGTTGTGACTAGCCTCTTTGTAGAGGTAGACTCCCCTATTCTAACTTCCTGGGTCCTGTCTGTGAGCCAGCTGGCTATCCACCAGGTGACATTATTTTATTTATTTTATTTTATTTTACATTTGTTAACCAGGAAAGTAAATCTGGACACAAGTCCTTTTTCAATGGAGGCCCAGGGAGAAAAGCTCCACAATAAAAAGACAGCAAATACAACAACAGTACAATTAAAGTAGGAAGTGTATGTGTTAGTTGATGGGGTAGTTCAATGCCAGAAAGTGCATTGTCATCCCCTTTGGTAAAAACTCTGTACCCATGAACTACCACATAGGCGGCAGTTTACTTAACACCAAATGTATGATAAGAGACCTTGGGACCCAGGTGGACAGTAGTCTCCCCTTTGATAATCACATCACCACAGTAGTCAGGAAATCCTTCTACGTGGCACACCTCATCACAAGAGGGTTCTCATCCAGGAAAAAGAGGTCATTTTTCCCCTCTACTTGACACTCATTAGACCCATTATAGAGTACAACGCCCATTTTGGAATGTACCTCACAAGACATCTACAGCAGCTGGAAAGGGCACAGAGGTACCTCACAAAGAGGATTACTGGCCTCAAACAGATGCCCTACACTGACCATCTCAAAAAACTCCAGCTTTAATCTGTAGCATATTGCCTACTCTGAGGTGATCTCTGCCTAACATATAAAGCTATGTCAAACCTAGAGCTGTTGGACATGCTACACTTAAAGAAATCCCAATTTCTCTGAGCTACACACTCTAGGGACCTAAACCTGGTCACCACAATAAACTGAACATGCTGGAGGGATAGATTCCTGTCCCAGAGACTTCCCATACTCTGGAACAAGCTACCCATCTATGTCAAATAAAGTTCCTCATTAGCACTCTTCAAGAAAAATCTTGATGAGTGGATGGGAAATAGGAAATACACCCCAGGGATCACTTCTGTGGCTCTGCTCAACAGGTGCACAGGAAAACCTTGTTGGCTATGTTTACTTAGGCCCTTGGGCTGATAGCCTATTACCTACCTATGAACCTATGAATCTATAAGGGTTTGTACCTAAGTTCTTGAGTTTAGCAACAATGCCCTAATGAGGTATTGTGTCAAAGACTTGGCCAGGTCAAGGTAGGCAGTGTGAACCATTTTGCTCTGACCCATTGTTTTGGTGACTTTCTCAAAGAAATCCACCAGGTTGAGTAGGCATGGTCTGCCCTTGAAAAAAACAAATTGTGTTGGGTCCAGTGTCTTGAGGTTTCCTATGTCATTATTGATCATTTCCATGATAATTCTTTTCATGGCTTTGCATGAGACTAGTGAGACTTATGGATATGTACTTTCTAGGGTCTGTAGATGGCCCACTATTGTGCATAGAGGGATGACCGTTGCTATTCTCTGTTCATGAGGCATAAAGCCTGTTTGGAGGCTACAGTTAAATAGCAATTCCAGAGGACCTGATAGGTCATGTTTCATGTTATTTAGAAGGTATCCTGGGATACTGTCTAGGCCCATGGATGCAGTGTTCTTGGCTTTAGAGAGATCATTTAGGACCTGTTCCCTAGTGATAGCAGGGTGAGTTATATTTGACGGTATTTCTTGAAGGAAGGTTGAGGGGGAGAGAGAGATAAAGTTGGAGCTGAATTTGTCAGTCAGTAAGTTTGCTATATCATCTGGCTCAGTATAAGTAGTTCCATTAACAATGAGGTCTGCACATAATTATGTATTGCATTTGAGATTGCGGGCATAGCTAAAGAATGCCCTGCAGTTTTCCTTGGCCTGGGAGACCTTTGGTAGATTTTATTTGTCCTCTGAATTGTTTGTTAAGTTTGATGAGAGTGCTTTTATCCTGCTGGGTACTGCACCCAATTTTTTCCATGATTTTCCTCCTTCTGTTATATAACCTAATGATGTTGTCATTCCACAAGGATGGCTTATTTTTTGAGTTAGTTCTATACTTGCTACTGGTGGGTACAGCTGCCTCTATGTAGCTATTAATATGCTTGTATAGGGTTTGTTTGAACAGTTCTGTGCAGACAGCAGTGTTCTCAGGGTTTATGGGTGCTTGACATTTTGCCAGGTTATTAATAGTAAAAATTTAGCCTTAGTGTAGTTCCTGAATATTCCAGGGTTAGATGTGGTTTCACATTTTATTTTTACTTCAAAGGAGACCATTTTGTAGTCTAACTTTACCAGAGAAGACATTACAGCAGCGAGTGTGCAGCACTCTCCCATATTAGTGAGGACCAGATCCAGTATGGTTGTACTCCTGGTTGGTGCACTGACAATCTGTTTCAGGGAGTTTGTGTTTACAAAATCCAGGAATCTCTGTGCTTGTATGTTCATTGTTGTGCATAATTCCCAGTTAATAGTGGGGTAATTAAAGTAGCCCATATATATGGTATTGGGGTGGATGGTTGAGTGCTCCCAATAAGTTTAAATACATGCTATAGGTTTTGTAGGTCAAAGAGGGAGACCTGTAGCTTGCAGAGAAGTTGTATTGAATTTTGCCTATGGTGATTTAAATATGGAGAAGCTCAAGTGCATTGTCCTGTTTGACTAGTCTTGAGGTATATTTATTTTTGATGCAAATAGAGACACCTCCACCTTTAGAATCTGTCTGTCTGTAAAGTAGCGGGTCTAAATGTGTGGAAGGCACTACACCTTGCACTGTCAGTGTGCTCTCTGTGACTTCAAACCATGTCTCAGTGATTGAATAGTTATCAGTATTCTCTGGGGCGAAGAGAACTTTTAGGTGGTGGAGTTTTTTGTCTAGAATCCTAGCATTGAACAGTGACATGTTTAGGTTTTCTTAGTTTTGATTCACTATGTTGGAAGTACTTTCAGTTTGACATTGCATAAAAAAAGAATTATGGGCGAGGACAATGTTTTAGCTAATATTAAAAATCATAGAGGGGAGAGGTGCAGAACATGCCTGGCAAAGTAGTGTGAGCTGTTGACCATCTTCTTCTCTGCTGACAAATATTGCACCCCCTTAGAATGACACCAGAAACTAAGCCAATTATTAAAGTCAGTCATCTTTGGTTCATATTGTGGCATCATCCTTGGAGAAGGTAAAATGCTCCTCAGTGCTAGGCTTATACCAACCTAGGACACATATTCCAAGAGCTCTATGATGTCTCTCTTCATATAGTCTAGGGAGGTGCATCTCTGGTTACTGACATTCACATGGACTAAGACTGAGTCATAGTGATACTTGTGATCCAGTACCCTGAGTGTGTGTGTGTGTAATATGGCAGATCCTGGCCCCTAATAGGCAATTCACTGTGACTTTCTCCTTACTCAACAATGGAGTCTCCAATGACTAGAATGTTGGATTGTGTGGTGGCTTGCCGTATGGGGTTAGAGGGACATCAGTGTACCTCACTATGGGGACACCAGTGACTAGAATGTTGGATTGTGTGGTGGCTTGCTGCATGCAGTTAGAAGTAGAGGCTACACGAGATGTAGATGTATGTGTTGATGTGGGGAGTGTTTTGAAAGAGTGCATTTGGTACTGCTGAAGGAATTTGTTGTGTGTACTTCATGTAGGAGGTCTTTGGAGTTTAGGAAGGTTACATTTAAGTGCCTCGGTGTATGTAAATCTATGTGTCTACTTTTATTTGTGTGTGATGTGTGCAGCATGTGTACTACTAGCAACTTTATTGACATTAAGAGTACTTTTATGGGGTAGCTTTGCCTCCAGTGACATTGTGTAAATACATCTCTTAACATACATTATCAGCTTGTTTGAGAATTAACTGTTTGTCAGTAAATATAAAGCTTCAGGATGCCCATATCCACCAACCTGATAACATGAATAGTGGGAGAGTTCATATTCATAACAACAGACCCATTTTTATTGATTAGACTATAGGAGTGAGAATATAAAGTAATGTCAGGAGTATCCGATTTGCAACTCTGGGGCAATGCTTGTCATTGCAAGCTAATTGTCCTGAGTGCAATGAGATATTGCTGAAATTTCAATGATGCTTTCACAGGAAAAATGTCAACTCAATGTGTCTGTGTCTATACAGGGCACTGCCAAACACCTGAGAGGAAAATAATAAGTAGACCCTGATGATTTATGGATGAAGTATTTAGTCCGATAATCTGAAGTTCGAAGCAAATCAAGCAGTACTTTACTGAAAAGAAACAATTAGCTTGTTAAAAATGATGAAATGAGGGGAACCACCTGAATGGCTACTGCCTGGCTCCTACTAGTGCTAGTTATTACCACAGCTTCACATTGCTGGGATACAATTCTACATTGCTTCTTCTCTCACCAGAAGCAAAACAATAGAACCAAATCCAAGATAAGAAGCAGGCCATAGGCTTTTTCATGATCCACAGTTTTGTCCCAGATGATGCAAGGGTCTGTAGGCTTGTTGTATCCTTTTCCATATATATACCTTGAATAGCAACCCAACCAATCAGTAAGGTCAAACACAGACAATCACTACCCAACCAGAAATAGTCAGGGATCCATGCACACTGCTTCTTCTCTCACCAGGTGCAAAATATAAGCACAGATTCCAAGCTGGAACCTATGAAGCAGTTATTATGCTTTCCAGTGATCAGCAGTTTCCAGAAAATAATGACCCTATGCTTCTTATCTCACCAGCAGCAAAACAGAAGCAATAATCCCAAGATGACTACTGAGAGATGGAATGTGGGCTGTCCAATAAGTGGTGGTCTTGGACTGGATGTTGTAGATTTTAAAGGTAACATGGAAACAATCGGTTAATCTTCTAAAATCTGCAGTGTGCACTAAAGAGTAACTTAACCTTTAGTTATCGAAGTGGAGAACCAATAATTTTAAAAGGCCAAGATAGATTGGAATGGGTGGTCACTTTATGTTTTTGCTCTATGGAATACAGTGGGATGGCCAATACATGTAAATAGTTCAAGGGAAGTGATTTCAGAAAATGATAAGTTTGTGCTTACTCCCAATAGCCAGTGAATGAGGACAGGGAAGAAGATATGTGGTCAAATTAACACAAGGAGCAGGCAACTAGAAAGACAGTTGAGTTTAAAAACACAACAGCACCAGAGTAGGAGGGTAGGGAAAACTTAATTTCTGTGTGACTCAGAAAAGACACAACTGTGGTCTCTTTCCTAGTTTAAATATGCAATTAAAACCAGAATATCTGTGAAACACAGTGTGAAGAAAATAAATAACAATATACAAAAAACAGAAGAAGGCAATGAAGTAATACAAATTACAAAAACAAACTAACATTTCCCCTCACAGCAAGTTATGGCACAGTCTGGATGCGATTTTTCAAAGTTATATAGATGAATATTAGGCTCACTACACTGAAGGGCCATTTTAAAACTAACACTCTATCAAACCCTGTGAAGCAAAGACTTCAACCAGTATGCCATCCTCACTGATATAATCTGTTATGTGTGTGTGTGTGTGTGTGTGTGTGTGTGTGTGTGTGTGTGTGTGTGTGTGTGTGTGTGTGTGTGTGTGTGTGAGAGTGTGTCTGGGGATGCACAAGCCAGTGCATTTCTTTGTGCCGGTCCCAAGCCCGGATAAATGGGGAGGGTTGCGTCAGGAAGGGCATCCAGCGTAAAACTTCACCAAATCATTTCATGCAGACACCAATAAATACTTTAATACCGGATCGGTCGAGGCTCGGGTTAACAATGACCACCACCAGTACTGTTAGCCAACAGGGTGCTGGTGGAAATTGGGCTACTGTTGGCCGAAGGAGGAGAAGAGGTGGAAGACATGGCCAAAGACAGGAAGAGAGGAGAAAGGCTAGGACTGTGGTAGTGAGGGTTGGAACTTTGAATGTTGGCAGTATGACTGGTATAGGGAGAGAGCTAGCTGATATGATGGCCAGAAGGAAGGTTGGTATATTGTGTGTGCAAGAGACCAGATGGAAGTGGAGTAAGGCTAGGTGTATCGGAGGTGGGTTCAAATTGTTTTATCATGGTGTGGGTGGAAGGAGAAATGGTGTAGGAGTTATTCTGAAGGAACAGTATGCTAATAGTGTTTTGGAGGTGAAAAGAGTGTCAGATAGAGTAATGTTTATGAAGCTGGAAATCGATGGTGTAATGGTGAATGTTGTTAGTGCATATGCTCCACAAGTTGGGTGTGCAATGGATGAGAAAGAAAAATTTTGGAGTGAATTGGATGAAGTGGTGATGACTGTACCCAAGGGTGAGAGAGTGGTGATTGGAGCAGATTTCAATCGGCATGTTGGTGAAGGGAACAGAGGGTATGAGGAAGTGATGGGCAGGTATGGTGTTAAACAAAGGAATGTAGACGGCCAGATGGTAGTGGATTTTGCAAAAAGGATGGACATGGCTGTGGTGAATACGTATTTTAACAAGAGGGAGGAGCATAGGGTGACATACAAGAGTGGAGGAAGATTCACACAGGTAGATTATATCTTATGTAGGAGGGCCAGTTTGAAGGAGATTGGAGACTGTAAAGTGGTGACCGGAGAAAGTGTAGTTAGGCAGCATAGGATGGTGGTTTGCAGGATGACGTTGGTGATTAAGAGGAGGAGGAGGAGTGTGAGGGCAGCACCAAGGATCAAATGGTGGAAATTGAAAAAGGGTAATTGTGAGGTGGAATTCAGGGATGAGTTAAGACAGGCACTGGGTGACAGTGAAGAGTTATCAAATAGCTGGGTAACTACAGCAGAGCTAGTAAGGGAGATGGCTAGAAAGGTGCTTGGTATCACATCTGGACAGAGGAAGGACAACAAGGAGACATGGTGGTGGAATGAGGAAGTACAGGAGAGTATACAGAGAAAGAGGTTGGCAAAGAAGAAGTGGGATTGTCACAGAGATGAAGAAAGTAGACAGGAGTATAAGGAGATGAGGTGCATGGCAAAGAGAGAGGTGGTGAAGGCTAAGGATAAGGCATATGAAGAGTTGTATGAAAGGCTGGACACTACAGAGGTAGAAAAGGACCTGTACCAATTGGATAGACAGAGGGACTGAGCTAGGAAAGATGTGCAACAAGTAAAGGTGATAAAGGATAATGAGAGAAAACATACTCACAAGTGAGGAGAGTGTGTTGAGGAGATGGAAGAGTAATTTGAGGGGTTGATGAATGAAGAGAATGAGAGGGAGAGAAGGTTGGATGATGTAGGGATAGTGAATAATGAAGTACAATGGATTAGCAAGGAGGAAGTAAGAATAGCTATGAAGAGAATGAAGAATGGAAAGGCTGTTGGTCCAGATGACATACCTGTGGAAGCATGGAGGTGTTTAGGTGAAATGGCAGTGGAGTTTTTAACCAGATTGTAAATTCTCAAATCTTGGCACATTAACCAATAGCAATAGCAAGTTAAGTGGATAGTGCTCAGTGCAAATACCTAATAGTTATCAATAAATATGTACATCTGCAACACGTGCCTGATGCCCACCAATAGACTGCTGCCACCCTCTGTGCACCACTTTTAAAGTGTGATATTGATATATTTTCTGATCATATCCTTGCTACCTGAGAACTGAGTGGAGCCTCAGCATTTTGTACAAGAATTTCTATTTTACCTTTTTCTTCAATTTAAAGATGATGAGGTTGCAGCACATCAAAGCATCCAACTGAATAAATGAGAAAGCTCTCCAGATGCTGGCCATCTATGTGGGACATAAGCAGAGTATGTGGTTACACCAACAGAACTTTATCTAGATAGATGTATGGAACCAGACTGCAAATGAGCTCCAAGGATGCACAAGTATCTTCAGGACTGGTGTGCAAGTCTGCTACTGATAAGATGGACTTCACTGTAGGGACTGGGGGCAACTGTACCAGATGATCACTGAGGTTCAACAACAGCCCCAGCTGCCTACAATAAGTGCCTTATTCCACACTAACACTTATTACATAATGTTATAATTCACTGAACAGATAATGTAGAATACTGATGTTTTTGTTCCTAAGTATTCAATGCATATATGTGTTAATATCAGTAAGTTAGTTGAAATGAAACATGCACTGGATTAGTAAACCATTAATGGCTATCTGATAATGTACCCCAATGTTATATGCAAATAAGTAAGGCCAGAGGTGCAGGTGTGCATGAATGTATAGTTACAGCATTTTTCATTCATGACTGCATGTGTTTGAGACATCGTATTAATTGTTGCATTTATTAAGAGTCCATAGTTCACCCAGGAAAAAAAAAAGGTGTATTGTCCAATAGCTCAGAAATTTCTGTGGGTTCAAACCCCATCAAATTACTGTTAGTCAGATTGCTTATACATTAAATTATTTTTACAAACTTCACAAAGTATGACTATGTTGCATGGCTGGGTACTGCTGTATGAAAATGTGTTGACAACCTATCTTCTGAATCTGATAATCATCCTTACTGGGTAGTAATGTTAGTTTTATTATTTCAATACAATACTCATGTATGGAAATCATTAATGTTGCTCATTCCACATCATATAATTGAGTGCATAT